>NC_136639.1:1216940-1251940 GCF_949748355.1 Melanostigma gelatinosum
TGACCAACCCAAACACAGTGAGCACACACACCCACACGCACACACACACGCACGCACACACACACACACCTGACCAACCCAAACACAGTGAGCACACACACACACACACACCTGACCAACCCAAACACAGTGAGCACACACACACACACACACACACACACACACCTGACCAACCCAAACACAGTGAGCACACACACACACACACACACACACACACCTGACCAACCCAAACACAGTGAGCACACACACACACACACACCTGACCAACCCAAACACAGTGAGCACACACACACACACACACACACACACCTGACCAACCCAAACACAGTGAGCACACACACACACACACACACACACACACACACACACACACACACACCTGACCAACCCAAACACAGTGAGCACACACACACACACACACCTGACCAACCCAAACACAGTGAGCACACACACACACACACACACACACACACACCTGACCAACCCAAACACAGTGAGCACACACACACACACACACACACACACACCTGACCAACCCAAACACAGTGAGCACACACACACACACACACCTGACCAACCCAAACACAGTGAGCACACACACACACACACACACACACACCTGACCAACCCAAACACAGTGAGCACACACACACACACACACACACACACACACACACACACACACACCTGACCAACCCAAACACAACACAGGGAGTTCTCTGGTTTGTTGTCACATGACTGTTGGTCTCAGATGAATCAATCACGACTTCATTGTTTAACAATTTAATGTTTTCACACAACCTGGCTGAAGTGAACTCTTTATTAGAGGAGACATTCATAATGAGAACATGAAGAATCAAATGTTTTTATGAAATATCACAACTTTAAGCTTCGTTTTGGTTCCTTTTTCTGGTGGGAGCGTTCTTCATACACGATGTGTTCAAGGACCGTCGGAGAGATGAAACTGTCAATAATGTTGGTTTCTACAGCTTCCTGGAGTCTCACCTGTGTTTGTGTCCAGGTGATCATTCTGATCGGTAACAAGGCCGACCTGGAGGCTCAGAGAGACGTGACGTACGAGGAGGCCAAACAGTTCGCTGAGGAGAACGGTGAGTCGTCACTTTGTTTGTGTGACGTCATCGAATAAAAAGATCGTCTCACTGATTCTACTTCCTGTTCCAGGTTTACTGTTTCTAGAGGCCAGCGCTAAGACGTGAGTACACACACACACACACACACACACCTCAGAGGTACTTGTTGTACTTTTTGATTGCCGGCAGCACTTTGAACGAAGCCGTTTTTAACTTCTACCAGAGTGTTTGTTCATTTCATCTTTACTTTGACCAACTCAAAGACCCACCAAGGGTCCCGTGAGCTGGGAGGTCTTGGTGAGTCTAATGAAGTCAGGGATCCGAGTACTTCGTCCACCTTCTATAGTCTGGAAGACGATCAGTCAGACTTGTTTCTGTGTCTTAATGTCTCCCTCGTCTTCCTCAGAGGGGAGAACGTGGAGGAGGCCTTCCTGGAAGCGGCAAAGAGGATTTACCAGAACATCCAAGATGGCAGTCTGGACCTGAACGCAGCCGAGTCGGGAGTCCAGCACAAACCGTCCGCGCCGCAGGGCGGCCGCCTGAACGCCGACAGCCAGCCGGCCAAAGAAGGCTGCAGCTGCTAACCACCGCGGGAACGGCAGGCGCACACAGAGACCCCCCACGAGTCCTCTATGCAGAGTGCGTCAGACTGGATCCAGCCGGATCCGACCAGCTGTTGGTGAATCCAGACCTCAGTTCAGAACCCAAAACAAGACTCGACCATTAAATCAGGACCTTCCACCAAATCCAGTATCATCGAGACGCCTGTGGACCAGGTCTCAAATCTGCATCAGCGTTCCAACCCTTGGATCCCGCTGGGTCACGATGCCCATTACTAGAAAACCCTTTGCCCCCAAACACTGGATCACCCTCCGGACCTTCCAGGTTTGGAGCACTGTTGGCCCGACCCAAAGTGAGGGTTGTTCAAATTCTGGACTAACCCGGTCCCACGAGAGAGAAGTATAAATACAAGGCTCTCGTTTGAACCAGACCACTCTGCACCAAAAGGGGTCGCCTTAGTTCTTAGTCTGGACCAGAGCCCTGGTCCAAGTCCAGTCTTTCTTCAGCTCACATCCAAGCGTGATTGACCTGAAGGTCGTCTGTAAGCCCATCACCAGACGAGCATCTTCCTGGAGGACCCTCCGGACCCCCGTCTCTTCCAAGTCTGGACCCCGTCCACCGCAGTCCAAACTTGGACGAAGTAAAGTTACGAGGCCCCCGATAGAATATATCTGATCGCCCAAGTTCCAACATTCCTTCTGACGGATTCAGAGCCTGGCTCCAGCTGGACCGCCCTGGTCCTAATTGAGACCTCCTTCCCCCTCACATCCAGGCTCGCTGCTCCGATGTCAGCCCAGAACAGAACCACCCTCGCCCACCACCAGACAACTGGGACTGGACTGAAGTGAAGCAGTCCAGCTGCCTTTTCTCTCAAATGTAAAATGCCAACGAGACAAAAGGTTCAATGCCTGGACTTTGGACAAAACTGTAACCCCCCCCCCACTCTGGACTACACTTTACTTAAAATGTGGATGATCCAAGTTCCAACTCTGGGCTGATTCTGAGACCAGATCAAGAACCACCTGGAGTCCAAACCTTCAAATTTAGATCCAATCTAATCTGCTATAAGTTCCAAACTCTTGACGTCCTCTCTGGTCGTTGGACTCGTAGTCGTACTAACGTCTTGTTCCCGTGAGACGTCCCCTGAGACGTCCCCTGAGACGTCCCCTGAGACGTCCCGTGAGACGTCCCCTGAGACGTCCCAGCATTTGTTGTTCAGTTGAGAGAAAAGTCTTGAAATGAATTCCTCCGTTAACTCCTAACGGAGCGGCCTGAACACATTCCAGGTTCTTCTTCTTCTGTTTGACAAAGAACTCTTCATCTCACTTGAGTTTCCTCTAAACCAGAAGGAAGCGGCTGCCCTTTGACCTTCTGGCCCTTTGACCTTCTGGCCCTTTGACCTTCTGGCCCGTTGTGTTTCTGAGTCTACTCCTTCTGACCACCAGGTTAAAAGTCTTTGTTTCCACTCAGAGGTGCTTCTGCGGCTCTGAGGATCTTTCTGGAGGTTGGACGTGGTGGAGGTTCACGAGGCCGGACGGTTCTTCAGAGAGACGGAACCGGGTTTCTTTGCTGAAGTTCTAGAATGCAGGGTTTCTGGTAGTTTGACCCGCGTTGCGTTCTAAAGGTGTGGAGCTCTCGGCCGTCACTGCTTCAGTCTCTAACGCGGTTCCATCCTCGTAGAAGTGCCAGTGTAGGAGAGCCAGAACCTCGGTACGCAACAGAATGCACACATTACAGGTCTTTGTACAACATTCAGGACCCCGATCCAAACCTGAGCTGAAACCAGTTCGTCTGACGGGGTCGCTCAACGTCATCGACACGTTTCAAAGACTCCAAAGTCAAAGTTCCTTCATTTCAACGTCACGAAAGAAAAGAAGCGACGGAAGAGAGTGAAACGTAGCGTGTGAGTGTCTGAAACAACATCAGTGAGTTCAGCTCTGACTTTAAATGTCTCTGCTCTCATTGATGAATGAATCCAGCTCTAAAATATGAATATTCTCTAAAACTGCTTCAATCCAGAAATATTCAGATTAAAGAGAACCTGAGAAACGTTTCATCTCGATGAACGAGTCCCAGAAGGAACAAATGTCCCCAAAGTTTAATAAACCAACACTGACAACTAACAGTTATTAAAGAGATAAAAGAAACCTTCAGCCAGTGGACACGTTTCACGTTTTACGCCCACTTTTACTTTTCTTTATTTGTCGTCTGTTTGATTGTTGATCACGCTGTATTCTTAGTTTCCGTGTTATTAAAATGGTACATTTTTAGAGTAAAATAATCAATGCACGAATAATAAAACTTCTGATGAGCAAGATAATATCAAAGGAAAACAAATCACATTTCAATCAGCCAATAACAGATAAATGTGTTATGAGAATCCGAAGAGTCACAATTCTGAGATAGTTTCTAAAGTTCTGATTTAATGTTTACTTTACTGGCTCACAATCATGATTTCAATAAAACATGCTTCTGTTCTTTTCCTTTAATCGTAGTCAGATGATCAGTTTGACATTGAAGTCATAATTCTGTGAGTTGTTCATCGTAATTTGAACAATTTTAGAAATCTATATATCAGCAGTAATTATGACACACTGTCATTAGTTGCTGCATTTGGCTCCTCTGGGACTCCGTACTTGTGTAATGAAGAAGTCCGGCTCACTTGGATCCCGTCTGTTCAGGTTCTGGTTCAGGCTCAGACCTCGTGTTCACGTCCGGGCACTACTGAAGTGTGAAGGGTCTTAAAGCCGGTGGTGTTTGAGGTCATCTGGTCCGCTTCAACACAGAACCTGGTTTTAACCGAGTCCACGTCGTTCTGCATGGGGAGTGATGTCACTCCTGCTCCTCGTCCTCTGATTGGTGGACAGAAGTCTTCAGCTGTGATGCTTCTGATCCTTCCTCACTCTAGAACTCGTCGCCCTCTAACGGCTCTTCATCGCTCAATAACTTGCACCAAAGAAGTTTGTTTCCTCGTCGACGCTTTTCAACCATTTTAACAAAGTTTCCAGAAACCAAAAGGGCACAAAAGCAAATCGGTGAAATGAAAGCGTTGTCTGGAGGTTTGTTGTGACGCCGCCTAAAGCTTCCCTTCGCCAACGGAAAACAACCATTTCATCTACGGAGCAAACGGAGTTCGTTACAGCAGCAGCAGCGCTCGTCCTGTAGGGGGCAGTGTTGCTCTCCTTGCACGCCCCCTAATTCCTAAATGTGCTCAATAAACGAAACTGCTACAATTGTTTTCAAAATGTAACAACTGACCTTTGCTGTACGTTGAGTTTTAAATGAGTGTTTGTTGCAAAAACTGCATTTCAAACGTTGAAAGTGAATAAATCTGAAACCACAAACCGGAGATTAAAGAAGCCGTTTTTAATCTGCGATCGCTCGGCTGTGAAGCGCTCTGAACGTTTTATTTCTTTCCTGTAACGATGATTTTCTGTCCGCTGAAGTAAAACAAACAAACATGCTTCTTATGATTCTTTGACTATTTATATTCTAAATCTGTGATTTTCTTCAGCTGAACCTCGTCATTGTACGACCGCGAGGATTCAGTCGTTTGTAAATAAAGTGTGTGTGTGTGTGTGTGTGTGAGATGCGTATATGTATATGTATGTATATATGCGCGTGTGCGCGTATATATGTGTATATGTGTATATATGTATATATATATATATATATACATATATATATACATATATATACAAATATACAATAAAGGACATGTTTGTTGTTGGTCAGTTTTAGGGCCGTTGGTGGAGTTTGAGGAGTAATAACTGCAGAGGTACGAAAGTGTACAGTGAACGTGTGAATTATTTAATGTCAGTGAACGCGTGAATTATTTAATGTCAGTGAACGCGTGAATTATTTAATGTCAGTGAACGCGTGAATTATTTAATGTCATAGTGAACGCGTGAATTATTTAATGTCATAGTGAACGCGTGAATTATTTAATGTCAGTGAACGCGTGAATTATTTAATGTCAGTGAACGCGTGAATTATTTAATGTCAGTGAACGTGTGAATTATTTAATGTCAGTGAACGTGTGAATTATTTAATGTCATAGTGAACGCGTGAATTATTTAATGTCAGTGAACGCGTGAATTATTTAATGTCAGTGAACGCGTGAATTATTTAATGTCAGTGAACGTGTGAATTATTTAATGTCAGTGAACGTGTGAATTATTTAATGTCAGTGAACGCGTGAATTATTTAATGTCAGTGAACGCGTGAATTATTTAATGTCAGTGAACGCGTGAATTATTTAATGTCAGTGAACGCGTGAATTATTTAATGTCAGTGAACGCGTGAATTATTTAATGTCAGTGAACGCGTGAATTATTTAATGTCAGTGAACGCGTGAATTATTTAATGTCAGTGAACGCGTGAATTATTTAATGTCATAGTGAACGCGTGAATTATTTAATGTCATAGTGAACGTGTGAATTATTTAATGTCAGTGAACGCGTGAATTATTTAATGTCAGTGAACGCGTGAATTATTTAATGTCAGTGAACGCGTGAATTATTTAATGTCAGTGAACGCGTGAATTATTTAATGTCAGTGAACGTGTGAATTATTTAATGTCAGTGAACGTGTGAATTATTTAATGTCAGTGAACGTGTGAATTATTTAATGTCATAGTGAACGTGTGAATTATTTAATGTCAGTGAACGTGTGAATTATTTAATGTCAGTGAACGTGTGAATTATTTAATGTCATAGTGAACGTGTGAATTATTTAATGTCAGTGAACGTGTGAATTATTTAATGTCAGTGAACGTGTGAATTATTTAATGTCAGTGAACGTGTGAATTATTTAATGTCAGTGAACGTGTGAATTATTTAATGTCATAGTGAACGTGTGAATTATTTAATGTCATAGTGAACGCGTGAATTATTTAATGTCAGTGAACGCGTGAATTATTTAATGTCATAGTGAACGCGTGAATTATTTAATGTCAGTGAACGCGTGAATTATTTAATGTCAGTGAACGCGTGAATTATTTAATGTCAGTGAACGCGTGAATTATTTAATGTCAGTAAACGCGTGAATTATTTAATGTCAGTGAACGTGTGAATTATTTAATGTCAGTGAACGTGTGAATTATTTAATGTCATAGTGAACGTGTGAATTATTTAATGTCAGTGAACGTGTGAATTATTTAATGTCAGTGAACGTGTGAATTATTTAATGTCATAGTGAACGCGTGAATTATTTAATGTCATAGTGAACGCGTGAATTATTTAATGTCAGTGAACGCGTGAATTATTTAATGTCAGTGAACGTGTGAATTATTTTATGTCAGTGAACGTGTGAATTATTTTATGTCAGTGAACGTGTGAATTATTTTATGTCAGTGAACATGTGAATTATTTAATGTCATAGTGAACGTGTGAATTATTTAATGTCAGTGAACGCGTGAATTATTTAATGTCATAGTGAACGCGTAAATTATTTAATGTCAGTGAACGCGTGAATTATTTAATGTCATAGTGAACGCGTGAATTATTTAATGTCAGTGAACGCGTGAATTATTTTATGTCAGTGAACGTGTGAAATATTTAATGTCAGTGAACGCGTGAATTATTTAATGTCATAGTGAACGCGTGAATTATTTAATGTCATAGTGAACGTGTGAATTATTTAATGTCAGTGAACGCGTGAATTATTTTATGTCAGTGAACGCGTGAATTATTTAATGTCAGTGAACGCGTGAATTATTTTATGTCAGTGAACGCGTGAATTATTTTATGTCAGTGAACGCGTGAATTATTTTATGTCAGTGAACGCGTGAATTGTTTTATGTCAGTGAACGCGTGAATTATTTTATGTCAGTGAACGCGTGAATTGTTTTATGTCAGTGAACGCGTGAATTGTTTTATGTCAGTGAACGTGTGAATTATTTTATGTCATAGTGAACGCGTGAATTCTTTTATGTCATAGTGAACGCGTGAATTATTTAATGTCAGTGAACGTGTGAATTATTTTATGTCAGTGAACGTGTGAATTATTTTATGTCAGTGAACGCGTGAATTATTTTGTCAATGAACGTGTGAATTATTTAATGTCATAGTGAACGTGTGAATTATTTAATGTCAGTGAACGCGTGAATTATTTTATGTCAGTGAACGTGTGAATTATTTTGTCATAGTGAACGCGTGAATTATTTAATGTCAGTGAACGCGTGAATTATTTTATGTCAGTGAACGTGTGAATTATTTAATGTCATAGTGAACGCGTGAATTATTTAATGTCAGCGAACGCGTGAATTATTTTATGTCAGTGAACGTGTGAATTATTTTATGTCATAGTGAACGCGTGAATTATTTTATGTCATAGTGAACGCGTGAATTATTTTATGTCATAGTGAACGTGTGAATTATTTAATGTCAGTGAACGTGTGAATTATTTAATGTCAGTAAACGTGTGAATTATTTAATGTCAGTGAACGTGTGAACTCTTTAGTTATCGCATAATAATCAAATTTACTCTTTGAGATATTTTCTAAAAACAAAGTAAATTTTTACATAAATCTTAATCACCGTTAATAATAAAACATGAACTGAGAAACATTGAAAAATAAAATGAAGGCGATAAAAAAATACTTTTTTTTTGCTTTGACATTTTTCAAAAACAATCTTCAGAATTATTTTCAGTCAGTTTTTTAATGTTGTATTTTGTCAATAAATAAAGTTTCTCTTAGTTCAGGGCTTATGTTGCACATTAACATCGTCGGTAGATTGTTTAAAATAAAACGGTTTGTTAATGTACAGAAACACAGAAAACCAGCAGCTTTACATTTTCTTCCAAAATTGATTTATTGACACGTTCATCATCACAGATTACCAACTCAATATTTAATAAAAGAAAACGGTTATTCTGAAGAAGATAGTCACTTCGGGTGATCTGATTCCAGGTCAGATCCGTCCTGTGTGTCCATGAAGCAGCCTGATGAGGGGGCGTGTCCTCAGCAGAGAGTCACCGTCTGATTGGCCGCAGAGGGTGACATCACGACGTGGCTGTGCTCTTGGGGGCGGGCTCTGTCTCGTACTCGATCTCCACGAACGCTCGCTTCTTCCTCGCCGCCGAGCCGCTGGCCGGAGATTTACCTTTAGACCCGGAGGCCTTCGTCTTCGTCTCCTCCTCCATCTCCTCCTCACTGGACGACTCCTCTTCCTCGTCTTGCTCCTCCTCGTCGCTGCTCGTCCTCAGTTTGTTCATGTCCTGAGAGAAGAAACAGATGTTAAAAACATCGTCTTCATCTTTATATTGTAATAAAATCATGATAAGAGTTAAACTGATTTTTATCGAAACTAAGCGCTTCATAAAACTCACGAGAAGTTTAAAGTTGAACGTTTTAATGTCGTAAAGATGAAAAGAAGCTTCTAGAAATCTAACCAGCTTCATGACGACAGATTCTGAATTTCACATTAAAAGCTCTGAACGGTTTCATTAAACGAGTTTAAATATTAAATATTCATCAAACAGGTCAACATGTTTAATATAAAGTTTGTTGTTAGTACTCGTTTAAACTTTGAATCGTGTATTTATAAATTCAATCGTCTTCAAATGAATTAAATCATTATTTTTATTATTAATAAAATAAATGTAACTTGTGTTTTTAATGATGTCATAACTGTTGTTCTGCACTAAAGACATGTTCTAGTTCTCTGCTTCTAGTCATCATGGTTCTGTTTCATTAGAGGAGCAGGACTTTTATTTTGAAAATCGAGACCACAGGAGGCGGAGCTCTGACTCTGATGCGTTTTTACCTCGAAGTCGCTCAGGTCGCTCTCCTCCACTTCTTCTTCTGCTACAAACTCTCTCTTGCCGACGTCCTGCAGACAGGAAGTAGACTCGTTAGCATGACATCACTCAGATCACCTCAAACACAGCAGAAGACCTTCATCACCTCGTCCTCCTCCTCCTCTTCCTCCTCCTCCTCCTCCTCCTCCTCCTCGTCCTGCTGCTCCAGAGCTTTGTCGAAGGCGTGCACGGGGAAGTTGTAGATGTCTCCGTACTGAAAACACAGAAGAAGAGCTTCAGGGCGTGTGTTCTGGTGGACGCGGTGGGTGAAGCTTTGAGGACGAGTCGTCGCACCGTTCCCTGCTTCAGGCGCTCCAGCAGCTCCTTCTCGATGGCGTTGTCCAGCTGAGCGGCGATCAGAGCTTTCTCCTGCAGACGGGGAACAGGTAGCGGTTAACGGGAGGAGTTAACGTGTGTGTGTGTGTGTGTGTGTGTGTGTGTCTCACCTCTTTCCTCTTCTCTCTCCTCTCCACCTTCCTGCTCAGAGGAACGAGTTTCCTCCTGAAACACAAACAGTTTCACGTCAGAGGAGGAAGTTTAGCAGGAAAACGGATTTTTACAAAGTCGTATTAAAGTGAAACTAAAGCTCGGTTACTTCCTGCGCTACTAGTTCTCAGCACTGTGTAGTAGTACTGCAGTAGTACTGTGTAGCAGTACTCACTGTCTCTTCAGGACCAGCTTCCTCATCCGGATCAGGTACTGAGTGATTTTGGTGAAGCGTTGTTTGCATTTGTGTCGGATGAATCGAGGCCAGTAGATCAGGTTCTCATCGATCATCTCCAGAGCTTTCTCATAGTTCTTACTGAGCTTCACCTGCAGACACACAGTTATATAGTAGAAGTACACACACGTGTATTTATGTATCGAGAGGTTCAGACATTAGAGGAACAGGTGAAGCTCACCTTCTCCCACATCTTAGCAGGAAACGCTGCTCTCTCGATCACCTTCATGTAGAGGAAACACTGACCTGAGGACGAACAACAGAAGCACACGTTACCCGCCAGTGATCCACTTCAGCTGCTGCTCATGTTTGGATCCAACTGTTCTACGAGGAGTTGCAACCAGAGCAGACTGCAGGAGCACCGCTGACAGAACAGAAGAATTCATTCGTAGAAGCTTCAGAATCAGAAAGTGTTCAACGTCCACAGGAGACGAAAGATTCATCAGCTCACAGGACGCCCAACCGCTGTACGCACACACACACACACACACACACACACACACACACACACACACACACACACACACACACACACACACACACACACACACACACACACACACACACACACACACACACACACACACACACACCACTGTGAGAACATTGAGTGTTGCAGTGACTCACCCTTCTCCTCTCTGATGGTGGCGTACTGGCTGTTGGCCAGCGGGCAGGACGAGCGGTTACACAACCCCGTGATGTTGAACTCATTCCGACAGAAGCCCTGACTCTTAGTCCTGCACACACACACACGCACACACACGCACACACACACACACACACACACACACACACACACACACACACACACACACACACACACACACACACACACACACAGTGTATTTATATTTATTACATCTACTACATGTCAGTGTATTCGTTACTGTGCAGCTTTCTACCACAAGTATATATTGTGTTATATATTATTTAAGCTTATAATTTAACTTCTGCGCTATTTCACGTGTTTTTATATATTTAATGAGATATGAAGGAGAACGAGATCTATCTGTGGTGCACACAAACAATAAATCTATCAGAATGAATGAAGAGTTTGAGACTTACTTGACTTTAAAGGAGCAGAACTGTTGGTTTCCGATAATGTCCCAGATCACCTGAACACATCACAGCCAACAGTCAGAATACAACACTGCTGGTGTGTTGATAACAATAACAACGTGTTCAGTGTTACAATAGTAACACAAAGAGCTGCTACATTCTGAATGTATCATATTCATTCATAAACTCAACATACTGAGAAGCTCTGAGAATATTCAGAAGAGAAACATGAAAATAAAAGTTAATAAAATGATGAATAGAAGAAAATCAGTTCCCACAAAACTACCAACATGTCAGAGTGACGTGTTGGAGATAAATACAAATACTTTAACAATAGAGTGTGACGTCACATTAGACAAACAAACTGGGCCCAGCCAGCTCATTGTTAAGATATGAAACAATATTTTCCAGATTAATCATAAACGTATAAAAGAGGACTAGTCAGTCACGTGCTGACACGATGTTACTGCAGTGTGTGTGTGTGTGTGTGCGCGCGTGTAGCCATGAGGTTAAGTGTGAGTGAGTGAGTGAGTTTACAGAGAAGTCAGACATTAAAACAGATGTTTGTAGAACGGAGTCAGGTTCCCAGCTAGCTGACAGTCAAACCGTCTAAACACGTTAATAAAACACTAAAGTTCGACCTGTATGTATTAGTAAAGATGACTACTGTACCTACTAGACAACACATATCATATAGATATTTTAAATAGTCTACATGTATCCTCTTTAAAACAGTTACCGGTAAGCTAACGTTAGCATGAGGAGTTAGCAGAGCACATTAGCGGCTTTAAATAACTGTATTTATTAAACTCACGTCGTCGTGTTGCATCTTGAGTTGTGCGCAGCTTCACCTCCGCCACACTTCCGTTTGTTTACTGATATTTAAAGAGTCGCTATTAAGTTCTGAACGAGTTATTCTGCCTCTGTGAGCCACATGGACGGTCAGGGAGCCACCATCTTTGTTTGCATGGGTGAAGTCTCGGCGTAGTGACGTCACTGCGGCGAGGAAGTATCGCGAGATTTTTCACAATACTCTGTTTGTAAAGTTCTTTATGCAAATATGTAAATGTACTAAATATTCATATATTAGTTTTTTAATGAAAAGCCCGAACAACCAAAAGTTAAAGAAAGTTTTACTAACTACTATAAATAATAATTACATATTATTTTATTGGGTTTTATGTGTAAACGTGAACAGGATTCTGCTGTAAACGAATGAGATTTTAAAAATGTATAAATACTTTTTTATTCTCTAAATTAAAACTAAACATGTTGATGTAATAATGACAATGTGACACCGTGATTCAAAGAGCGGGAGAGGAACTAGACAAAGATTGAGCGCCATCTTTAAGGCTGTGATCTTTCCGGTTCATAAGTGTGATGATCGGTGCGTTCATGGACCATCCGTGAAAGGTGCATCCCTCTCGTTACGCTCTGCGCCTCAGACCATCTGACCTGAACCGGAGATGATGGTGTCTAATATAAATAAAATAACTTCTCTAAATCTTATTAATCCTGAAAGTAAATATTGTGCCTCTGAAGGCCAAAACTGGAATATATATATATATATATATATATATATATATATATATATATATATATATATATATATATATATATATATATATATATATATATATATATATATATATACACACACTCAACATATATATATATATATATATATATATATATATATATATATATATATATACACACAATCAACATTTATATTTATATAGCACCTTTGAAAAGCAATACAACAGAAAGAACGAGATAAACTAAGATAATAATTAAACCCTGGACAACACAACCGCTACAATAAAAACAAATTAAGAAATACAAATAAAGATAAATAAATAAAATGAAGTAAAATGAAATTATAAAAATAAAGCAGTAAAGCGACGACGTCAGTGTGTGAAACGTGTTTTAAGAAGTGATTTAAAAGAGATTCTGTGAGTCAGTATTAATAATATCTAACATATTTATATGTGACAAATTAAACTGACTCATAATTGTGATTTTTGTATCCAAATAATGATGAAAGAAAATTAAAAAGCTACCAAATCTATTACTTACTTTAAATTTCATATTTTACCTTTTAGTTTCTTTGAGGACAAAATAAAAGTTATTTCTACAAACGTGTTCAATAACATAATATTACTTTATAGTTTCCACGAGGCTCTGGTGTGAATGTAATTTATTATACACTTTATATTTTTACTCTTAGTTGTATTTTACTTTTTTCTATTTTAGTTGAATTTTGTACTTCTGTATTTTTCATTTATTTACCTTATTGCTATTCTGTTCTGTTTTGCACTTAATTGTTATTCTATTGTTTATGTATGTTCATATTTAAATTTTACTCTTTATATATGTTTATATTTCTATTCCATTATTTATGTTTATATTTTTATTCAATTTTTTTATATGTTTATTTTTCTGAATCTATGTTTAATTATTTTTCGTTTGCTATATTTGTACTATCTTGTGTGTTGTTATTGCCATGTTTGTTCTGTCTTCATACACGTGATTCTATCGGAGATGCATTTAACTTTACTATTAACATGACGTCATGATCTCCGGTCCAGGTCAGATGGTCTGAGGCGCAGATCGTAACAAGGAAGAGGGCTGCACCTGTCACGGATGGTCCGTGAACGCACCAATCATCATACTCATGAACGGGAAAGATCACAGCGTTAAAGATGGCGCTCAATGTTTCTCTAGTTTCTCCCGCTCTTTGAATCACGGTGTCACATTATCGTCACATTTAACATTTACTATTTATCTTCTGTATGTGACTGTAGAGGTATAAAACATCAGTCCGTGTGTTTAGATTTATATTTTAAAGCTTTGGGAACGCAGAGTTTATGTGGGAGTTTGTGCTCTGTCTGGAGCGGTGCATTGTGGGAGTGACGGCTGTAATATGTGAAGCAACAGCGACACGTGGCGGAGTGGAGGGAAACTGCACTCATATAAAGTTCAGATAATAATCATATTTTAAATGTCACTTCCCTTTCCTGTTTTTTTTATCTCGATACACTAAAGCCCAGAGGTGGAGGAAGTATTTACATCTTATATATATATATATATATATATATTTATATATATATGCAGAACATATGTAGATATCATACTGCAGTAAAAGTACAAATACCACACTGTAAAAGTACACTGTCACAGTAATATATATTGATATATATCTTTACATGACCGTTCAGAGAGTTTATTGTTATGGTCAGAAATTGACATAAATGTAGAAATGATATACCTTTTTTAAATTGCAGATGTTGTCAAACAGGAGAACGAGAACAAAAATATATTCCATCAAGTATAAACTGTATTTAAATAAATGCATATATATATATGTATATATATATATATATATATATATATATATATATTAGATATGTATATATGAGTGTATAATATATATATATACATGATGTAATATATTTTTTGTTCTTGCATGTTTTCTTACAGCTGCAATTTAAAAAAAGAACATATAAAAATTTGAAATAATTTCTACATTTAATAACAATAAACTCTCTGAACGGTCATCAGGCTGATATTTAAATAACAGTATTTAACCGTCTTCTTTCGTGGCTCTCTTCCTCGATTTGTCGCCGTGTCTCACACGTTTTATTCATTTATTTCAGCTCATCTTTCGGACAGAATATCTCCTGAAACGTTCATTACTTGAACATATGAAAGAGAAAGAAGAGGCGGAGCCGTGGGTGAGAAAGACAGAGATGGTTTATTGTGGTAAATATTGAGCTGGTCTCCGCTGTAGTTGGCACTCTTTAAAGGGACGATCCGCCACAAACAGCCGGCAGACGTTCTTTTTCTATCTTTTGCTCAATAACCCCACAAACAGCAGCAGCCTCTGGGACAAAGAAACGAGGGAAGAATCTGAGAAAACCCAAAAGGAGAGGCACCGAAAGCCACGAGACAGAAGTCAGCCGAAGAACGACACGGAAACACAAAAACACATGCAACTCACATCGATCTACACCGAGCTCTATAGAGGCATGCAAACACAACACTGCTGTGAACAGGGGCCCATCGACACACACACACACACTCACACACACACACACTCATATACACACACTCTTATATATACACACACACTCATATAAACACACTCATATACACACACACTCATATACACACACACACCAGATCAATGTTTTTGTGTAAAATACGACCGACGTGTCACCTCCTGAACGCATCACGGATGCTGAAGATCCACCCAGACTCTGGTCATTGTCATCGCCCCCCCCCCATCCAGCCAGGTGCATTGTGGGTATCCAGGTAAACACACACCTGACTATGAACCGTAAATATTTCGTTTTCTTCTGATCACAAACTATTCATTCTGCGATGCTTAAAGCTCAACATGTTTACGTGCGTGTGTGTTTATCTTAATGTTGTCGTTGGTTCTCAGGTGTTGAGATTAATGAACACGTGTTCTACAATCAGACGTTCTAGACCTCAAATACACGTTCTAGAACCTTCAAGTCTTCGTGTTCTAGAATTTGTGTATTTTAAGGGACATCAAATATATACAAAAATATATTCTAGAACAGTGAGGAAAATGTGCTGAAATGATTCGAGAACCTCCTGAATGAGAGTTCTCCGTCTCTCTGGAACCTAAAAGCAGAACATCAAACGTGTTCCGTTCTGCTCAAACGATTCTAGAATCAGAACCAGTGATTCAAATCTGAGTGGTGTGCGTGTGTGTGTGGTTCCACGTTCCTCCGTCACGGGAGAGTTTTTTAAAACGCGGGACACGTTCCACAGACTCTAAACGAGTTCTATACGTGTGAGGTTCCGAAAACACATGTTCTAGAATATTCAAGTCTCTGTGTTCTCGGATTTGTAGCAGTTTATTCAAAAGGACATAAAATGTGTGAGTGAGGAATGTGCTGAGATGACTCTAGAACCCTGTAGAACCTGACGCAGAACGTCAAATGTGTTGAAGCCTTCAACTAAATGGTTTTGGGATAAGATGCGTTCCAGAAAATCAAATGGATTCTTGAGTGGAGATGGATGGTTCTAGAATCAGAACCGATGATGTGAATGCGTGTGGGGTTCCACGTTCTAGTATCTGAAGCCGTGTGGTTCCCGTCAGCAGAGGGTTCTACACAGACCAGACTCCAGAGCGAAGTTATCAAACGACCGGCTCTACAGACGGAAACGCTAAAGCTAACTTCACAGCGACTTCGGACTTCAACAGAACCAAAATGTGACGGAACCCACGTCACAGACTCGAATCAGGAACCTTCTAGATTCAAACCAGACCGGGACCCAGAGTGGGAGAACCCTCTGAAATATGTTTTCCTTTCAGGTGTTCAGGCACAGGCGACGTGGATCAGGCAACATGGCTGCTAACGGTGACGTCACCGGTGGGTGGAGCTACATCAGCTACGAGCACACGGCATTGTGGGAGATTCCATAAACAGCTGACTGAGTTCTAACGTTATGAAGCTGAAACACTCCATGAAGAAGAGAGGTTCAGCAAACATCTTCCTACAGGCAAGTGGGTCATAAAGAGCCAACACAGAAGAGAAGAAGAGAAGAAGTACAAAGAGAAGAAGAGTCTGTATGTGCCGGCTCATATCAACATACCAAGAGAACAAACTGTACACATATGGAAGCAGGAGAAGAAGAAGCGTCGGTCCGCTTCTTATAAAAACAGATAAATCAACACTGGGTCACTGGTTCTCTGTCTGAAACACACCTTTTGATCGAGGTCGGCCAATCAGAAGACAGCGCCCCGGACGGGGGGGCATTATGACGACTGCTACAGATTTTGGGGTTTTATTAAACGAATTAGAACGGATCAATACTGCATCAGGTGTCCGAGAGGAGACATTAAAAAGGAACATTCTGACATTTTGGGAAATACTTCAAGATAAACCTTCATTAACACTTTATAAACAGCTTATAAACATGTAATAAAGGGTTCATAACACACTACAATGTAGTTGCAAGCTGATACAAGGAGAAATTGACAAATACTGAACATTGATAAACACTCACATCCACTAAAACTACATCGCAGTGAGTTATAAACAGTCAATGGTTACAGACTGATAGAACGAGAGGATTTCCCAAAAGTGCAGCCGTGTTCCTTTGACCTTTGACCTCATCCTGGTTGTCCAGGACACTTAGCTCGTTAGCATTCCTTCTGCGGCGGCGGCTAGCGTCGCTAACTGATGCGGCCTCTCCCATTGTCTGATGTCATGATGCATTATGGGTAATGTAGGAATCAGCAGCAACAGAAAAAAACACAAACTAAAATCACATAAAAACAGTCTCGTGTGGTCCGGTTTCTGTTGGTCTACAGGTGACCTGCAGGGAGGCGGGGTCAGCAAACTGCTCTGTGATTGGACGAGTTCCTTCCATGTGACCACGTAGACCTTCTATAGAAATGCAGATGGAGACCCGGTCCTTCACGAACCCCCGCAGACTCAGACCGGCCCAACTCCCAATCCTCCCCCGCTGCCCCCCCACGGCGGTCTGAAATGGTTTCAGTTAAAGGGGGGGGGGTCTTTGTGTTCACTTGAAACAGTTCCAGACCTGCTTTGACTCTGGAGCGAATGACATGTGAGGACCTCAGGATCGGATCCTCAAAGAGGTTTTAAAACTGAACCAGAATGAATTTGTTGTTTTTGATTTTCAGCCACATTTCTGTTTGTTATTGCCACAAATGTTCCGGGTTATTCCACATAAGACGGGGTCGCTGGTCTTCTTTCGGGCGCTCGACCCAGGAAACTTCCGAACAGGGTCTAAAGAAGTCTGGACACTTCTGATGGATGACAGATGCCTCGTCGTACTGGTCCCGTCTTGGGAAGGGGGCGGGGCTTACATAACCATGTATGTTTCTCTTGTTTTAAGGCGTTTCATGAGAGAAAGAGTAAAGAACGACATCATCTGTGTCAGGTGTCACTAGAGTTCGTGGAGTTGTACTTTTTCTTCACTGGGGGGGTTCGGTGGGTCTAAGCAGGTCCCAGTGTTTTTTGGGGAAAGGTGGGGTCCTGGACCGGGCGTTCTGGTCTTAGGAGGTCTTGACCAGGTCGTAGACGTAGATGTGGAAGTCGTCGTCGAACTTGATGAAGTAGACGGAGGGTTTGGCCTCCACCTGGTGGATCACCATACCCGACCGCTTCCCGCCGTCCTCTTTGGCGTACTCCACCTGTTTGCCCACCAGACTGTCGACCACCTCGCCGGGTTCCCGCTCCGCCGCCACGCTGTCGTCTACCGAGAGGGAGGCAGGGAGAGGGTTAGAGTGGCTAGTTAATAACATAGTTATAAAATGTTTAATAGACAAACATATTACAGCTTGACGTGTTCCTGAGGTTGATTTTAATATTTCAGAGTTAATAAATGGTCTGTGTGACTCTAAATGGACCATAATGTACTAAATGAACATCATGCTGTATTGAAGAAGACTTGAAACTAGAGATTGAGACACAAACTCATGTTTACAATGTTTACTGAGGGAATAAATCAAGAGAGAAGTAGAGTCATTTTCTATAGACTTCTATACAACCAGAGGAGTCGCCCCCTGGTGGCCACTAGAGAGAATGCAGCTTTAACACATGAAGCGTTGTCTTCACTTTAAAGAACTGGAAGTTTGTCTCCTGGTCCTTTCAACCTCAAAGGCAGCACAGACCTACCTTTCACAATAAAAGCCCGAGCCATATAATATTCTCATGTGTTCATACTGTGTATTTGTCACTGGTTCCCAGTAGAACTCACTGGAGTCGGGCATGATGCGCAGGTCTCCCTCCTTGTAGTCGTCCAGCAGCTGGTACATGTAGAGGACCGGGTCCTTCTCGTAGGTGATGTAGAACCAGGCGGTCATGATGGGGGCTCGGGCCAGCACCATCCCCCTCCACTCCTCCTTCGGCCCGTCCTCCGTCTCGAACATGTGCTCCACCGCTTTGCCGATCATCGTCTCCGCCAGCATCGAGTCGCTCACGCGGGCCGGAGCTGGACCAATCACAGAGAGGCAGAGGAGGCGGGTTAATGCTTTGTGGTTTTATTAAAGTCAATATTACAGACACAAGGGGAGTCACTACTCCTCCACTTGTTCCCTTGTTTCCTCCCTCCTTCACATCCTCCAGACCATCAGTGAGTCAAACATCTTTAGACGATAAATTAATGAAACAACAAAACAATGCTTGTCGTGAAAAAATGTAGGAAGAAAAAGAAAAAATATAAACAATATAGTATAACAGCAATAATAATAATGACAATAGAAACAATAATTACAGAGTAATAAATAACAATAGAAGCACCAGAACAAAACACAATAAAGAAGTAGTGGTAATGATAATAATTAACAGCAGATAATATAATAATGATTATAAATATATAGCTCCTCACCCACTCTGTCGGGCAGGACCTCCAGCCCCACCACCCTCTCATCGCTGTACAGCTCCAGGCCGTAGATGCAGTCGAAGCCGTCGTATTTGATCAGGTAGAGCGACGGGTTGACAGGGACCTGGTCCAGGACCGTCCCCTTCCACTGGGACGACTTACCTGAGAGGAAGCAGACACACAAAGACGGATTCATGAACCGAGACTCTGATGGAGAACTCCCAAATATAAAAGACAGAATGTAACATTGTCTCAGCGTTTCATCCTTGGCGTAAAAAATGTGAAGACACAAGTTTGCTGTCAGCTGACTCTTTGTAGTTACTCTGTGTCTCTTTGCAGTTACTCTGTGTCTCTTTGTAGTTACTCTGTGTCTCTTTGTAGTTACTCTGTGTCTCTTTGTAGTTACTTTGTGTCTCTTTGTAGTTACTCTGTGTCTCTTTGTAGTTACTCTGTGTCTCTTTGTAGTTACTCTGTGTCTCTTTGCAGTTACTCTGTGTCTCTTTGCTGTTACTCTGTGACTCTTTGTAGTTACTTTGTGTCTCTTTGTAGTTACTCTGTGTCTCTTTGTAGTTACTCTGTGTCTCTTTGTTGTTACTCTGTCTCTTTGTAGTTACTCTGTGTCTCTTTGCTGTTACTCTGTGTCTCTTTGTAGTTACTCTGTGTCTCTTTGTAGTTACTCTGTGTCTCTTTGCTGTTACTCTGTGACTCTTTGTAGTTACTCTGTGTCTCTTTGTAGTTACTCTGTGTCTCTTTGTAGTTACTCTGTGTCTCTTTGCTGTTACTCTGTGACTCTTTGTAGTTACTCTGTGTCTCTTTGTAGTTACTCTGTGTCTCTTTGTAGTTACTCTGTGTCTCTTTGTAGTTCCTCTGTGTCTCTTTGTTGTTACTCTGTGTCTCTTTGTAGTTACTCTGTGTCTCTTTGTTGTTACTCTGTGTCTCTTTGTTGTTACTCTGTCTCTTTGTAGTTACTCTGTGTCTCTTTGCTGTTACTCTGTCTCTTTGTAGTTACTCTGTGTCTCTTTGTAGTTACTCTGTGTCTCTTTGCTGTTACTCTGTGTCTCTTTGTAGTTACTCTGTGTCTCTTTGTAGTTACTCTGTGTCTCTTTGTAGTTACTCTGTGTCTCTTTGTAGTTACTCTGTGTCTCTTTGCTGTTACTCTGTGACTCTTTGTAGTTACTCTGTGTCTCTTTGTAGTTACTCTGTGTCTCTTTGTAGTTACTCTGTGTCTCTTTGTTGTTACTCTGTGTCTCTTTGTTGTTACTCTGTCTCTTTGTAGTTACTCTGTGTCTCTTTGCTGTTACTCTGTGTCTCTTTGTAGTTACTCTGTGTCTCTTTGTAGTTACTCTGTGTCTCTTTGTAGTTACTCTGTGTCTTTGTAGTTACTCTGTGTCTCTTTGTAGTTACTCTGTGTCTCTTTGTAGTTACTCTGTGTCTCTTTGTAGTTACTCTGTGTCTCTTTGTAGTTACTCTGTGTCTCTTTGTTGTTACTGTGTCTCTTTGTAGTTACTCTGTGTCTCTTTGTAGTTACTCTGTGTCTCTTTGTTGTTACTGTGTCTCTTTGTAGTTACTCTGTGTCTCTTTGTTGTTACTGTGTCTCTTTGTAGTTACTCTGTGTCTCTTTGTAGTTACTCTGTGTCTCTTTGTAGTTACTCTGTGTCTCTTTGTTGTTACTCTGTGTCTCTTTTGTAGTTACTCTGTGTCTCTTTGTTGTTACTGTGTCTCTTTCTTGTTACTGTGTCTCTTTGTAGTTACTCTGTGTCTCTTTGTAGTTACTCTGTGTCTCTTTGTAGTTACTCTGTGTCTCTTTTGTAGTTACTCTGTGTCTCTTTGTTGTTACTGTGTCTCTTTCTTGTTACTCTGTGTCTCTTTGTAGTTACTCTGTGTCTCTTTGTAGTTACTCTGTGTCTCTTTGTAGTTACTTTGTGTCTCCTTGTTGTCTTTTCATATCCCCCCCTACTTACTGCCCTCCTTCCAGATGTGCTGGATCCTGCAACCCACTATGTTCCTTCTGGGCTGAGCCAGAGTCTTACTGGGACCAACACTGGTCCTCTGTTTCCTGCAGGGAGAGAAGAAGAAAGAAGAGAGAAACCAATGAAGAGGAGGATGAGAAGGATAACTTTACCACAGAGAGAGAAGAAACACCCTGAAACTGTTTTAGTGTTCAGAGGGTTCATAACTCCAAACATCTGATTCCATCCGTCACACTTACTTGTGAGAGTTCTTCTTCTTCATCATGTTTGCAGAAACGCCAGAATGTCCTGAAACACACAAACGCAGCATCCATCACTGACCAGGTGGTGCGTTCAAGGACGCCTCAGGAAACGTGTTAATGTGGAAAACAAACCAACTCAATTCCCAAACATCACTTATAACTGACTCACCCCCGTCTGCTCGGGGGGGCCGCGGGGCCCCTCCTGGGCTCTTGAATGGGGTCTTCATTCATCCACCTGTAAGGGGGGCAGCCAGCCAGGCCGCCGGTCCAGACTAAACGCTGGGGGGTTGGTAGATGTGAGGGGGGGGAGGGGGGGGGGTGGATGGATGGAAGGGGTTAGGGAGGGGAGGGGGAGGATGGAGGGAAAGGGAGGGGGAGGAGGAGGAGGGAAGGGAAAGGAGGGGGGAGGAGGAGGGAAGGGAAAGGAGGGAGGAGGTGGCGGGAGAGGAGCACCAGGAACTAGGCCGGGCCCTGGACAGGCTGCATACAGGCCGGGTGCAGACTAACACCTGGAGACTGAGGCGACGTCACAGCTGATGGACGCGATGAAGAGGACGAGTGTTCAGCCTGAGGAAGAAAAACCAGACATGAACATCAACGGGTTATGGTTACCTGTTTAACGGGTTATTACCGGGTTATTACCGGGTTATTACCTGTTTAACGGGTTATTACCGGGTTTATTCTAAAATCATAAAAAATCCTCAAACAAGAGACAGAGAGAGAGAGAGACAAACTGAGCAGAACTTTCAGTAGAGGGTTAGGGTTAGACCAGGATCAACCAGACAGGATCACACTGTTTCAGTTTGTCATAAAACTGTAAAACCCTAACAGTGTCTGAGGAGACGCCTCCGCCTCCTCCTCCTCCTCCTCATCCTCCTCCTCCTTCTTCTGCATGACTCATAAACAAAGCTACGCTAGCTCATTAGCATCGTGAGACGTAGTTCACTAAAGACGACAAACTGACACGTTCTTCAACTGAAAATAGAGCTTTAAGCTTTAAATATAATAGAACTATATTACATTTGAGATTCATGATTCCTTCTCATTAGATATATTTAAACCGGCCCCCCTCCTCTTCCTCCTCCTCTTCCTCAGTAGTTTCTATTTACATGATATAAAATAAAGTCTCACTGTGAGACATCAGAGAGGTTCTTCATCATCAACAGAGGATGATGAGAATCTGTGTGTGTCTGTAGGTGTGTGTATATGTGTCTGTGAGTGTGTCTGTAGGTGTGTGTGTGTAGATATGTGTGTGTGTCTGTAGGTGTGTGTGTGAGTGTGTCTGTAGGTGTGTGTGTGTCTGTAGGTGTGTGTGTGAGTGTGTCTGTAGGTGTGTGTGAGTGTGTCTGTAGGTGTGTGTATATGTGTCTGTGTGTGTCTGTAGGTGTGTGTGTGTGTCTGTAGGTGTGTGTGTGTGAGTGTGTCTGTAGGTGTGTGTGAGTGTGTCTGTAGGTGTGTGTGTGTGTCTGTAGGTGTGTGTGTGTGAGTGTGTCTGTAGGTGTGTGTGTGTGAGTGTGTCTGTAGGTGTGTGTGAGTGTGTCTGTAGGTGTGTGAGTGTGTCTGTAGGTGTGTGTGTCTGTGTGTGTCTGTAGGTGTGTGTGAGTGTGTCTGTAGGTGTGTGTGTGTGTCTGTAGGTGTGTGTGTGTGTGTAGGTCTCACATTACACTCACAGCATGGGGTCATGAACGTGTTTCTCTTCTTATTAACTGAATGAGTTGCTGCTTGTTTTGGCTGTTGATGAAGATGACCATCTCAGAGGTCACAGTTTACCCTCCTCCTCCTCTTCCTCACTAACTGACCACCACGTAACGTAACGCTGGCTGAACTCCTACATGTATAAATGTGTGCACACAGACAGGTGGTCCAGTCTCCAGACGGCGGCCATATTGCGCCAGTATTTACAAAAAAAAAAAAAAAAAAACCCGCATCGGGGTAAAAAAAAAAAAAAAGGCGCAAGCGAACAAAGGGAGAGGGGAAGCAGAGGCGCTAAGCTAGCTGCTTTTTACGGTAAAAACGTTAAAAACCGGACGAGCATACGGCCCGGTAACCGGCTCGTTCGTCGGTGCTTCTTACCGGTACAGCAGTCAGCGTCGCCGCATAATCCCGATCAACCGCCGTGGCTCCCAAAATTGATCCGCTCTGCCTCCCGTTTGGGGGTTCTCGAGCCGCTGCGTCAAGCTAGCCGCGCTTAAAGATGGAGGGGAAGGCGGAAGTCGAGGCGGCTCGGTCCTCCAAAATAAAAGCGCGGATTCTTTTGGTTGTGATTGATTTTTTTCGTCTTCTACTTCCTCCTTTTTTGGTTGGCGGGTTTGCAATGACAACTTTTGAAGGTGCAAAGCGCCACCTGCCGTACTCCGGTACGGCAGGTGGCGCTTTGCACCTTCAAAAGTTGTCATTGCAAAACCAGGATCCACTTTACATTCGTCTGTCATAATAATACTCATTTAAAATATATATTTAAATAAAGAAATATATTTAAACATATATAAATAAATACATATTTAAATATAAATAAAATATCAATTTAAATACAGTATATATATATATATTCTGAAATATATCAATTTAAATACAGAATAATATATTGAAATATATTTATAGAAATAAGTATATATATTTAAATATATTTATTTATTTATATAAGTATATATATTCAATTACAAATGGTGTTCATAAAGAAACGTGATAACCCTCTGAGTTACCTTCACTGCATTTACTCCATTTGTTTCTGGTATCCTTTCTCTCTAACCCTTTCTTTAATATATTTGACAGTATATTATGTTCTATTATAACACGCTCATATTATATTCAGTATTTTCAGTTATAATACAACAAGGATATGTGTGATATTTACTTTTCCCAATATTTAAACTGGTGGGATTACTGCGTTACCAAATGTCCGTTATCCGCCTCATATTTAACACCGTTAATGCTAATTCATAACCCTTTAATCCCTAAAGTGCAAATACCCAAAACAATTCTACAACTATTCCAACCTCTGAATTCTTCTTCATGTTTTATTGTTGCACTATGTTCTTCTTCAGTTAGTTCACTCCCACAGGCTCCAGAATCCTCCTCAGACCCAGAAGGACATTTAAAAAAACATCATTTAAATGTGAGTTATTAATCACAGCGAGCTTTTCTCAGGTCATCAGGTCTCACATTGTATCTGCACAAACACAAGACATTAAATCCACATCATGAAACGAGTCAGGAGCTTCTCCAACGTGTACTGTACTGAACGAGACAAACAACAACAACAACTAAAGGAGCAGTGTGCAGAGACCTCATGGTGCTGCTTCAGGCGTCTCCTCTCCACCAGACGTCCGCAGAGGACACGAGGACGTCTTCTGTGTATTCTGTCTTGTTCTCACTTTGTGCTGCAGCAGCTCGTGGAAGACTCCGGTCAACCGGGAAGTCTTCAGTCTCTCTGACTGTCCTCCTTACGGCAGGAGACCAGTTTCCTCCCCAACGTCTGAACCGCGACATGTAGCGTTAGCTTCTTCAACGCCATTTGAGTATCGGGAGCGTCTCCGACACCCGCGTGTTCAGCGGAGGCCGGAACGCCGACACGCGCCTCCTCCCCGACGCGGTCGCCTTCCCGCTGGTCGTTCGCGGCACCGCTCAGCTCCGTAGACGGGACTCCTCCAGAGGCGGAGGGGTCGCTAGCGGCCGCGCCGCAGTACGGATGGTCCAGGTACACCGGGTCACTCACCCCGCTGAGGACCCTCTCCTCCTGGGTCGTGCGCGTCCCGTTGCCGCCATGGCGGGAGAAGGTGAACACGGTCGGGACGGCGGTCGCGTTCAGCCGCCTCCCCGGGGCGCTGTGGAAACACTCGGTGGTGAAATGTCGCGCACATAAGCGCGAGTTGGCCGACGGCTCCCAGTTCTTGCGCTTTACGTTGGCGACCCACAGACGCAGCCTCGCCTCGTGGCGCCGTGGAAACCTGTGATGAAACATTAAACCCGTCAATGTGTTGGTTCAGTGGTCGAACATTTAATAGAACACTTCTGACCTGAACAGCCAATCAAGACGTTGTACAGCATTACAGCAAGTCTTTGATTGGCTTCTTCTCTCACTTCTATGTTGATGTTGATGGACGCTTACGCGCTGATTCGTCACATTCTACGTTTACCAACTTTATACATTTCATGCACTTGTTGCATGTTCTTCATGTATTTCTATGGATCTCCCTCACGATGGTTTACATTGTTCTTCTTCCTGGTTGGATCTGTAAGTTCTGTAAAATGATAAAGTTCAAAAAACCAACGAAACTAAAACTAATCTCAGTTTCGTGAACGGAAGGCGAGGAGCGACATGAACACAGTGGAGGATGCGGTGAGGAAGCTTGTCACAGTGCAGCTGGTGCTTTGTGTCATGGTGGCAGGTTGGTAGTATTAGTTGATGTCCGCTTAGAGGTTCTCAGACTTGTTATGTTATAACTTTCACGTTTCTTTCAGTCATTTTGGACGAGCAACTAAAAAACCGCAACTTCCACTTTAACTGCATAAAACCTTTCATGATTCAAATGAAGCTTCAAACAAGTGAGGAACACTTGCACTGAACCCTCCCGAGTGTGTGCCGGGAGCAGGTCGGGGTTCAGTGCCTTGCTCAGGGACACTTGGGCACAGGACACGTAGCGGCCGAGGATCGAACCGCCGGCCTCAGGCAGCGGACGACCCTCTGTGCCCACGAGCCCGATGCCGCCGCGGGGCCGCTCGGTTGCTGCTCGCTCGTAGGAAGATCACGTTCAGTGTCGTTGAGGGTTCACCGACTTCAGAGCAGCTGAGATGATTTTGGGGAGCAGCTGGTCCAATCACAGCACGGATCAACGATCACTGGAGAACATGACCTCTGACCTCTGACCTCTTGTCCTTTGTGCTGAACGCTGACGTTTATGAAGCGCTGCTCTTCTTCTGACTCAGTTTAAAATGTAGTTTTGTGGCATAAACAATACTGTAGAGCAGGGGTCTCAAACTCCCGGCCCGCGGGCCGAAACCGGCCCGCCACGTCATTTTATGTGGGCCGCGAATCCGCCAGCAAAAAAAAAAAAAAAAAGTAAAAAAATAAATAAAATTAATTTCTTTTTTTTAAAGTTAGACTTGATAATAAAAATATCCCCATAGTCGAAATTATGAGATAGAAAGTTGAAGTTATGAGATAGAAAGTTGAAGTTATGAGATAGAAAGTTGAAGTTATGAGATAGAAAGTTGAAGTTATGAGATAGAAAGTTGAAGTTATGAGATAGAAAGTTGAAGTTATGAGATAGAAAGTTGAAGTTATGAGATAGAAAGTTGAAGTTATGAGATAGAAAGTTGAAGTTATGAGATAGAAAGTTGAAGTTATGAGATAGAAAGTCAGAATGATGATACTTAAACACAGAAGCAGCTCTTTGGCTGCTTACTGTACATTTGAAATGTGTTGTGAGTACATTGAAGACTTTAAACGTGTCTTTAAATCACATGAAATACTTCATGTGTGTTTGTGCAAACACACCCGTGAAAGGATTTTAAGCTTTGAACAAAGTTATTGTAATAACTTGTCTTTGCTATTTTCTTTGATAGTTTGATCTTTGACGGAGTAATGTGGGTTTATTAACCCTAAATTAAAAGGATTTAAGTTGTAATAACAAATGTGCTTAAATATATGTTTACATTTATATAACTGCATGTACAATATGTTTACACTTGAATAAACAATAATCAAATGCAGAGTTATTTACCAACATGTTGGGAGTAGTTACATTTACACCTTTGAGGCGCCGTGATGCTGATGTGGTCCGGAGAGAAGAGGAGTTTGAGACGCTCTAAAGGTTTTAATGGACACACCGGAAACAGCTTCCGTGTTGTTGAAACGCGCGTTGATTCTTATTTTTAACTCTTCTTCTTGGTGGTTTCCATGTTGTATTCATAAAGTCTGAAGAAAAACTTCCCAAATCAAACAATGTGAACGTCGACGTGCTCGTGAACGCATCGTTACACACAAACACAAAGCTGTCAGTGTTGAGTTCATTCACAGCTGATGGTTCAAATGTTCACTTCTGTAACTGTGTGATTCAGCTAGCTAGCTAGCTAGCGTTAGCTGAAATAAAGTAGACACGAATAAATATCTCATCAACATCTGTTGCCACATACCGGAACAGAGGAACCGTGGATCCACTGCGGTCGCTTCTCATCACACAGTTGAAGGCGACACAAGACGGCATTTTACTTTTTGTCAACTTCTTTCTGGAAAGATTTTAAAAAGTTTTGAGTTTTTGTGCATTTTTCTTTACTGCCTCAAAAAGACCACGTTTCTCTCCTGTGACATCATGTCGACACACGTTTAAAATGTTAAAACTCGAAAGAATGATCAAATGTTTGTGTTGTCATACTCATATCGGCCACAAGAGGCAGTACAACCACAAACACGTTTTAAATAAAGAAGTAGAAGTACACAAAGTACTTTATTACGTGTTAGCAAGATATGTACATTAAAACAAGTACAGAGTGGTCTCACCGACGTCACGATCTCCTTAGTTACGAGGTCTGTCGGCCATGTTGGAGTACATACAGATCCTACATGGCGGCGAGTAAACAAGGAAGTGCGGCGAGAATACCATACTTTGAATCACTGGATAGTGCATCAAAGGTTCGCTACCTGGCCAAATTGAAGGTTATTGGTAACTTGGATCCCTATACGATGAGTGCAGATGGTTTCAGTGCCGATCCTACTTATCTTCCATCGGTAAACTACGCCAACATCTACACGTATCTCGTGAACACCCCCAGTCCTCACACAAAAGACGAGCTGGAGTGCTACAAAGGGCTCGACGCTTATAATCAGTTTGTCAGTGGATGGGTCCGAGACGTCAAAGCAACGGTCGTCGACAATTCTCATCTCGTCATTGGAAGAGTAAATATATACAGATCTGGTCCGATATTTAGCAATATTCAATGTTTACTCAGCGCAAACAGACACGTGTGTTTGTTTACATTGTACATGCATGTCATTGTGTGCGTGTCATCTTTCGTTAGGGGTTAGTTACTAACCCCTAACGAAAGAATGATTTCTTGTCTCTATCAGCTCTGCTGCCACAACCAAAGACAGCACAAAAGTTCACCACCGATAGGTGATGCGACTCAGCCGCGCATGCCAGTGGCTTTGTGTGTACTCCAACATGGCCGACAGCTAAACTGTGACGTCACACGAGATCGCTCTCTACTTCAACTACATGAAGCTGATAGTACTGGAGTATTTTTACATGGCAGTATTTGTACTTTTACCTCAGTAACTGAGTACTTCTTCCATCACTGGATCATCCACATTGTTTGGCTTGTTGTTGATACTAAACATGAGAGTACACATGTACTCATGTACTGTGATAATTTGTCTGATTGGTGAAGAGAAAAGTACAGTGAGTTGTTATTGTTATTTACCTCAGTGACGTGCGTCAATGAAACGGTCAGCGCGCGTGCTCTCTGGGCCCCACAGATGCGGAAGATCCGGTTTCGTCGTCTTCTTCTTCTTCTTCTTCTTTTAATACTACTGTCGCCACCTAATGTACCGGAGTGGGATTACGTAATACATATATTAATTAATTAATGAATAGATTAACAACTAACAAACTAAATTGACTCAATAAATAAGTTATATTCCGGATATTAAACCTGTTTCGTTCAAATGTTCAAGAATTTTAATTTTTTATTTTATTCTACATTTTGTTCTATTCTCTGTTTATGTTTCTTGACCTTTGCAGTGCTTTGTTGAACTTTTATTTTCTCTCACTGTGTTTGTTGTATCCACCAAATCCTTCGTGTTCACTCTATTTAAAAACCGTCAAGTGTTCCGCGCTTCTAAAAAGCTTTTATTTTGTGATAATTCTAACCGGAAGTGTGCTCTCTACCAGGCCTACCGGTTGCCTTGACGCTGGTGATTGTTTGCATTGAAGCAAAAATAAACTCCCTCTTGCTAAATAGTGATCCAGCAGAATGTTGACCGCTCCGCTTGGTTTGCTGCCGTGGCTTCCTGCCAAATACTGAGATTCTCTGTCTTCTCAGTTTTTTCTTATTTTCTTACAGCAGAATCATTTAACAACATTTAACGTTAGATTTCGTTAAAATTAATTTAACGTTACCGTCTGCTTCATGCGTGGCTAATAAAAAACAACAACTGCATTGTAGTGTGCCCGGTGGCCCAGCAGGGGGCGCGCTCTACTCAATAAATGTCTATAAAGGGGCGTAACTTATAAACTGACCCCGTGAGCCACTTTCATTTCATTTTATTTTATGGCCTGAAACTACAAGTACCAGACATCTTGAACCACACTCCAGACCAGTTGGTGGTGGTAATGCACCAATTCATTGTTTGCCAACCGCCAATAAACCTCAAAGAAGAAGTGTTTTGGTTAGAGGAAAAGGCGTTCGTTTTTGTACCAGAGTCGGTACACCCGTAAGGGCGGTGTTTAAACGCGTTTAAAGAGTGTCAGACGAACGGTTTACCGGGAAACGTCGGTAATTAAAACATGGTGACAAACTGTTACATTACAATCAGAGCGGAGGAATTTTTTATTTTGTGGGGGGGGGTAAAAAGCCGACGAGCTGCTGTAGTTACCGCCGTTATAAAAGTCCATGATAGCGATAGACACGTAAGCTAACGCTAAGCTAGCTATAATTCGCCCTGGAAGAGACGGAGAACCCTCCGGAGGATGCCGAGACACGGGGACTGGATGTGAAGATCGTTACGGAAATATGTGAGATGAACCGGGAGAAAACTACCGCCATCGAGGAGGCCAACGACATCATGTTGGTCCGGAGCCCGGTGAGAAGAGCGCTTAGCATCGGCTGGTTAGCAACAGCTAACCTAGCTAACAGATAACATCAAGCTAATCAGTTGACAGCAGTTGGAATGTGCTGTCATGGCTGTTAGCTAACTGTACATTAAGTGCTACTAGCTAGCTAAACAGTAGTGTAGCTAGCTAATAGCTACAAATATTATTATGTATGTAACTATGTAACTATGTATGTATGTATGTTCTCATTCAGGTGAACGTTAATAACTAATTAGTTAGCGAACTCGACTTAAGCTAGCTAACTCGTTCTTCTAGCTAAACTAGCACCTGTTTACTTCAGGTGAACGTTAATAACTAAGTTAGTTAGTTGGCTGTTTAATGGGTCAGAACACCAGAGAAATGAAGTTCAGATGTGAACTGAAAACAGTTTGTTCTCAGTGTTTGTTGACAAAGTAACCAACATGACTGAACAGTGTTTGATGTGTTTGAAGAGGATTTTTTTTCTTCTGATAGATTCTCATGTAGTGGTTTCCTCCATAGCATGAATGTTAGCATTTAAAACGGGGCAGTTCTCTGTGTACCTCCTACTGTGTTGTATGCGCTCATAAAGTGAGACACATGGGTCAGTGAACGCATCATGTGAATGTCAATAAGTTCAATTACAGACATCAACTTTCTCAGGACTATTTGTTGTGAGATTCAGCTCCTCATGTTGCTGCTCACATGACATTCATAGTTTGTAATCTGGCATTTATTTGATTAATCAACTTTTTAAATGTCTTCTTTCGTACTACCAGCAGAAATAATCATATTCTGCTCTCATTGTTTTTACATATCTGCTCGCTTTGTGCTGTATTGATTGATTAAACTGCATTGTGTCATCATTGTGAAGTACAGTGTTTGCTGTAGCATCGTATTGATTATAACCAGCCCACAGAGAACTCACATTTACATTGAGCTGGAAACAGAAATGTTGATTAATGTGCTCTGTCCCTGATGAAAACATAAACATAGTGAATAAAGTTACAGAGAAAAGCATCAGCGATATCAGATTGTTTGTGTGAAACTTGTTCCAGTGGTTGCAGCTCTGAAATAGAGCCGCTTAGTTTCTTTCTGACTTCACACACGTGACAGATTTCAGTTTGGTCTGCAGAGAGCAATGCAAACACGTCGATCACTTTACTTTACGCTTTCTCCTGTAACAGACTAACTGCTGATGTCAGCATGTCGTGATGTTACCTGTGATGTCACACAGCTGTCTGAGGAGTTATTTGGGAGATTGTTTTTTTAAGTCGAGGTTCATTCTGTAGTTCAGATGTGACTCCAACGAACACGACAATCAGCTGATTGTTGAGTGTAACTTCTTGTTGTTTTGGACAGAAACGTCTCCATTAACCTGTTTAGACAGAAATACCAGATTCAACTTTGAACTGTTTAAAAGTTTAACCTGAAAATCAATCATCGCAGCAGGTTTAGCTTCTGCAGCTTTTTAAATGTCTTATCCAGCATCTTAAATGAAGAACTAAAAGCTTCTGGATGAACTGAAAGAGAAGAACCGTTGGAGATCTTTGTGAGCGGTCCTGGTGGAGGTATCAGAGGGTGGAGGACTCAACAGGAAGTGGATTCATCCCTCAGATGAATACTTCATGTTCTTCTCTCTGCAGCAACGAGGCCGAGCCACAGTGACTCACGCCGTGGTGGTGATCTTCCTGGAGTTCTTCGCCTGGGGGCTGCTGACCACGCCCATGCTGACCGTGAGTACACACACACACACACACACACACACACACACACACACACACACACACACACACACACACACACACACACACACACGGCTTCATGAAGGTCCTGCAGTCAGCTGGTCACATGTCTCTGTGAACACATGTGTTGACTGTCCTTTTCATATTTCATATAAACAATCGCTTCTTCTCGTATTCAAGGTTAAGGACTCAATGAAAGGTTTAGCTTTGTGTCTGTAGCCACTTTCAGACAAATGCAACAAAAGACCTCGTACGTTTACAACAAGTAGGAGATGAATATGTTATGGATTCACAGGAGAGTAAAAAAGACTGAAGCTGTCCTCGAGCAAAGACTTTCGTCGACTCATCGATGAGTTCATTTAATCATTCAGCAAGAAAGAGAGCTTCTAAACCACCAAATAGATGTTCGTGGCCTGAGAGCAAACCAACCGAACGAATGGACCAACAGACGTCTCAGAGGGAACCCTGATCATTGTCTCGTAGTTTATCTGAGCTTAACATATTCAACCAGCTCTCTGTGGAAACCTCTAACAGACCAGATGAAGTCCAGTTTGAGGAGCAGATCCACTAAAACCACCTCAGTCCGAGACAGGAAAGCACAAACTGGTGAAGTTTAAGAGACCATCGTTTTGTTCCTGAATAAAGTTTACTTTCTACCGTTTACACACGTTTGATGTCTCACGAGACACGAACATCTTCACTAAAGAACGCAAACCAGCGTGTGTGTTACTCTGTATCAGAGTCAGCGTGTTCCTGACATGTGACAGCCGTCAGAAGAAATGCATTTCCTTTGTTTTCTTAGTTACACGTGTGTGTGTGTGTGTGTGTGTGTAATCATTTCATTGATGTCTTTTTAGATGTACTGAGCTGTGTTTGTGGTTTCAGGTCCTCCATGAGACGTTTCCTCAGCACACGTTCCTGATGAACGGTCTGGTTCACGGTGTGAAGGTCAGACGTCTGTCACTCTTCACACATTAAATACAACAGTCGTATCACAGCACATATCACCAGGAGAGTAGAGTTACGAGCCAGTGGTGCTGAGATGGAAAGAGCGTTACGAGCATGTGTTGGCTGTAGAGACGTGAATACAGTGATTCTGCTGCGTGGAGCCTCTGCCACAGAGTCCAACGTTTAGATATGAAGCGGAGAACCAGAGCTGCTGTCGGGCATCAGCAGAGATGCACCTCCTGGTCCTGATACCAGAGCTCTCTGTCCCACGTCTGAAACCTCACTGTCTCATCGGCCCCGTCACCAACGTCAGTCACCGATGTTTCTGCTCGTCTGTCTGACAAAAATATGAAATATCCAAACTATGAATTCTTTATTGATAAACTTGCAGATTATTTTCTTGGTTTAATCTCTAAAATCAGAAACACGTCCTGCAGCACAAGATGAGAACATTCATCTTTCTATCATGTGAGACCATTTGAGGATTAGTTTTTGGGACTTTTGCTGAAAATTATGAAAATAATTTTGATTATTTTTCTTTTGATGAATAAGTTGTTACAGCTCTTCAGGATAAAATCAACTCATCACCATTTTGACTCTTAAATGTTTACATTTTCTCACATTGTTTGTGTGTTTGTCTTCTTGTTTCAGGGCTTCCTGTCGTTTCTGTCGGCTCCTCTGATTGGTGCTCTGTCGGACATCTGGGGCAGGAAGTCGTTCCTCCTGATGACGGTGTTCTTCACCTGCGCCCCGATCCCCTTCATGAGGATCAGCCCCTGGTAAGACCACCGCCCACACGGACACCTTCTATTGTTTTAAAACCAGCTCTCAACATGATCCGTTCACCATAAGAACTCACATCCTGATGTTTACAGAGGAACCACGTCACGTTCTCTGCTTCCTGTCTGTGTGCAGGTGGTACTTCGCTCTGATCTCCATCTCGGGGATCTTCGCCGTGACCTTCTCGGTGATCTTCGCCTACGTGGCCGACATCACGGAGGAGCACGAGAGGAGCACGGCCTACGGCCTGGTAACTACCCCCCCCCCCCCCCCAAAGTGCTGATGATAACGTGATGAGACCATCAGAGATATTTCCTGAGAGATGAATCAAATGTGATCACTTGTTCCACTGCAGCAGTAATAAACTGCCAACGGGAAGAAACACATTTTTACTTTTAATCTGAATATTACATATTCCTCGAACACAGCGTCACATAACATGAACCCCCCCCCCCCCCCACCAGGTCTCAGCGACCTTCGCAGCCAGCCTGGTGACGAGTCCGGCCATCGGCGCTTACCTGTCGGCTCAGTACGGCGACAGCCTGGTGGTCCTGGTGGCCACGGTGATCGCGGTGGCCGACATCGCCTTCGTGTTCTTCGTGGTTCCCGAGTCTCTGCCGGACAAGATGAGGACGTCCTGGGGCTTCCCCATCTCCTGGGAGCAGGCCGACCCGTTCAGCGTGAGTTCAGAGGTCACGCAGCAGCGTGCTCGGCCTCGTGTAGCTTCACACCAATAACACTTCGTATCAGGCAGCTCAACACGCAGCTACATGTGGAAAGAATATGGATTACAGCAGAGAGTAGCTCTGACCCAGAACTTCAGGAAAGAGTCTCTTCGGGGGTCCGAGGGTTCACGTTAAGAGGTTGTGGTCTTTAAACGCAACATTCAACGTTGGC
>NC_136639.1:1256940-1281940 GCF_949748355.1 Melanostigma gelatinosum
GAGCCGAAACCTCCGTCATCGAACGAAACCTTTCGTTTGAACCGTTACTGATGTTCTGTCACTTTAAGGCTCAGACCTCCTCCGTTGTGTGCTGCGTTCAGGTTACATCGATCGGTGGGACATCCTGGTTTCTGCCAGCGGGAGCTGTCTGTTAGTCTCAGAGGAGACGTCACACAAGTTACCAAAACTATCCGTTTCTAGTTTGTTTTTACTTTTCGTCACACGGCTCCCGCTTTTAGTTTTTTCTCCGTGGTGCCCTGAATGCAGCATCAACCTGATGAAGAAGATGTAGCTTCATCATGAAGCACAATCACTGATTACTGACTCACGTCTGGAGAAATCCTTGAATTGTTATCTTTAATGTAACCAAACGTTAAATCTCTAGAGATGATGTCACAGACGGACGGTATATTTTTCTACAGTCAAGAGTTGTGACTCCATATCCCAGAATGCACCAGTGTTATTAGCAAGCCTTCCTGTTTTGTTCAGCTCCTCCGGTCTTTATTATGTCGCTGCTGCGTTCAAGACCCGTTGGGAAGTTCATCACTCCTACGTTTTTAGAAACCAGAGAAGAAGAATTCAAACAATGCGTTCACGGCGACTGTTTTTACACTTAAAAATAGAATAAACGGAGAATTCCTCGTGTAATAATGTTTATTTAATTGTTCTATAAAAAATATTAGACTTCTATTAAACATATTTACAGATTTAAGAGTTATAGATTGTTTTATTTGAACTATTATTGAGTTGTAAAATTTAAATATGTAACTTTAAAGCTGTTTGTAATATATTTATAGAAATCCAAATTGTTTATAATTGAAATGAATGAATCTGGATTATTTTATTGGTAGAAAATGTTTTTGAAACTATTCAGATTTCCCAGATATTTTCTGGATTAAATATTTCCTCATTAAATGTTAAATCTTTTGGTTTTCTTTGGGTAAAATTCATTTTTAACGGGTTCATTTGATCTTTGTTTGATTCAAAGTTCTTTGAACGTCGTTTCATATTTTTTATTCTCATGTTCAAAGTAAAGTTGATTCATTGAGCCTCAGTTCTTCTTCTCTTGGATTAAAAGTGTTTTTCGTCGATGTAAACATGGAGGAGCTCAACTTTCCGACGGGCCTTGAAGTGACAACATGGCCGCCGGTTCAAACGCACAGATGAAGCTTTTTAAACGACTTGTTACTGAACAGAAAATGTCCATTTTAGAAAATGATGATTATTATTAGAACGGAAACGTATGCAGTCAAACTCTTCTTCTTCTCCTCCTCCTCCTCCTCCTCCTCCTCCTGCTCCTCCTCCTCCTCCTCTTCCTCCTCTTCTTCTTCCTGGAGCAGGACTTTCTCTGACTGCTGCTCTGTACTTCTGAACGTGCCTCTCATCATTCTTCATCTTCATGTTTTGATAGAGAAGCAGAAAGACGCTGAATGACGTCTTTGTTGTATTTGCTTTCTTTTATCATATTGAGAACATTTTGAATAATATCTATAATAATCAGTATAATGATGATAATAAAGAAATGTATGAAATTTGGAACCTGGACATGTTTGTTTTTATTTGAGTTCTTTGATTTTTGGAGATTTTTGTATTTAATATAATTGTTACATTCTCGCAACCGTTTATAGATATTTATAAACATATCTGAGTAATAACCGAATAATTCAACAACAAACGTACAAGCTCTGAATTTATACATTTTATGGCAGAAATGAACCAAAACCGATGATATTTATTTCGTATCGAAGTCGTTCATTAACAGGAGAGCTTATGAATAATAAACGTATGAATAATTATTTCTGTTTCTTCAGTCTTGTTTTATCTGTTTGGTCACTTTTACAACTTCAACCATTAAAACCACTTCCTGTGAGACGTTCAAAGACCAACATTTAAAACGTTCAACTCTCAATGTTGGAAATCTGATCTTGGAATGAAACGTTTTGTTTTTCTAAAAAGGAGAAAAAAAGGATTTAAAAACACTCAAAATAAATATTCAAAAAATATCAGAAACTCAAAATAAACCGTTTAAAGTGCTGCGTTCACTCTCCTAAACACACACACACACACACGCTCGTGCACACACACACACACACGCTCGTACACACACACACACACGCTCGTATACACACACGCTCGTACACACACACACGCTCGTACACACACACACACGCTCGTATACACACACGCTCGTACACACACACACGCTCGTACACACACACACACACGCTTGTACACACACACACACGCTCGTATACACACACGCTCGTACACACACACACGCTCGTACACACACACACACACGCTTGTACACACACACACACGCTCGTATACACACACGCTCGTACACACACACACGCTCGTATACACACACACACACGCTCGTACACACACACACACTCGTATACACACACACACACACACACACACACGCTCGTATACACACACACACGAGACAAATGTTTGTTTGATTCTAGTTCCTCTTCCTCATATCCTGCATCATCCTCTTCCTCACATCCTTCATCATCCTCTTCCTCACATCCTTCATCGTCCTCTTCCTCACATCCTTCATCATCCTCTTCCTCACACCCTGCATCATCCTCTTCCTCACATCCTTCATCATCCTCTTCCTCACACCCTGCATCATCCTCTTCCTCACATCCTGCATCTTCCTCACACCCTGCATCATCCTCTTCCTCACATCCTGCATCTTCCTCACACCCTGCATCATCCTCTTCCTCACATCCTGCATCATCCTCTTCCTCACACCCTGCATCATCCTCTTCCTCACATCCTGCATCATCCTCTTCCTCACACCCTGCATCATCCTCTTCCTCACATCCTTCATCATCCTCTTCCTCACACCCTGCATCATCCTCTTCCTCACATCCTGCATCTTCCTCACACCCTGCATCATCCTCTTCCTCACATCCTGCATCTTCCTCACACCCTGCATCATCCTCTTCCTCACACCCTGCATCATCCTCTTCCTCACACCCTGCATCATCCTCTTCCTCACATCCTGCATCTTCCTCACACCCTGCATCATCCTCTTCCTCACATCCTGCATCTTCCTCACACCCTGCATCATCCTCTTCCTCACACCCTGCATCATCCTCTTCCTCACACCCTGCATCATCCTCTTCCTCACATCCTGCATCATCCTCTTCCTCACACCCTGCATCATCCTCTTCCTCACATCCTGCATCTTCCTCACACTCTTCATCCTCCTCTTCCTCACAGCAGGCAGGAGATGGACACCTTGGTGGTGGAGTCGGGGACGGTGTCTGGTGAGGGACAAACATGTAATTGTACTACAAAATATTAAATATTTTCTAAATATGGCGCTCTAACATATAAATATACAGAATATAAGCTGCGTAATACAGCAAAATATATTTTAATAATGCAGTATTAGACACTTAATATATTGTAAAAATCATTTCATCTGAACATAAATGTCATTTAATATGAATTTCATTACATATTTAATCAACATTACATTTTAATGGATATTAATTCAATATTTAGTTTTAATTAACATTACATTTAAATGTAACATATTTTTGGGACACACTGTCGAATACGAGTCGTCTTTTATAAATAACTTAAATCTTTGCCAAAATACAGATTTCTCCCCAGAAAATAACAACACAACGAATAAATATGAAGTTTAATGTTCTCACCTCTGTCCTTCAGAGAGCTGATGTACGCCTCGATGAACTCCTTCTCTCTGCTGTCCTTCTTCACCTCCTCTTCCTCCTCTCGCCACCTCTTCCTCTTGTTCTTCTCCTTCTTCTCCTCTTCCTTCTTCTCTGCACTCAATCGGTCGCACAGTCGAATAAACCTGCCGGAGGAACAGAAGAGGCCATAACACCTGAGACAGTCTGTGTGGTTTGTGTACTTGATGTCTGTGTGGTTTGTGTACTTGATGTCTTTGTTGTTTGTATACTTGATGTCTCTGTGGTTTGTGTACTTGATGTCTTTGTTGTTTGTGTACTTGATGTCTCTGTTGTTTGTGTACTTGATGTCTCTGTGGTTTGTGTACTTGATGTCTCTGTTGTTTGTGTACTTGATGTCTTTGTTGTTTGTATACTTGATGTCTCTGTGGTTTGTGTACTTGATGTCTTTGTTGTTTGTGTACTTGATGTCTCTGTTGTTTGTGTACTTGATGTCTCTGTGGTTTGTGTACTTGATGTCTCTGTTGTTTGTGTACTTGATGTCTCTGTTGTTTGTGTACTTGATGTCTTTGTTGTTTGTGTACTTGATGTCTCTGTTGTTTGTGTACTTGATGTCTCTGTGGTTTGTGTACTTGATGTCTTTGTTGTTTGTGTACTTGATGTCTCTGTTGTTTGTGTACTTGATGTCTCTGTGGTTTGTGTACTTGATGTCTCTGTGGTTTGTGTACTTGATGTCTCTGTTGTTTGTGTACTTGATGCCTCTGTTGTTTGTGTACTTGATGTCTCTGTTGTTTGTGTACTTGATGTCTCTGTTGTTTGTGTACTTGATGTCTCTGTTGTTTGTGTACTTGATGTCTCTGTTGTTTGTGTACTTGATGTCTCTGTTGTTTGTGTACTTGATGTCTCTGTTGTTTGTGTACTTGATGTCTCTGTTGTTTGTGTACTTGATGTCTCTGTTGTTTGTGTACTTGATGTCTCTGTGGTTTGTGTACTTGATGTCTCTGTGGTTTGTGTACTTGATGTCTCTGTTGTTTGTGTACTTGATGTCTCTGTGGTTTGTGTACTTGATGTCTCTGTTGTTTGTGTACTTGATGTCTCTGTTGTTTGTGTACTTGATGTCTCTGTTGTTTGTGTACTTGATGTCGCTGTGGTTTGTGTACTTGATGTCTCTGTTGTTTGTGTACTTGATGTCTCTGTTGTTTGTGTACTTGATGTCGCTGTGGTTTGTGTACTTGATGTCTCTGTTGTTTGTGTACTTGATGTCTCTGTTGTTTGTGTACTTGATGTCTCTGTGGTTTGTGTACTTGATGTCTCTGTGGTTTGTGTACTTGATATCCGTGTGGTTGTGTTTGATTTGCGTACTTGATATCGGGGTTTCGGCACAGTTTGGTGGGGCAGCAGGTGAGGGCGTCCCCGTTGACGACGATCATCTTGAGTGTGGAGATTTTGCAGAGACAGTGAGGCAGGTAGGACAGATTGTTCTTATGGAGGAACAAGGTGACCAGCTGCTCCAACCTGCAGACACACACACACACACACACACACACACACATTATTAATGCGTCGTCATTTCAGTGGAAATTTGTTTTGCAACTTGCAAAACAAAAAATATAAGAGGACACATTTCAACATTCTGTCTTAGAGTGAGATGTTATGCATGGTTAGCCTAGCTTAGCATAAAGACTGGAAGCCTATTTTCTTGCTCTGCTGTCACTTGTGACCTTATATAAATGTCATATATATATATAGATTCAATGTTCATGCATATTTAATGATGAATTGAACTTGTTATTGACTTTGTCTTGTCGGGCTTTAAGAACAACTCGTTTTTTAGTTTGTAGCCTTTTTAGAGATTTAAGAACTGAGAGAAAACAACTGTAAACAATTAAACTACAGAGACATTTCCAGTGGTCGTCCAGGACATCAGACCGTTGCTGCTCAGAGTAATCAGATTACAGGTAGGTGATGACGTCATCGGTCACCTGTCCATGTCCTGCGGCAGGTCGGTCAGACCGTTGTTGCTCAGGTCCAACAGCTGCAGGCCGCTCATCCTCAGAGCACAGATGGGGATCGTCATGAAGCGGTTTTCTGCAACGTCCAGGTGAACCAGCTGCTTCAGGCTGCTCAGCTGACAGTGACATCATCATTATCAGCACAATGACATCGCTAGTTAATCTTTCAGTGTGTCTGTAAAGTGAAATGTGAAACTACCACCATGTGGGTGGATCATCGTTTCCTCTCTGCTTTTACCTCAAACGGCAGATCGGACAGGTTGTGGTTTCCCGTGAGTTCGAGTCTCTTCAGGTTCTCACAGTTTCCGAGTTCTGGAGGAACTTTGGACAAACGGTTGTAGCTGACGTTTAATTCCCTCAAACCTGTCAGTTTACCTGACGACAGAAGAGGCTGATTGATACTTTAAAAACACTTTTCTTGGTTTTTCACAAATTATTGTAAGAAGCAGAACTAAAAAACATCCTCACTGATCTCAGGTGGCAGCTCTGCTATGGTGTTTCTGCGGTTTGTGTACTTGATGTCGGTGTGGTTTGTGTACTTAATGTCTATGTGGTGTGTTTACACTATGTCGGTGTGGTTGGTGTACTTGATGTCGGTGTGGTTTGTGTACTTGATGTCGGTGTGGTTTGTGTACTTGATGTCGGTGTGGTTTGTGTACTTGATGTCGGTGTGGTTTGTGTACTTGATGTCGGTGTGGTTTGTGTACTTGATGTCGGTGTGATTTGTGTACTTGATGTCGGTGTGGTTTGTGTACTTGATGTCATTGTGGTTTGTGTACTTGATGTCATTGTGGTTTGTGTACTTGATGTCGGTGTGGTTTGTGTACTTGATGTCGGTGTGGTTTGTGTACTTGATGTCGGTGTGGTTTGTTTACTTGATGTCGTTGTGGTTTGTGTACTTGATGTCGGTTTGGTTTGTTTACTTGATGTCGTGGTTTATGTACTTGATGTCGGTTTGGTTTGTGTACTTGATGTCGGTGTGGTTTGTGTACTTGATGTCGGTTTGGTTTGTTTACTTGATGTCGTTGTGGTTTATGTACTTGATGTCGGTTTGGTTTGTGTACTTGATGTCGGTGTGGTTTGTGTACTTGATGTCGGTGTGGTTTGTGTACTTGATGTCGGTGTGGTTTGTGTACTTGATGTCGGTGTGGTTTGTGTACTTGATGTCTGTGTGGTTTGTGTACTTGATGTCGGTGTGGTTTGTGTACTTGATGTCGGTGTGGTTTGTGTACTTGATGTCGGTGTGGTTTGTGTACTTGATGTTTGTGTACTTGATGTCTGTGTGGTTTGTGTACTTGATGTCGGTGTGGTTTGCGTACTTGATGTCGGTGTGGTTTGCGTACTTGATGTCGGTGTGGTTTGCGTACTTGATGTCGGTGTGGTTTGCGTACTTGATGTCGGTGTGGTTTGCGTCCTTGATGTCGGTGTGGTTTGCGTACTTGATGTCGGTGTGGTTTGCGTACTTGATGTCGGTGTGGTTTGCGTACTTGATGTCGGTGTGGTTTGCGTACTTGATGTCGGTGTGGTTTGCGTACTTGATGTCGGTGTGGTTTGTGTACTTGATGTCGGTGTGGTTTGCGTCCTTGATGTCGGTGTGGTTTGTGTCCTTGATGTCGGTGTGGTTTGCGTACTTGATGTCGGTGTGGTTTGCGTACTTGATGTCGGTGTGGTTTGCGTACTTGATGTCGGTGTGGTTTGTGTACTTGATGTCTGTGTGGTTTGTGTACTTGATGTCGGTGTGGTTTGTGTACTTGATGTCGGTGTGGTTTGTGTACTTGATGTCGGTGTGGTTTGCGTACTTGATGTCGGTGTGGTTTGCGTCCTTGATGTCGGTGTGGTTTGCGTACTTGATGTCGGTGTGGTTTGCGTACTTGATGTCGGTGTGGTTTGCGTACTTGATGTCGGTGTGGTTTGCGTACTTGATGTCGGTGTGGTTTGTGTACTTGATGTTTGTGTACTTGATGTCTGTGTGGTTTGTGTACTTGATGTCGGTGTGGTTTGCGTCCTTGATGTCGGTGTGGTTTGCGTACTTGATGTCGGTGTGGTTTGCGTACTTGATGTCGGTGTGGTTTGCGTACTTGATGTCGGTGTGGTTTGCGTCCTTGATGTCGGTGTGGTTTGCGTACTTGATGTCGGTGTGGTTTGCGTACTTGATGTCGGTGTGGTTTGCGTACTTGATGTCGGTGTGGTTTGCGTCCTTGATGTCGGTGTGGTTTGCGTACTTGATGTCGGTGTGGTTTGCGTACTTGATGTCGGTGTGGTTTGTGTACTTGATGTCGGTGTGGTTTGTGTACTTGATGTCGGTGTGGTTTGTGTACTTGATGTTTGTGTACTTGATGTCTGTGTGGTTTGTGTACTTGATGTCGGTGTGGTTTGCGTCCTTGATGTCGGTGTGGTTTGCGTCCTTGATGTCGGTGTGGTTTGCGTACTTGATGTCGGTGTGGTTTGTGTACTTGATGTTTGTGTACTTGATGTCTGTGTGGTTTGTGTACTTGATGTCGGTGTGGTTTGCGTCCTTGATGTCGGTGTGGTTTGCGTACTTGATGTCGGTGTGGTTTGCATACTTGATATCTGTGTGGTTTGCGTACTTGATGTCGGTGTGGTTTGCATCCTTGATGTCGGTGTGGTTTGCGTACTTGATGTCGGTGTGGTTTGCGTACTTGATGTCGGTGTGGTTTGTGTACTCACCGATCTCCGCGGGCAGCTCTGCGATGGTGTTCTTGGGGATCTCCAGCACGGTGAGCTGGGTGAACAGAGCCAGGTACTCCGGCAGCCGGCTGATCTTCGTCCCGCTGACGTGCCACTCTCTCAGGTAGGTCATCCACTGCAACTCTCTGGGGAAGTCCTGCAACCATATTCACTCATCACCAGTTGTCTTCTTTCACATCAACGTTAGAATGTTGAACCAGCAGCTCACCGTCCACTGATCTCCATCCAGCTGGAAGATCAGCTTGCTCTCTTCTGGATCTTTCTGATCCTGCTGCTCTGCTTCTGATAAACAACAACAACAACAACATGAACAGATACACAGCAATATGATCAGCAATATACCACAATATTTACCTGTGTTCACCTGTACACCAGTCAGTGCAGATCTCTCCAGGTAACGATGCAGAAGGTTCAGTTCCCCCGTCTTCAGTGTTTTACAGTAGATGCGATACTGCCACTGCTGGTCGATCCTCCAGACAGACAGACAGACAGACAGACAGACAGACAGACAGACAGACAGACAGACAGACAGACAGACGTGTTAATGGATCCTCTGCAGCTTCATGTTAACTGATTTCAGACAGACTGGACGTTCGTTCTTTGACTTTGTGACCTTTTTGTCACAGTTGAACTTCAGCCCTGATGTTTGGATATAAATAAGTAAGTTATGTTTGTTCATGTTACTGAAATCACCTGTGACCCTCACAGGTCAAGAGGAAGCAGTCAGCTGTGTGGAAACTATGAAACGTATGTTACGTACAGACAAACATTTCCAGTTCTACTGACACTGTTGACATGAAGTTTAGTTTTTCATTTGAAAATAATCGAATGTGCTCCGTTCAACATTCTTCAGTTACAATACTAGTTGCTAGTACATGTATATTCACAGTGCACTGTGTAATAACAGAGTAATTACTCTGTATATTCACAGTGCACTGTGTAATAACAGAGTAATTACTCTGTTATTACACAGTGCACTGTGTAATAACAGAGTAATTACTTTGGGAGGGCGCTCTGCTCCATCCTCTCCAGCTCCTTCTTCTGCTTCTGTCTGTGTGTCTTCACTCGGACCTCCCACATGTCTCTGACCAGAGACAAGTCGCTGACCGGGACGTCCAGCTTCCTGCCGAGACCCATCGCTGCTGCTGGAGAGAGGAAGAGGAGGAGCAGACCTTCATCTCAAGATCAGAGACACAATCTGATTTCACTAAATACTGACTTCATGATTCCATGTCGACACAGATGATCAGTTCTGTATATTTATACTTTATTTTGAAGCTCAAACTACTGTAATATAGTACAATATTTACCTCTGAGACGTAGTACTCTAAGTACAGTACTTTTGTCTATTCTAAGGTTTTTCATTTCGTCTTTTTGTCTTTTGTGAAGCACTTTGTGACGTTCTGTTTCTGTTTATAAATAGTTACATACAAATCTTCACACATGTATTCATGATCCCCAGAGGAAGAACCACTCTGGTTATAACCACGTAGCTCCTGTTTAGCATGTTAGCATGCTGGGATGCTAACATGCTAAACAGGAGGACAGTAAAGAGACGAAGGAGAAGGACTCAGTGGTGTCTGCTGCAGTTTAATGTGTTCACTGTAAGATGGAGACGTCCTGTTTATCATTAAGAGTCCACTTTGATTTATTATCATGTAAATAATAACAATAATATAATAAACAACTTCCAGCTGTGATTTAAACAAAGTGTTTTCTTACCTGTGAGTTCCTGTTAACGTCCTAACAGCCTTTCACCAGCTTGTTTACTGAGATCTGACTCTGTGTGTGTGTGTGTGTGTGTGTGTGTGTGTGTGTGTGTGTGTGTGTGTGTGTGTGTGTGTGACACAGCATGCTATTTTTACCAGCTGAGATGTGACCCCTGCTGTGTGTCACATGACGCTGCTGCCTCACATTTATCTCTAATAATCTCTAATAATCTTTAAAACAGTAACTTTGTTTCTTCAGCTTTACATTGAGAGTTCCTGGAAGAAGTACTCTGATGTTTTACTGCAGTACAAGTAGTAATACTATCCTGAAGAAATACTCTGCACAGTAAACGTACTGAGTTCAAAATGTTACTCAAGTAAAAGTACAAAAGTATCGGCATCAAAACAAAATAAAAAGTTTAAAAGTACTCATAATGCAGAATACTATATATTGTACGATTGTATTATATTTATTGATGTATTAATGTGTTCTTCATTTTATGATGATTTGATTTGATATACTGCTGGTAGTTTTGTTTGTTATGTTACATCATCATTTACTAGTAAGTACTGGTAAGTATTCAGATAAATGTTGAGCAGTAGAAAGTCAAACATATTTACCTCTGAGATGTACTGCAGTACAAGTGTGAAGTAGAAAATGGAAATATTTACTGGAAATGAAGTACTGGTACCTACTAGTAAATTGTACAATAAAAGTACAGTTCTTGTGTAAATACTTGCACTGTGTTTTCTGTGTCAGTTGTTTGCATTAGTTTTACATTTGCTTGTTTTAGTCTATTTCCTGTTTTATTTTTGAATTCACTTCTCGTGTGTCATGTTTGGTATACTTCCTGTTTTCTCGAGTCTTCCCACCTTTTCGATTTAAAAAAATACTCTGTTAGGGTAAATGTACTAATAGCACACTCTAAAATACTCCACACAGTACAAATACACTGTTATTAATATGATTACTAATACATTAACATCATTAATATTATTACATCTAGAACCAGCAACTCAGCGAGTCGGACAGGGACGCACATAATCTTTATTTGATGACGCTGAAAAATCAATTAGGATCATTGTTCTTGTTGGACAAACAAGTTAAATGCTTCCACGAGACCAAGAAACAGTCAGAGGACGTGATGTAGTATTAAATATTGAGAAAGACGGTTTATAGTGACAGGAAGCGTTGTTGTTGTTGTTGTTTCCTAAATCTAACATTCGTGACGCTTTTCCTGAACCTAACTAAGTGGTTTTGTTAATTTAAGGGAGGGGTTGACTTTAAAAGATTGTCCTAAAAGGCCACCGTACAGATTAATTAACCCTTTAAATTTAGGAAACAACACAAGTTAAAAGTGTTAAAAACCTGAAAACAGTTCATTATTTTGACTTTTTCATAAATTCACAGATGATAACAGTTCAGATGATTCAACGATTTTAAAAATCAACTGTGGTTTAATATTTATTTCGTTTTTAATGTCACATGAATTATTTGTACAACAGCTGTTTGTGTTTCATCTATAAATATCCATCTGTGTGACGTTTACAATCAACACAATGTAAAGATATTCACAACACGCATGTTCAGCTTCTTTAAATACAGTTTACCTAACAGTTTACTAACAGTTTACGAACCGTTTACTAACAGTTTACTAACAGTTTACGAACCGTTTACTAACAGTTTACCGAACAGTTTACTAACAGTTTACTAACCGTTTACCGAACAGTTTACCTAACAGTTTACCGAACAGTTTACTAACAGTTTACCTAACAGTTTACTAAGTTTACTAACAGTTTACCGAACAGTTTACTAACAGTTTACTAACAGTTTACTAACCATTTACCGAACAGTTTACCTAACAGTTTACGAACAGTTTACCAAACAGTTTACTAACAGTTTACTAACAGTTTACTAACAGTTCACTAACAGTTTACTAACCGTTTGCTTACCGTTTACTAATCGTTTGCTAACCGTTTACTAACAGTTTACCTAACAGTTTACCTAACAGTTTACTGACAGTTTACCTAACAGTTTACTAACAGTTTACTAATAGTTTACTAACAGTTTACTAACAGTTTACCGAACAGTTTACCGAACAGTTTACTAACCGTTTACTAACCGTTTACTAACAGTTTAGCTAACAGTTTACCTAACAGTTTACTAACAGTGTACTAACAGTTTACGAACCGTTTACTAACAGTTTACCGAACAGTTTACCTAACAGTTTACTAACAGTTTACTAACAGTTTACCGAACAGTTTACTAACAGTTTACTAACAGTTTACCGAACAGTTTACTAACAGTTTACCTAACAGTTTACCTAACAGCTTACTAACAGTTTACTAACAGTTTACCTAACAGTTTACCTAACAGTTTACCTCCCAGTTTACCTCACAGTTTACTAACAGTTTACCTAACAGTTTACCTAACAGTTTACTAACAGTTTACCTAACAGTTTACTGGCAGTTTACTAACAGTTTACCTAACAGTTTACTAACAGTTTACTAACAGTTTACCGAAAAGTTTACTAACAGTTTACTAACAGTTTACTAACAGTTTACCTAACAGTTTACTGACAGTTTACTAACAGTTTACCTAACAGTTTACTAACAGTTTACCTAACAGCTTACTAACAGTTTACCTAACAGTTTACCTCCCAGTTTACCTCACAGTTTACTAACAGTTTACCTAACAGTTTACCTAACAGTTTACTAACAGTTTACCTAACAGTTTACTGGCAGTTTACTAACAGTTTACCTAACAGTTTACTAACAGTTTACTAACAGTTTACCGAAAAGTTTACTAACAGTTTACTAACAGTTTACTAACAGTTTACCTAACAGTTTACTGACAGTTTACTAACAGTTTACCTAACAGTTTACTAACAGTTTACCTAACAGCTTACTAACAGTTTACTAACAGTTTACCTAACACTTTACCTAACAGTTTACCTAACAGTTTACCTCACAGTTTACTAACAGTTTACTAACAGTTTACGAACCGTTTACTAACAGTTTACTAACAGTTTACGAACCGTTTACTAACAGTTTACCGAACAGTTTACTAACAGTTTACTAACCGTTTACCGAACAGTTTACCTAACAGTTTACTAACAGTTTACTAACAGTTTACTAACAGTTTACCGAACAGTTTACTAACAGTTTACCTAACAGTTTACTAAGTTTACTAACAGTTTACCGAACAGTTTACTAACAGTTTACTAACAGTTTACTAACCATTTACCGAACAGTTTACCTAACAGTTTACTAACAGTTTACTAACAGTTTACCGAACAGTTTACTAACAGTTTACCTAACAGTTTACTAACAGTTTACCTAACAGTTTACTGACAGTTTACTAACAGTTTACTAACAGTTTACCGAACAGTTTACTAACAGTTTACCTAACAGTTTACGAACAGTTTACCAAACAGTTTACGAACAGTTTACCAAACAGTTTACTAACAGTTTACTAACAGTTTACTAACAGTTTACTAACAGTTCACTAACAGTTTACTAACAGTTTACCTAACAGTTTACTGACAGTTTACCTAACAGTTTACTAACAGTTTACTAATAGTTTACTAACAGTTTACTAACAGTTTACCGAACAGTTTACCGAACAGTTTACTAACCGTTTACTAACCATTTACTAACAGTTTAGCTAACAGTTTACCTAACAGTTTACTAACAGTGTACTAACAGTTTACGAACCGTTTACTAACAGTTTACCGAACAGTTTACCGAACAGTTTACTAACAGTTTACTAACAGTTTACCGAACAGTTTACTAACAGTTTACTAACAGTTTACCGAACAGTTTACTAACAGTTTACCTAACAGTTTACCTAACAGCTTACTAACAGTTTACTAACAGTTTACCTAACAGTTTACCTAACAGTTTACCTCCCAGTTTACCTCACAGTTTACTAACAGTTTACCTAACAGTTTACCTAACAGTTTACTAACAGTTTACCTAACAGTTTACTGGCAGTTTACTAACAGTTTACCTAACAGTTTACTAACAGTTTACTAACAGTTTACCGAACAGTTTACTAACAGTTTACTAACAGTTTACTAACAGTTTACCTAACAGTTTACTGACAGTTTACTAACAGTTTACCTAACAGTTTACTAACAGTTTACCTAACAGTTTACCTAACAGCTTACTAACAGTTTACTAACAGTTTACCTAACACTTTACCTAACAGTTTACCTAACAGTTTACCTCACAGTTTACTAACAGTTTACTAACAGTTTACGAACAGTTTACTGACAGTTTACTAACAGTTTACTAACAGTTTACCTAACAGTTTACTAACAGTTTACCAAACAGTTTACGAACAGTTTACCAAACAGTTTACTAACAGTTTACTAACAGTTTACTAACAGTTTACTAACAGTTCACTAACAGTTTACTAACCGTTTGCTTACCGTTTACTAATCGTTTGCTAACCGTTTACTAACAGTTTACCTAACAGTTTACCTAACAGTTTACTGACAGTTTACCTAACAGTTTACTAACAGTTTACTAATAGTTTACTAACAGTTTACTAACAGTTTACCGAACAGTTTACCGAACAGTTTACTAACCGTTTACTAACCGTTTACTAACAGTTTAGCTAACAGTTTACCTAACAGTTTACTAACAGTGTACTAACAGTTTACGAACCGTTTACTAACAGTTTACCGAACAGTTTACCTAACAGTTTACTAACAGTTTACTAACAGTTTACCGAACAGTTTACTAACAGTTTACTAACAGTTTACCGAACAGTTTACTAACCGTTTACTAACCGTTTACTAACAGTTTAGCTAACAGTTTACCTAACAGTTTACTAACAGTGTACTAACAGTTTACGAACCGTTTACTAACAGTTTACCGAACAGTTTACCTAACAGTTTACTAACAGTTTACTAACAGTTTACCGAACAGTTTACTAACAGTTTACTAACAGTTTACCGAACAGTTTACCTAACAGCTTACTAACAGTTTACTAACAGTTTACCTAACAGTTTACCTAACAGTTTACCTCCCAGTTTACCTCACAGTTTACTAACAGTTTACCTAACAGTTTACTGGCAGTTTACTAACAGTTTACTAACAGTTTACTAACAGTTTACTAACAGTTTACTAACAGTTCACTAACAGTTTACTAACAGTTTACCTAACAGTTTACTGACAGTTTACCTAACAGTTTACTAACAGTTTACTAATAGTTTACTAACAGTTTACTAACAGTTTACCGAACAGTTTACCGAACAGTTTACTAACCGTTTACTAACCATTTACTAACAGTTTAGCTAACAGTTTACCTAACAGTTTACTAACAGTGTACTAACAGTTTACGAACCGTTTACTAACAGTTTACCGAACAGTTTACCGAACAGTTTACTAACAGTTTACTAACAGTTTACCGAACAGTTTACTAACAGTTTACTAACAGTTTACCGAACAGTTTACTAACAGTTTACCTAACAGTTTACCTAACAGCTTACTAACAGTTTACTAACAGTTTACCTAACAGTTTACCTAACAGTTTACCTCCCAGTTTACCTCACAGTTTACTAACAGTTTACCTAACAGTTTACCTAACAGTTTACTAACAGTTTACCTAACAGTTTACTGGCAGTTTACTAACAGTTTACCTAACAGTTTACTAACAGTTTACTAACAGTTTACCGAACAGTTTACTAACAGTTTACTAACAGTTTACTAACAGTTTAGCTAACAGTTTACTGACAGTTTACTAACAGTTTACCTAACAGTTTACTAACAGTTTACCTAACAGTTTACCTAACAGCTTACTAACAGTTTACTAACAGTTTACCTAACACTTTACCTAACAGTTTACCTAACAGTTTACCTCACAGTTTACTAACAGTTTACTAACAGTTTACGAACAGTTTACTGACAGTTTACTAACAGTTTACTAACAGTTTACCTAACAGTTTACTAACAGTTTACCAAACAGTTTACGAACAGTTTACCAAACAGTTTACTAACAGTTTACTAACAGTTTACTAACAGTTTACTAACAGTTCACTAACAGTTTACTAACCGTTTGCTTACCGTTTACTAATCGTTTGCTAACCGTTTACTAACAGTTTACCTAACAGTTTACCTAACAGTTTACTGACAGTTTACCTAACAGTTTACTAACAGTTTACTAATAGTTTACTAACAGTTTACTAACAGTTTACCGAACAGTTTACCGAACAGTTTACTAACCGTTTACTAACCGTTTACTAACAGTTTAGCTAACAGTTTACCTAACAGTTTACTAACAGTTTACTAACAGTTTACCGAACAGTTTACTAACAGTTTACTAACAGTTTACCGAACAGTTTACTAACCGTTTACTAACCGTTTACTAACAGTTTAGCTAACAGTTTACCTAACAGTTTACTAACAGTGTACTAACAGTTTACGAACCGTTTACTAACAGTTTACCGAACAGTTTACCTAACAGTTTACTAACAGTTTACTAACAGTTTACCGAACAGTTTACTAACAGTTTACTAACAGTTTACCGAACAGTTTACCTAACAGCTTACTAACAGTTTACTAACAGTTTACCTAACAGTTTACCTAACAGTTTACCTCCCAGTTTACCTCACAGTTTACTAACAGTTTACCTAACAGTTTACTGGCAGTTTACTAACAGTTTACCTAACAGTTTACTAACAGTTTACTAACAGTTTACCGAACAGTTTACTAACAGTTTACTAACAGTTTACCTAACAGTTTACTGACAGTTTACTAACAGTTTACCTAACAGTTTACTAACAGTTTACCTAACAGTTTACCTAACAGCTTACTAACAGTTTACTAACAGTTTACCTAACAGTTTACTGACAGTTTACTAACAGTTTACCTAACAGTTTACTAACAGTTTACTAACAGTTTACCTAACAGTTTACTGACAGTTTACTAACAGTTTACCTAACAGTTTACTAACAGTTTACTAACAGTTTACCTAACAGTTTACCTCACAGTTTACTAACAGTTTACCTAACAGTTTACCTAACAGTTTACTGACAGTTTACTAACAGTTTACCTAACAGTTTACCTAACAGTTTACTGACAGTTTACTAACAGTTTACCTAACAGTTTACTAACAGTTTACCGAACAGTTTACTAACAGTTTACTAACAGTTTACCTAACAGTTTACTAACAGTTTACTGACAGTTTACTAACAGTTTACTAACAGTTTACCTAACAGTTTACCTAACAGTTTACTGACAGTTTACTAACAGTTTACTAACAGTTTACCTAACAGTTTACTAACAGTTTACTAACAGTTTACCGAACAGTTTACTAACAGTTTACTAACAATTTACCTAACAGTTTACCTAACAGTTTACCTAACAGTTTACCTAACAGTTTACTGACAGTTTACTAACAGTTTACTAACAGTTTACCTAACAGCTTACTAACAGTTTACTAACAGTTTACCGAACAGTTTACTAACAGTTTACCTAACAGTTTACCTCACAGTTTACTGACAGTTTACTAACAGTTTACCTAACAGTTTACCTAACAGTTTACGAACAGTTTACCTAACAGTTTACTGACAGTTTACTGACAGTTTACTAACAGTTTACTAACAGTTTACCTAACAGTTTACTAACAGTTTACCAAACAGTTCACGAACAGTTTACCTAACAGTTTACTGACAGATTACTGACAGTTTACTAACAGTTTACTAACAGTTTACGAACCGTTTACTAACAGTTTACCGAACAGTTTACTAACAGTGTACTAACAGTTTACGAACCGTTTACTAACAGTTTACCGAACAGTTTACCTAACAGTTTACTAACAGTTTACTAACAGTTTACCGAACAGTTTACTAACAGTTTACTAACAGTTTACCGAACAGTTTACCTAACAGCTTACTAACAGTTTACTAACAGTTTACCTAACAGTTTACCTAACAGTTTACCTCCCAGTTTACCTCCCAGTTTACTAACAGTTTACCTAACAGTTTACTGGCAGTTTACTAACAGTTTACCTAACAGTTTACTAACAGTTTACTAACAGTTTACCGAACAGTTTACTAACAGTTTACTAACAGTTTACTAACAGTTTACCTAACAGTTTACTGACAGTTTACTAACAGTTTACCTAACAGTTTACTAACAGTTTACCTAACAGTTTACCTAACAGCTTACTAACAGTTTACTAACAGTTTACCTAACAGTTTACCTCACAGTTTACTAACAGTTTACCTAACAGTTTACCTAACAGTTTACTGACAGTTTACTAACAGTTTACCTAACAGTTTACCTAACAGTTTACTGACAGTTTACCTAACAGTTTACCTAACAGTTTACTGACAGTTTACCTAACAGTTTACCTAACAGCTTACTAACAGTTTACTAACAGTTTATCTAACAGTTTACCTCACAGTTTACTAACAGTTTACCTAACAGTTTACCTAACAGTTTACTAACAGTTTACTAACAGTTTACCTAACAGTTTACCTAACAGTTTACTGACAGTTTACTAACAGTTTACCTAACAGTTTACTAACAGTTTACCGAACAGTTTACTAACAGTTTACTAACAGTTTACCTAACAGTTTACTAACAGTTTACTGACAGTTTACTAACAGTTTACTAACAGTTTACCTAACAGTTTACCTAACAGTTTACTGACAGTTTACTAACAGTTTACTAACAGTTTACCTAACAGTTTACTAACAGTTTACTAACAGTTTACCGAACAGTTTACTAACAGTTTACTAACAATTTACCTAACAGTTTACCTAACAGTTTACCTAACAGTTTACCTAACAGTTTACTGACAGTTTACTAACAGTTTACTAACAGTTTACCTAACAGCTTACTAACAGTTTACTAACAGTTTACCGAACAGTTTACTAACAGTTTACCTAACAGTTTACCTCACAGTTTACTGACAGTTTACTAACAGTTTACCTAACAGTTTACCTAACAGTTTACGAACAGTTTACCTAACAGTTTACTGACAGTTTACTGACAGTTTACTAACAGTTTACTAACAGTTTACCTAACAGTTTACTAACAGTTTACCAAACAGTTCACGAACAGTTTACCTAACAGTTTACTGACAGATTACTGACATTTTACTAACAGTTTACTAACAGTTTACGAACCGTTTACTAACAGTTTACCGAACAGTTTACTAACAGTTTACCGAACAGTTTACCTAACAGTTTACTAACAGTTTACTAACAGTTTACCTAACAGTTTACCTAACAGCTTACTAACAGTTTACCGAACAGTTTACCTAACAGTTTACCTAACAGTTTACCTAACAGCTTACTAACAGTTTACCTAACAGTTTACTAACAGTTTACTAACAGTTTACCGAACAGTTTACTAACAGTTTACTAACAGTTTACCTAACAGTTTACTAACAGTTTACCTAACAGTTTACCTAACAGTTTACTAACAGTTTACCTAACAGTTTACCTAACAGTTTACCTAACAGTTTACTGACAGTTTACTAACAGTTTACTAACAGTTTACCTAACAGTTTACTAACAGTTTACTAACAGTTTACCGAACAGTTTACTAACAGTTTACTAACAATTTACCTAACAGTTTACCTAACAGTTTACCTAACAGTTTACCTAACAGTTTACTGACAGTTTACTAACAGTTTACTAACAGTTTACCTAACAGCTTACTAACAGTTTACTAACAGTTTACCGAACAGTTTACTAACAGTTTACCTAACAGTTTACCTCACAGTTTACTGACAGTTTACTAACAGTTTACCTAACAGTTTACCTAACAGTTTACGAACAGTTTACCTAACAGTTTACTGACAGTTTACTGACAGTTTACTAACAGTTTACTAACAGTTTACCTAACAGTTTACTAACAGTTTACCAAACAGTTCACGAACAGTTTACCTAACAGTTTACTGACAGATTACTGACAGTTTACCTAACAGTTTACCTAACAGCTTACTAACAGTTTACTAACAGTTTACCTAACAGTTTACTAACAGTTTACTGACAGTTTACCTAACAGTCTACCTAACAGTTTACCTAACAGTTTACCTCACAGTTTACTAACAGTTTACCTAACAGCTTACTAACAGTTTACTAACAGTTTACCGAACAGTTTACCTAACAGTTTACCTAACAGTTTACCTAACAGCTTACTAACAGTTTACCTAACAGTTTACTAACAGTTTACTAACAGTTTACCGAACAGTTTACTAACAGTTTACTAACAGTTTACTAACAGTTTACCTAACAGTTTACCTAACAGTTTGCTGACAGTTTACTAACAGTTTACCGAACAGTTTACTAACAGTTTACCTAACAGTTTACCTCACAGTTTACTGACAGTTTACTAACAGTTTACCTAACAGTTTACCTAACAGTTTACGAACAGTTTACCTAACAGTTTACTGACAGTTTACTGACAGTTTACTAACAGTTTACTAACAGTTTACCTAACAGTTTACTAACAGTTTACCAAACAGTTCACGAACAGTTTACCTAACAGTTTACTGACAGATTACTGACAGTTTACTAACAGTTTACTAACAGTTTACGAACCGTTTACTAACAGTTTACCGAACAGTTTACTAACAGTGTACTAACAGTTTACGAACCGTTTACTAACAGTTTACCGAACAGTTTACCTAACAGTTTACTAACAGTTTACTAACAGTTTACCGAACAGTTTACTAACAGTTTACTGAACAGTTTACCTAACAGCTTACTAACAGTTTACTAACAGTTTACCTAACAGTTTACCTAACAGTTTACCTCCCAGTTTACCTCACAGTTTACTAACAGTTTACCTAACAGTTTACTGGCAGTTTACTAACAGTTTACCTAACAGTTTACTAACAGTTTACTAACAGTTTACCGAACAGTTTACTAACAGTTTACTAACAGTTTACTAACAGTTTACCTAACAGTTTACTGACAGTTTACTAACAGTTTACCTAACAGTTTACTAACAGTTTACCTAACAGTTTACCTAACAGCTTACTAACAGTTTACTAACAGTTTACCTAACAGTTTACCTCACAGTTTACTAACAGTTTACCTAACAGTTTACCTAACAGTTTACTGACAGTTTACTAACAGTTTACCTAACAGTTTACCTAACAGTTTACTGACAGTTTACTAACAGTTTACCTAACAGTTTACTAACAGTTTACCGAACAGTTTACTAACAGTTTACTAACAGTTTACCTAACAGTTTACTAACAGTTTACTGACAGTTTACTAACAGTTTACTAACAGTTTACCTAACAGTTTACCTAACAGTTTACTGACAGTTTACTAACAGTTTACTAACAGTTTACCTAACAGTTTACTAACAGTTTACTAACAGTTTACCGAACAGTTTACTAACAGTTTACTAACAATTTACCTAACAGTTTACCTAACAGTTTACCTAACAGTTTACCTAACAGTTTACTGACAGTTTACTAACAGTTTACTAACAGTTTACCTAACAGCTTACTAACAGTTTACTAACAGTTTACCGAACAGTTTACTAACAGTTTACCTAACAGTTTACCTCACAGTTTACTGACAGTTTACTAACAGTTTACCTAACAGTTTACCTAACAGTTTACGAACAGTTTACCTAACAGTTTACTGACAGTTTACTGACAGTTTACTAACAGTTTACTAACAGTTTACCTAACAGTTTACTAACAGTTTACCAAACAGTTCACGAACAGTTTACCTAACAGTTTACTGACAGATTACTGACATTTTACTAACAGTTTACTAACAGTTTACGAACCGTTTACTAACAGTTTACCGAACAGTTTACTAACAGTTTACCGAACAGTTTACCTAACAGTTTACTAACAGTTTACTAACAGTTTACCAAACAGTTTACTAACAGTTTACTAACAGTTTACTAACAGTTTACCAAACAGTTTACTAACAGTTTACCTAACAGTTTACCTAACAGCTTACTAACAGTTTACCGAACAGTTTACCTAACAGTTTACCTAACAGTTTACCTAACAGTTTACTAACAGTTTACCTAACAGTTTACTAACAGTTTACCTAACAGTTTACCTAACAGCTTACTAACAGTTTACCGAACAGTTTACCTAACAGCTTACTAACAGTTTACCTAACAGTTTACTAACAGTTTACTAACAGTTTACCGAACAGTTTACTAACAGTTTACTAACAGTTTACCTAACAGTTTACTAACAGTTTACCTAACAGTTTACCTAACAGTTTACTAACAGTTTACCTAACAGTTTACCTAACAGTTTACTGACAGTTTACCTAACAGTTTACCTAACAGCTTACTAACAGTTTACTAACAGTTTACCTAACAGTTTACTAACAGTTTACTGACAGTTTACCTAACAGTCTACCTAACAGTTTACCTAACAGTTTACCTCACAGTTTACTAACAGTTTACCTAACAGCTTACTAACAGTTTACTAACAGTTTACCGAACAGTTTACCTAACAGTTTACCTAACAGTTTACCTAACAGCTTACTAACAGTTTACCTAACAGTTTACTAACAGTTTACTAACAGTTTACTAACAGTTTACTAACAGTTTACCTAACAGTTTACCTAACAGTTTGCTGACAGTTTACTAACAGTTTACCTAACAGTTTACTAACAGTTTACCTAACAGTTTACCTAACAGTTTACTGACAGTTTACTAACAGTTTACCTAACAGTTTACCTAACAGCTTACTAACAGTTTACTAACAGTTTACCTAACAGTTTACTAACAGTTTACCGAACAGTTTACTAACAGTTTACCGAACAGTTTACTAACAGTTTACCTAACAGTTTACTAACAGTTTACCGAACAGTTTACTAACAGTTTACCGAACAGTTTACTAACAGTTTACCTAACAGTTAACCTCACAGTTTACTGAGTTTACTAACAGTTTACTAACAGTTTACCTAACAGTTTACTAACAGTTTACTGACAGTTTACTAACAGTTTACTAACAGTTTACCTAACAGTTTACTAACAGTTTACTAACAGTTTACCTAACAGTTTACTAACAGTTTACTAACAGTTTACTAACAGTTTACCTAACAGTTTAATAACAGTTTACTAACAGTGAACTGATATTCCTTGTCATATTGATTTCATTTTGAGATTGTTTCCTGATTAATGGAGGAAGTAATAAAAGTACTAACACCACACTGTAAATAATGTATTAATATTATTACATCTGGAACCATATACTTTTTTTCAGAACAAATTACTTTTTGTGACAACCATTGAAAATAATTTATATTAATTTTCTCTCAATCGTTATTATATTAATGAACTAATTGATTATTAAACTAATTTATTCATGGTCTAACTGTCAGGAGCTTAATTTTAACTAAACAGATTCTATAAAATCTTTAAATGTTTTGTGTGTAAAAGTATGAATTTGTAATGAGGTCTGTTGTATAAAAATAAGACTATAAAGTACAAGTACAGTCCTGTAAAAGTACTCCGTTACAGCGATGTACGACAGTTTTATTGATCCATGAGATCAGAGTTACAACATAAACACTCTGTACTCTTCATTCATACACTTCTTCTTTTATCATTAAGAACTTTAATCTGTATATTATTATTAACACAACAGGTAGTCTGATCCTGATCCTGATCCCTGTACTTCCATCCAGATCCACCAGAGGTCTCTTCAACCTCCTCATCAGTGTGGAGGAGAACATCACAGCTTCTGTTTGTCTCTTAAGTCTTGATTAAGTACAACTTTGAGGTACTTGTACTTGAGTGGTTCCAATTTCTGCTACTTCTACTTCACTTCATTTAATTATTGCGATTTTACACAAAACATGTGATCAGCTTTTTAAATATGATGCATTGTTTTACACTGATTTTTAGTATTTAAATTACTCAGGTTGGTGTTTCACGTGAGGTCATGATGTATTCATTTATTTCTTAACAGCAAAACTAACAGCAGAGACCTGAAGAATAAAAAACGTTGTGTTGTTGCATCATAACTTCAGTATTTCTATGTTGTGTGCATAAGATTATTTTCTGAGCACCAGAGTCTCTTTAGAGAACCTCTCATGTTACTGCAGCAGGTCTGACAGTCTGCCCTCTCAGTCCTGATTCTGGTTCTCCCGTGCCTCCCTTCCCTCCAGCGGGTCCAGCAATACGTCCTGGGTCTCCAGCAGTGTGGGGTCGGATCTGGGTCTGTCCACGGTCGACCGGTCTCTGCTGGAGGATCTGGGTCTGTCCACGGTGGACCGGTCTCTGCTGGAGGATCTGGGTCTGTCCACGGTGGACCGGTCTCTGCTGGAGGATCTGGGTCTGTCCACGGTGGACCGGTCTCTGCTGGAGGATCTGGGTCTGTCCACGGTGGACCGGTCTCTGCTGGAGGATCTGGGTCTGTCCGCGGTGGACCGGTCTCTGCTGGAGGATCTGGGTCTGTCCACGGTGGACCGGTCTCTGCTGGAGGATCTGGGTCTGTACACGGTGGACCGGTCTCTGCTGGAGGATCTGGGTCTGTCCACGGTGGACCGGTCTCTGCTGGAGTCTGAGCTGAAGGAGGTTCTGGGGAACCTGATGAGCATTAAGAAGAACTATAGAAACAGACCATCTTCTCTGTGGTATTGAATACTAACAGGCCCTCAAACTCTCTGTCTGCCTGTTAATCAGTCAGCTCTACCGACACACAGACAACTGTCCCTCCTCTGGTTGTATAGAAGTCTATAGAAAATGACTCTACTTCTCTCTTGATTTATTACCTCAGTAAACATTGTAAACATGAGTTTATGTCTCAATCTCTAGTTTCAAGTCTTCTTCAATACAGCATGATGTTCATTTAGTACATTATGGTCCATTTAGAGTCACACAGACCATAAAGCAGGGGATGCTTTAGGGCGGGGCTACACAGTGATTG
>NC_136639.1:1286940-1319440 GCF_949748355.1 Melanostigma gelatinosum
CGTTTAATACACTTTACCAGTCTCACAGTAGAAGAAAACTACGTTTAATACACTTTACCAGTCTCACAGTAGAAGAAAACTACGTTTAATACACTTTACCAGTCTCACAGTAGAAGAAAACTACGTTTAATACACTTTACCGGTCTCGGAGCAGAAGAAAACTACGTTTAATACACTTTACCGGTCTCGCAGTCGAAGAAAACTACATTTAATAAACTTTACCGGTCTCGCAGTAGAAGAAAACTACGTTTAATACACTTTACCGGTCTCGCAGTAGAAGAAAACTACGTTTAATACACTTTACCGGTCTCATAGTAGAAGAAAACTACGTTTAATACACTTTACCGATCTCGCAGTCGAAGAAAACTACGTTTAATACACTTTACCGGTCTCGCAGTAGAAGAAAACTATGTTTAATAAACTTTACCGGTCTCATAGTAGAAGAAAACTACGTTTAATACACTTTACCGGTCTCATAGTAGAAGAAAACTACGTTTAATACACTTTACAGGTCTCGCAGGAGAAGAAAACTACGTTTAATACACTTTACCGGTCTCGCAGCAGAAGAAAACTACGTTTAATACACTTTACCGGTCTCATAGTAGAAGAAAACTACGTTTAATACACTTTACCGGTCTCATAGTAGAAGAAAACTACGTTTAATACACTTTACAGGTCTCGCAGGAGAAGAAAACTACGTTTAATACACTTTACCGGTCTCGCAGCAGAAGAAAACTACGTTTAATACACTTTGCCGGTCTCGCAGTAGAAGAAAACTACGTTTAATACACTTTACCGGTCTCGCAGCAGAAGAAAACTACGTTTAATACACTTTACCGGTCTCGCAGCAGAAGAAAACTACGTTTAATACACTTTACCGGTCTCGAAGTAGAAGAAAACTACGTTTAATATACTTTACCGGTCTCGAAGCAGAAGAAAACTACGTTTAATACACTTTACCGGTCTCGCAGCAGAAGAAAACTACGTTTAATACACTTTACCGGTCTCGCAGTCGAAGAAAACTACGTTTAATACACTTTACCGGTCTCGCAGCAGAAGAAAACTACGTTTAATACACTTTACCGGTCTCGCAGCAGAAGAAAACTACGTTTAATACACTTTACCGGTCTCGCAGTAGAAGAAAACTACGTTTAATACACTTTACCGGTCTCGCAGCAGAAGAAAACTACGTTTAATACACTTTACCGGTCTCGCAGTCGAAGAAAACGACGTTTAATACACTTTACCGGTCTCGCAGCAGAAGAAAACGACGTTTAATACACTTTACCGGTCTCGCAGCAGAAGAAAACTACGTTTAATACACTTTACCGGTCTCGCAGTCGAAGAAAACTACGTTTAATACACTTTACCGGTCTCATAGTAGAAGAAAACTACGTTTAATACACTTTACAGGTCTCGCAGGAGAAGAAAACTACGTTTAATACACTTTACCGGTCTCGCAGTAGAAGAAAACTACGTTTAATACACTTTACCGGTCTCGGAGCAGAAGAAAACTACGTTTAATACACTTTGCCGGTCTCGCAGTAGAAGAAAACTACGTTTAATACACTTTACCGGTCTCGCAGCAGAAGAAAACTACGTTTAATACACTTTACCGGTCTCGCAGCAGAAGAAAACTACGTTTAATACACTTTACAGGTCTCGAAGCAGAAGAAAACTACGTTTAATACACTTTACCGGTCTCGCAGTCGAAGAAAACTACGTTTAATACACTTTACCGGTCTCGCAGCAGAAGAAAACTACGTTTAATACACTTTACCGGTCTCGAAGCAGAAGAAAACTACTTTTAATACACTTTACCAGTCTCGCAGTAGAAGAAAACTATGTTTAATACACTTTACCGGTCTCGCAGCAGAAGAAAACTATGTTTAATACACTTTACCGGTCTCGCAGCAGAAGAAAACTACGTTTAATACACTTTACCGGTCTCGCAGTAGAAGAAAACTACGTTTAATACACTTTACCGGTCTCACAGCAGAAGAAAACTATGTTTAATACACTTTACCGGTCTCGCAGCAGAAGAAAACTATGTTTAATACACTTTACCGGTCTCGCAGTAGAAGAAAACTACGTTTAATACACTCGGGATGTTGGGTCTGAGACGTTTACGGTGCCCTCAGAGAGACAAGTAAAAGTCCTGCAATGAAAATATTACTCAAGTACAAGTACTTTAGCAGCAACATTTACCTTATTCATAAAATATATAATGCTGAGAATGACCCCTGTGACTGTGTTTATCAATTGGATTAATACGACTGATGCGTTCTGGGTAGTTTTATATATTCTTTAATATATTCTGTAATGCACCTTAAAGACGCGATGCATTGTTTTCATGTGTTAAAGGTTCATCATTATGTTTCTAATGTGAATCTTCGTCTGCAGAGTAACTCTGTAGTTGAGTAGAAGTTTGAAGGAGCAGCAAATGGAAATACTGAAGTAAAGTACAAGTACCTCAACATCTGCAGTGTGTTTTCCAACGAAGGTCCAGCAACACGGGACAATTTCTCCTCGTGACATGAATTCAGTCGTCACAGTAAACTCAATTAGGTTTGGACTACAAAACTACGTAGTTTTAGGAAACGATGGTTTTGGTTAAAATAACGGTCACAGACAACGTTGACTTTCACACGGGTCAGGCTTTAAAGGTTGATGTTTGTTGGACTGATCCACGTCCCCTCTCGCCTGCCATCGGTGTGCTTCTGCAGTCTTTATACTTCCCTTTGATCATTTCATGGATCGCATACAAAATAATTTCGTGGGATATCTATGGCGCGTTATTTTTCGTAGCTTTTGCTACGGATGCTGCTCACTGACCTCATGCTTCTCCTGAGTCCTCCACCTGTCACCTCCTCAGAGGGTCTTTCTTCCTTAAGATGGTCCGTTTACCACCCAACGATGTCCCCGATCAAGTCTCCACTGGGTTTGAGAGCAGCAGTAAACTCCATCAGAAGAGCTTGTCAGACGGATTCTTTTAGAGATCTTCACAGACTTCTCTGCCAACGTTTAATTGTTTTAAACACACACGTCAAATGTTTGGACCACTTCCCAACAGCTACCCGGGAGATTCCACCGCCACAGAGCAAAATGGCCGCCATTGAGAATATGGTGAATACCCCAACCTCAACCTCCTGGTGCCCACCTACAAGCTCCCCTCCCAGGTCTGGATCGAGTAGGAGACCATCTGGGCAAAGTGTCTCTTTCCCATAGACCAGTGATTCTCAACTGGTGGGTCGCGACCCAAAAGTGGGTCGTGGACCCGTTTTCAGTGGGTCGCGGGCCTTTGCCTGACAAAGAAATAAAAAATAAATAAGTTGTGATTTTATTTTGAAGGGCATTTTTTTTATGCAGCGGAATTATTCCAGCATTTACGGCACTTGTTCAGTGGTGCAGGAAAAACACCGACCAATGCGTTGTGAATCACATCACGTGATGAAGCTCAGCCAATCAAATATGAGTATTCTGACAAGTTTCCTGACTTGAGTGAGATGTTCACACACCGTGACACACGGGGAGAGACGAGGACACAGAGACAGAGCAGGACTGTTGAGTGTGAGTTGTGAAAGTCAAATCATAGGACGATCTCCAAAAGAGAGAAACGTCCAGAGAGACCAGAGTCATTAGACTCTGACTGGACAGACTCATAGAGCTGAATTCTTCAAACACTAATTTCTCTTTTTGGAAGATGAGAAAAATATAATATTGTGGATTTTTCACTTCACCCTGAATGGACTGAATTTAAAGCTGCAGCGTAATTCAGTGAAAATATTTTTTCTAAATTGAATTTCATTACGTAATTTATTTTTTAATCCAGGCGTTATTTTACTTGAAATGAGAACATACATGTATGTAACATACATGTATTCATGTATTTCTAATCCGTCCAGTTAAATTTGAAAAATGAGAATAATATTTGTTAAAATATAATTGATGTGTACTTTCTTTATTTGATTTGACAGTTGTTTACTACACACTACTACTAGACATCTTGAATATAGATATACCCAAATTAAATTATATATATACATATATATATATATATATAATTTGGGTCGTGGGTCCCGGCTTGTCATTAAGGGGTGATGGTGGGTCCCGCAGCCAGACCAGTTGAGAACCACTGCCATAGACTATGAGAAGTGGACGTAGTCGTCGTGATGTCACTCATTGGTTTGTGGATGTTTTGAAGCCTCTCGCCATCTTGGCTTTTTTGCAACCAGTGAACAGGAAGTGACCATATCTGGACTGAGGAGGAGTGACGTAGAGACACCGTATACGTCTCTGTTAGAGACCTGTCAATCAGCGTGTAGCCCCGCCCTAAAGCATCCCCTGCTTTATGGTCTGTGTGACTCTAAATGGACCATAATGTACTAAATGAACATCATGCTGTATTGAAGAAGACTTGAAACTAGAGATTGAGACATAAACTCATGTTTACAATGTTTACTGAGGGAATAAATCAAGAGAGAAGTAGAGTCATTTTCTATAGACTTCTATACAACCAGAGGAGTCGCCCCCTGGTGGCCACTAGAGAGAATGCAGCTTTAAGACACTTTACTCGGCAGAACCGGAGGTTGCCGCCCATGACTACACGTACCAGGTCTTGGTCTAGCAGGAGACCATCTGGCCAAAGCGTCTCTTTTCCCTGAAGACGCCGATCGACGGAGGTCTTTTGAATTGTGTCGTCTGTGATCAAACTGGATGAGGTCTCAGTTGTGTCGGACATGTGACCGTGTGGCAAATAGACGCAAATCTAAAAACAGACGCTCTCATTACAAACAGCCTCTCGTCTCCCAGCGAGCTGGAGGACATACCGGCTCAAACACTCGACCCTGCAGACGGTCTGGTTCTTAAAGGTCTCCGTAAAGATGATCAGGACGGCTGGAACCTGAACTCGCCTCGTAAACCCGTAGACTGCATCATATTGACAAACCTTCCTTCCTCTTGCTGTGTCTTATCTTAACTTGTTGCTTCATAAAGGTTTGGTATTGATCCATCCATCTTCTTCTTCTTGTCAAACTCCATGGTTACACTGCGAAGGGATTTTCAGGTTATGTTTACATCCTCCCATTAAACCTTCACCTCTTGGCGCTACAACCAGCTATTAGCCAGATCCCTCCTCACTCCAGTCCTCTATCCCCCTTAACCTCACACCTCCTCCTCAGCCCATCACACCTAATCCCCCTGCTATCCATTACACTGTACCCCTAAATCCCCCACCTATCAGTACCGTGTATCTCCTAATCCCCCGGCTATCTATTGCAATGTCAGCCCCGAGTCCACAGCTATCTGACCCCCCCCCCGCCCCCCCGCCCCCCCGCCCCTAACCCCGGCGCTAGCTCCTGCTAATTGTATGCGTTATGTGTGACCTGGCCAGAGCTGAGAGGGAAAAAAGAGTGGAGGTGATAATTGCAGAGCGATGAGTGATGGAGGCCGGCTGACACTCGGAGGCTGAAATTAGAAGATATTCCATTCTAGAAAAAAAGAGACACGAGGAAGGAAAGCTGGAATTGAATTATATTACAGCATGTCGTCGATGCAAATACATTTGATCTCTTTCCACTGTCAATGCAGTGCAATGAAGTGTGAGCTGCAACAAATTGTGGATTAATTGATTTGTCTAACAACAGAGATAGTCCTTTCACGTGAAGCACAAATTTCCGCCTGCAGTAAGATCTATGTTTGACCTCCGGTTCTCTGGTGTCCACCAGGGGGCGACTCCTCTGGTTGTATAGAAGTCTATAGAAAATGACTCTACTTCTCTCTTGATTTATTCCCTCAGTAAACATTGTAAACATGAGTTTATGTCTCAATCTCTAGTTTCAAGTCTTCTTCAATACAGCATGATGTTCATTTAGTACATTATGGTCCATTTAGAGTCACACAGACCATAAAGCAGAGGATGCTTTAGGGCGGGGCTACTGTGATTGACAGGTCTGTACCAGAGACGTATACAGCGTCTCTACGTCACTCCTCCATCGTTCCTGTATATTCTTTGAAAGCTGCTGGAAACTATTTCACATTGGATATATATTATATTTCAGAGCCAGAGCAGATAAATACCTGTTGCTACTGTCGAGTCATTTGTATCCGTGAATAAACGCTGATTGTAACCTTCATCACTGAAAACAGAAGGCAGATGTTGGCGGTGTTAGCAGGTTTCTGAACTGAGTGAACGAGGCTTTTCTCTCTGTCTCTGCTGCCGTCAGCTAGATTATCAACAGCTGAAAGGACAAATGGAATGATCCAAAAAACCTGACAGGAAGGTGGCGAAGACACAGTGAGGACAGCTGAGGGTTAGGTTACATAAACACACACACACACACAAACACACACACACACACACACACACAGGGATGCTGGTGTGTGTTTGATTCATGATGAAATAAATAAAGGAGTGAAGTGAAACGATTACTTGACAGTGAAAACACTGCAGCTGTCACCAAGATACCAGATCTGCTTAGAGACACTAAATCTGACCTCAGTGCTGCTTCTACACACTGAAGATGAAGCCCTAACTATAAACCTGAACCAGCCCTAACTATAAACCTGAACCAGCCCTAACTATAAACCTGAACCAGCCCTAACTATAAACCTGAACCAGCCCTAACTATAAACCTGAACCAGCCCTAACTATAAACCTGAACCAGCCCTAACTATAAACCTGAACCAGCCCTAACTATAAACCTGAACCAGCCCTAACTATAAACCTGAACCAGCCCTAACTATAAACCTGAACCAGCCCTAACTATAAACCTGATCCAGCCCTAACTATAAACCTGAACCAGCCCTAACTATCAACCTGAACCAGCCCTAACTATCAACCTGAACCAGCCCTAACTATCAACCTGAACCAGCCCTAACTATAAACCTGAACCAGCCCTAACTATAAACATGAACCAGCCCTAACTATAAACCTGAACCAGCCCTAACTATAAACCTGAACCAGCCCTAACTATAAACCTGAACCAGCCCTAACTATAAACCTGAACCAGCCCTAACTATAAACCTGAACCAGTCCTAACTATAAACCTGAACCAGCCCTAACTATAAACCTGAACCAGTCCTAACTATAAACCTGAACCAGCCCTAACTATAAACCTGAACCAGCCCTAACTATTAACCTGAACCAGCCCTAACTATAAACCTGAACCAGTCCTAACTATAAACCTGAACCAGCCCTAACTATAAACCTGAACCAGCCCTAACTATAAACCTGAACCAGCCCTAACTATAAACCTGAACCAGCCCTAACTATAAACCTGATCCAGCCCTAACTATAAACCTGAACCAGCCCTAACTATAAACCTGAACCAGCCCTAACTATAAACCTGATCCAGCCCTAACTATAAACCTGAACCAGCCCTAACTATAAACCTGAGCCAGCCCTAACTATAAACCTGAACCAGCCCTAACTATAAACCTGAACCAGCCCTAACTATAAACCTGATCCAGCCCTAACTATAAACATGAACCAGTGCTAACTATAAACCTGAACCAGCCCTAACTATAAACCTGAACCAGCCCTAACTATAAACCTGAACCAGCCCTAACTATAAACCTGATCCAGCCCTAACTATAAACATGAACCAGTGCTAACTATAAACCTGAACCAGCCCTAACTATAAACCTGAACCAGCCCTAACTATAAACCTGAACCAGCCCTAACTATAAACCTGATCCAGCCCTAACTATAAACCTGAACCAGTCCTAACTATAAACCTGAACCAGCCCTAACTATAAACCTGAACCAGCCCTAACTATAAACCTGAACCAGCCCCAACTATAAACCTGAACCAGCCCTAACTATAAACCTGAACCAGCCCTAACTATAAACCTGAACCAGCCCTAACTATAAACCTGAACCAGCCCTAACTATAAACCTGAACCAGCCCTAACTATAAACCTGAACCAGCCCTAACTATAAACATGAACCAGTGCTAACTATTAACCTGAACCAGCCCTAACTATAAACCTGAACCAGTCCTAACTATAAACCTGAACCAGCCCTAACTATAAACCTGAACCAGCCCCAACTATAGACCTGAACCAGCCCTAACTATAAACCTGAACCAGCCCTAACTATAAACCTGAACCAGCCCCAACTATAAACCTGAACCAGCCCTAACTATAAACCTGAACCAGCCCCAACTATAGACCTGAACAATGTTCCCTCTAAGCTGCGCGCTTGAGCAATCGCGCACTGCTCGCACATTCTCAGCGCACAAGAAAATCTATGCAGCGCATAAAATAAAATTCAACATAAACGTATTAATTAATATCTAATATTAGTCCTAATCTTATCTAATCAATTAAACCAATAATAATAATAATTATTTTGTTTTCTGTACTATTTTGCAACGTAACTCAGTGAGTGACAGGTGTCCAGCCAATGATACGATTCGGTTCACTTACGCTACGCAGCCAATCATAGCATTGACACTATTGCCCTGCCCATTCGCGCCGTGCAGGTTAGCTAGCTATCAACAGTGCGGCGGAGTTATGAGACGCAAATGCCCCTTATCCCCCCTTATCATGGCGAAACGAACGGGCAGCGACATAAAGTCAAAGCAAGAAGCAGACGAAGCCATCAACCTGGACAAAGTGTACAACCATTGGAGAAGTGAGAAGGACAGACGTGAAAAATAAGGTAAAATTTAAGTCAGATTTGTGCATATTCTAGTGACATTTATTAAGATTTTTTACTTATGGATATTAATCATTAAATTATGTTACTACTAGATCATTTATGGGTAGTAGAAATGATAATAAAAAACTGAGTAATTACATATTTTACAGACAGAGTTACAGGAATTTACACTGTATCACAAGCTACAGCACACGTCATTGTGCAAAATGTGAATGTTTTAATGTGAACAAAATGTTATGTCTGAAAGGTGTATATGTATCATTTCTTCCAGAACAGGACCTCACACAGGCCAAAGCAAGACTCTTCCCATGGCCAAGCAGGACTCTCACATAAAACATACTACACATCTCATGAACAACAAGATTTTTGTCTTTTTCCTTTAAAGTTTGTCAAATCACTTATATTAAAAGTAAACTAGTGAAAATTGCTGCTGTAATTTGATTCTTTTAATAAGCCATGTAACTTGCTATGATCCAAGGTTTTGAACAGGTGTGATACTGGTGTGTGGCCACAGCGTGCACATCTGATGTTGCTCACAGTGGTCCTCAGTGTGCTCAGGGAGCTTGTGTGTATGCCCAGACACATGAAAAATTAGAGGGAACATTGGACCTGAACCAGCCCTAACTATAAACCTGATCCAGCCCTAACTATAAACATGAACCAGTGCTAACTATAAACCTGAACCAGCCCTAACTATAAACATGAACCAGCGCTAACTATAAACCTGAACCAGCCCTAACTATAAACCTGAACCAGCCCTAACTATAAACCTGAACCAGCCCCAACTATAAACCTGAACCAGCCCTAACTATAAACCTGAACCAGCCCTGACTATAAACCTGAACCAGCCCTAACTATAAACCTGAACCAGCCCTGACTATAAACCTGAACCAGTCCTAACTATAAACCTGAACCAGCCCTAACTATAAACCTGATCCAGCTCTAACTATAAACCTGAACCAGCCCTAACTATAAACCTGAACCAGCCCTGACTATAAACCTGAACCAGTCCTAACTATAAACATGAACCAGCGCTAACTATAAACCTGAACCAGCCCTAACTATAAACCTGAACCAGCCCTAACTATAAACCTGAACCAGCCCTAACTATAAACCTGAACCAGTCCTAACTATAAACCTGAACCAGTCCTAACTATAAACATGAACCAGCGCTAACTATAAACCTGAACCAGCCCTAACTATAAACCTGAACCAGCCCTAACTATAAACCTGAACCAGCCCTAACTATAAACCTGAACCAGCGCTAACTATAAACCTGAACCAGTCCTAACTATAAACATGAACCAGCGCTAACTATAAACCTGAACCAGCCCTAAATATAGACCTGAACCAGCCCTGACTATAAACCTGAACCAGCCCTAACTATAAACCTGAACCAGCCCTAACTATAAACCTGAACCAGCCCTAACTATAAACCTGAACCAGCCCTAACTATAGACCTGAACCAGCCCTGACTATAAACCTGAACCAGCCCTAACTATAAACCTGAACCAGCCCTAACTATAAACCTGAACCAGCCCTGACTATAAACCTGAACCAGCTCTAACTATAAACCTGAACCAGCCCTAACTATTAACCTGAACCAGCCCTAACTATAAACCTGAACCAGCCCTGACTATAAACCTGAACCAGTCCTAACTATAAACATGAACCAGCGCTAACTATAAACCTGAACCAGCCCTAACTATAAACCTGAACCAGCCCTAACTATAAACCTGAACCAGCCCTAACTATAAACCTGAACCAGCCCTAACTATAAACCTGAACCAGCCCTAACTATAAACCTGAACCAGTCCTAACTATAAACCTGAACCAGTCCTAACTATAAACATGAACCAGCGCTAACTATAAACCTGAACCAGCCCTAACTATAAACCTGAACCAGCCCTAACTATAAACCTGAACCAGCCCTAACTATAAACCTGAACCAGCGCTAACTATAAACCTGAACCAGTCCTAACTATAAACCTGAACCAGCCCTAACTATAAACCTGAACCAGCCCTAACTATAGACCTGAACCAGCCCTGACTATAAACCTGAACCAGCCCTAACTATAAACCTGAACCAGCCCTAACTATAAACCTGAACCAGCCCTGACTATAAACCTGAACCAGCTCTAACTATAAACCTGAACCAGCCCTAACTATTAACCTGAACCAGCCCTAACTATAAACCTGAACCAGTCCTAACCATAGACCTGAACCAGCCCTAACTATAAACCTGAACCAGTCCTAACTATAAACCTGAACCAGCCCTAACTATTAACCTGAACCAGCCCTAACTATAAACCTGAACCAGCTCTAATTATAAACCTGAACCAGTCCTAACCATAGACCTGAACCTGAGTGTCTGCCCCTCTGGACTGAAACGGGAAGCTGGTTCCACAATAGACTCGCCTCCTTCTTTCCGTCCCTGCAGGCTGTAAATAAAGACATAACACGTGTCCTTCCTCTGTGTCTCCAGGCTGAGGGACGAGTGGACGATCCGTCTGGACCACAGAACCAAACACCTGAAGAAACTCAACGACGACGTCAGGAAGGTCCAAGTGGAGTCAGCTGACCAGACATGAGGTCCAACATGTGAACTGTGACGTCAGGAGAATAAAGGGAATAACAGCTCCGACTCTTTTGTATCTAACGATGTAGAAATGAGTCTTTTGTTTGCAGATTATGAAACTAAAGGTATAAATAATATTTATGGAAAACTTCGTAGGACCGTAGAGATGGATATTATAAACACTGAGGTCATGAGCTCAAAGCCCTTAATGCCACAAAACACTCTGAACAAATGTTCAACTCGACACAAAGAAAGAAAACAAACGTGAGAATCATCGTTTATTCATTTAATAGTTCGACACAGTGAACGTCTCAAGAGAGAAACATTCAGACTACGTAGACATGAACTACTCATTATAAACTCTGTTCTGCTTGTTTGGCATAAAATAAAGATGTACTTTGGTGAATCTGAATGAACCTTTGGAAGACCAAAGTCACAGAACAACAGTAACTGACAGATGGAGGAGCAGGAGACCAGCAGCTCCTGTGTTCTAGTCTCTGTTTCTATGAACGGAGTCTGGTGTTCCTGTCTGCTTCTGCGTACTCCCTCTGCTGTAGGTCATGTGCTGAGTATAGAGAAGTAGCTCATAAAACCACACTTCTGTCCGGTCAGCATGTTCCTTTCACAATAAGAGTCCTGTTGTGTGGTCAGTACAGGCTGTGGACGGGTAAGATGGAGGTGTTTCTGGTCTTCTCCAGCAGTTTCTCTCTCAGAGTTTGTTTCTGGACTTGGTGCCAGACGTATCGCGGGTTTTCCACCGGTGGAGGCGTCCCCGTCCACTCCACCTTCTCCCCGTCCTCGTTGCGTCCGACGTGGTCGGGCACCAGCTTCACCAACGTGTTGAAGCACACGCCGTCCGTCTTCCCGTGCTGCCGCCCGTTGTGCTGCAGGCTGAAGGCGCCCAGCGTGTTGACGTCGTGGTACGCAGACGGCATGGCGTCCTGCACCACCATGTTGGCCGCCCACGTCACCGCGTGGGTCTTCACCGCCGCCGCCGTGGGGAGGTGGAGCACCGGGGCTGCAGGACAGAGGTGGGGGGGGATACTATTGCTGTTATGTTTAAATATATATATATATATACATACATACATACATATACAAAGTTCATATACACATTTCCAGAATAGTGTGGAATATCCGCTACCTTTGACGAGGAGGATCCAGATCTGCTCCTCGGCGCCGGTGAAGACCAGGACCAGTCTCTGGACCACGTGACGGCAGCTCAGGTCTACGGGCAACGTGACGGGATGCCAGGGATCCTGACGGTACCTGAACGCATCACAAGCAGACAGACATAGAAATGCTTTGTTCGCTGTAATAAGATGAGATCAAACTTTATTCAATGATATTATAATAAAATAGATTCTATATCTTTTTAGAGACATTAAACATCAGTTTGTGTTTTTGTAGGAAAAGGACAGACACCTGACATCTTTAGCCTCGCATAGCATAAAGACTCAGAGAGCTTTAATGTCGTACTTGAGTCCACAGTCGATGAGACGCAGGATGTCCCGTCCTCTCAGAGGGAGGACAGACTGTCTGTCCCACCAGGAGGCCTGAAGAGACTCTTTATCTGCAGCCGACAGGCTCTTCAGACTCCCTCCTGGAACAGAGACGATGTTCTACTTCACTAAAGTCTTGAAAGGCTGCATCACAAGCTCACAATAAACTACACAACACGATGTGATGTATGAAACTAATCCAACTTATATTTATATGTTAATGTTTAGTCGATCAGTACTGACTGACTAAACTAGACTGACTGACTAGACTGGCTAACCAACAGGAGGAGAGCTAGTAACGTTAGCAGCACCGCTAACGGCTAACCAAGAGGAGGAGAGCTAGTAACGTTAGCAGCACCGCTAACGGCTAACCATCAGGAGGAGAGCTAGTAGCGTTAGCAGCACCGCTAACAGCTAACCATCAGGAGGAGAGCTAGTAGCGTTAGCAGCACCGCTACCGGCTAACCAACAGGAGGAGAGCTAGTAACGTTAGCAGCACCGCTAACGGCTAACCATCAGGAGGAGAGCTAGTAGCGTTAGCAGCACCGCTACCGGCTAACCAACAGGAGGAGAGCTAGTAGCGTTAGCAGCACCGCTACCGGCTAACCAACAGGAGGAGAGCTAGTAGCGTTAGCAGCACCGCTAACGGCTAACCAACAGGAGGAGAGCTAGTAGCGTTAGCAGCACCGCTACCGGCTAACCAACAGGAGGAGAGCTAGTAGCGTTAGCAGCACCGCTACCGGCTAACCAACAGGAGGAGAGCTAGTAGCGTTAGCAGCACCGCTAACGGCTAACCAACAGGAGGAGAGCTAGTAGTGTTAGCAGCACCGCTAACGGCTAACCAACAGGAGGAGAGCTGGTAGCATTAGCAGCACCGCTAACGGCTAACCATCAGGAGGAGAGCTAGTAGCGTTAGCAGCACCGCTACCGGCTAACCAACAGGAGGAGAGCTAGTAGCGTTAGCAGCACCGCTAACGGCTAACCAACAGGAGGAGAGCTGGTAGCATTAGCAGCACCGCTAACGGCTAACCAACAGGAGGAGAGCTAGTAGAGTAAGCAGCACCGCTAACGGCTAACCAACAGGAGGAGAGCTAGTAACGTCAGCAGCACCGCTAACGGCTAACCAACGGAGGTTCACTTCAGTTACATTATGATGCCTTCAGGCTCTGCTCAGTGAACATGAGTACTGGCTGAAGGTACATTATAACGTTATCATGATGTGTTCACATGTAGTCTGTAAAATGTAGTTTTGGTGATGAACTTGCCTGTGACTGTAGCGAGGAAGATGAAGCGGATCCACTGTGGTCCCTGCTCCTGGATCAGCAGCAAGGTGATTGGCTCACAGTCAAACCCCGCCTCCTCCTTCACCTGCAGACAAAAACAAGAGCGTTAACCCAGGTAACAGGGACACGTGGGTGTGTGTGTGTATATGTGTCTATGTGATTGTCTGTGTGTGTGTGTGTGTGTGTGTGTGTCTCACCTCCCTCCTCAGACCCTCCTCCAGACTCTCCCCCACCTCCACCCTCCCAGCAGGCAGGTACCACTGTTTGTAACAGTCCTGCTTCGCCTCCTGCACCATCAGCACCTCCTCCTGATGGACACACACACACACACACACACACACACACACTTATAGACCCAACATCAGCTGACCGATGAAGCAGAACGATGGAGTTAATGGTGACGTCACCTTCTCGTTGAAGATGACGGCACAGACGATGTAGGTGACGTTCTTCCTCAGAGACGCTGGTTTGCTGTCTCTCTGCTCCAGACCCACGTCACACCCCGTCACCTCTGAGCCCTGACCGCCCAGCAGCCGCTCCACCTGCTCCTCCACCTGCTCCTCCACCTGCTCCCCCACCTGCTCCCCCACCTGCTCCTCCACCTGCTCCCCCACCTGCTCCTCCACCTGCTCCTCCACCTGCTCCCCCACCTGCTCCTCCACCTGCTCCTCCACCTCCATGTCTGCAGGTACACAAACACACTTTATTACACAAAAGTAAGAACGGATTCTAAATATGGAACCAAAAATATTTCAATTTAGAATAGAAAACTCAAACACAGGCAATAAAATAGAACCAATTATACAACATTAGCACAACAGGAAAACTAAAAGATGAAACATCCACCGTCCTTCTAGAAACGTCTCCAGACTCTTTTTCATCTTCTTTTCATGTCTTTATTCTTGCTTTTATTAAATTTACCAAAATGAATTAAATTTACTCTCATTTTATTCCAATAATTCCACCTTATTTATTACATTTTAGTGTTATTTTGTCAACTAAGTAATTCCGTAAATGTTTTTAAATACAATTAAACAAGTATGAAAGGTGCAATACAATAGTACAAGTATTAATAGTATATATTAGTACTTCATCAAACTGATGCAATAGCAACATATAAATATGCCATATATTAAGTGGAACAATATTACATATTATAATATTCATACTTCTGTTTATTCTCAGTGAACTGTCAGTATTCTTACATTTAACAGTGCTAATAAAAATTAAATATAAATACATTTTAAATAAATGTTTATTTGATGTAAACAAAGTGCTTTAAAAAGATATTTTTTCAAACCTACTTGTCAATAAATAAATGCTGAATTAATTGATTGTTGTTGTTAATAAGAAGCCCAACATGCAGATTAATGAATGGCTTTATAAGCTAAACGAATTAGCGTCAGTAAGCTAACGTTAGCTTCATGACGTCAGAAGAGGCCATTTGATCAAACTTCCAAACCGGAAACGGGTTTTATGAAAACACTCATGTTCAGAACTAAAAGCACGAACCTTTCTGTGATGAACGCGTTAAGTCTCCATTCAGTGGTTCCGAGCTGACTGCTGCGGCTCTGTTTTGACAGTTGACACCTTTAAGCCAAACCGGAAATAAACATTATCTTCCGGTTATGTTTTTAATTTGTATTATTTATTCATTTAAATCATCAGTTTACATAATTTTAAGGGATGTGAAATCAATATTCCTACCAGACGTTTTAATGTGTTGAATTTTTGTCAATTAATAATGACAAATAAAATAGTCGTAATATTCCGTGTTTTGAAAATTACATTTTATTGTGAAATCGTTCACCGGAAGTTGTAGTCTTTCGTAGTCTTCTGGCTTCACAGTCGTGTTGTAGCTCGTAGTAAGGTCACACAGAGACGCTTAGCATCAGCTAATAATGAAGTACTGGTTGTATTTCTGTTGATTAACTGTAATATATTTAACCAGCGGACACGGGTTGAAGCAGTAAATCATGTCTGAAAGCACAGTTTGAACAGGTAAGTTAAGCTAACTGGTTTAACTGGTTAAGTTGTGTTACTGGTTTATCTCCAGTTAACTAACGTTAACATGAATGATGTGTTTGTGTTGTTTTATTGACACGTTAGCAGCAAGCTAACAGTTTCTGTTCGTTCCTAACTTAATTTAAAACACATAGCGGTCCGTTTATCTGCTGCTAATACTAGCTCATACTAATACTGTTGTTTATATTACTTTAACTACTGTAGTACTAATACATAAGCTAGTATTCCACCTGTTTGTCCCACAATTAGCACATCCTGATAATAGACGTATTGACGTATTGATGGACAGGTAGTTGTCCCATCATCTAAACTCGGTGTGTTTTACTCCTACAGTCTAACAGCATCAACACCTGGAAACCTCAGACTCTCTCAGCCAATCAGAGCGCCCCGTTCACCCCCTCACCTCAGAGACACCTGACAGAGGAGCGCGAGGATCGGAGCCCTAAAACTCACCAGAGAGGAGACAAACTGGAGCGTCGTGGTGCGTTCAGGGTCCTCTATGACGTGCTGAACTTTGCCCTTCACGTCCACACAGTCAGAGTTCACAGCAGCCTCTAGTAGCCGTTAGACGAACTGCAGCTGAAGACACTCCGGCTTCCTGTCTACCTGGTTCTGATCGAGGTCCGAGTCGGTCCGGATGGCGCGGCACAGCAAGCTGCAGAAGCAGGTCCTGGTTCTGTACCGGCACTTCCTGCGGGCCGGTCGGGACAAACCGGGCTTCGTCCCGCGGATCCGCGACGAGTTCCGTGAGAACGCTCGCATCAAGAAGACGGACGTGATGCACATCGAGTATCTGTTCCGCAGAGGACAGAGACAGCTGGACCAGCTGAGGGACGTCAACACCAAACAGCTGGGCTCCTTCTGCAAACCTGCAGAGAAGAGCTGACCTGGTCATGGTCCTAGTCCCGATCCCGGTCCCGGTCCCGGTCCTGACTCACACCAACAAACAAACCTCTCAACACTCTAAAACTGTCATGCTGAGATGCTGCATTCAGGTCCAGTGGGAGAAACGAATGCTCAGCATGGAGGAAACATGAGATGTGATTAATCGTGACATATTTTGGATGTTAAATATGAAATATAAATGTTTTGGACTGATGAACATGAATCATCTTCCTTTGACTTCACGTGATGATAATAAACTCAGTGATGTGAAAATGATTCATATTTATTTAATTATTATTATCAACATGTTGACACATATTAAAGTTACACACGCAAGATACTAAAGCAGGACGCACCTTTTTACTGCATTACGTTCATGAATCACTTTCTTTTACAATGAAAACATGATGAATGTATAATATATATATGTAGTAACTTTCCAATATTATCTAAAGGAGTTAAAATCATGTGTGATGAAATACTGAAATAAATAAAAGTAAAAATAAATAGAAAGGGAAAATACAACCAGAAATAAATGTTGACAAGAGGGAATGATTCATGACAAAAATAAATTAATGCTATTTTTAAATAAATGTTTCTGTGTACATTCGTTTATCATTTACTGAGTCAATTATCTATGTATTTAATGTCGTCTTTAGTCCTCCATACCCGCCACCAATTATGACATTGAAATGCTGCTTATGTGTTTATGTGTATATATACTATAGTTTATATAATATATATAATATATCTATATATATTCTATAAATAATTTAGTGAAACATTACGCCCCTAATCTATATATATATATATATATATATATATATATATATAAAGAGGGATCCGTTATGACGCTTCAGAGTGAACCGTTACGCCCCTAATCTATATATATATATATATATATCCCTCTTTATATATATATATATATCTATATATATATATATATAAAGAGGGATATATATATATATATATTGTTAGATCCTGGGTACTTCTGGCCCGATACGGGGCTAATTACTGACTCAGCTCTCTATTAAAAGATTCTCGAGCTGGTGTTCTGGCGAGGGAACTCGCCTGGCTCCGCTAACTGCCGTTACTCCCGACGTCTACCCTGCTTCCTCCGGTCAGAGCGCGCTCGGCCGAGAGACCAGTCCTGGCCCCGGGCGCTCACACCAGTCGCGTCGGTTATGGCAGCTTCCCTCTTATGGATCCGTGCTCTTGGTAAATGCCAGGTTAGGTTTTAACGGCTAGGATTAATTCTTGCTAAAACCGTAAGGGGTTGTTAAGTGGATTCGGTCTCTAGGATAACCTTTCAGAACTCAGTTGTTAGACATACAATAGCTTTAACTTTTTACTGTCACGAGGAACTCTTTACTACCTCAGCAAATTAATGCACTTGAGAATTTCACTTTAAATGCAGATTAGATATTTATTGCAGGTTATATTAGTTAGTTTTGCAAGGGTTACAGCTACAGCTCACATAAAATGTCACTACACATGATTAGTCAATTTAATTATCTTCTTCGATTATACTCATTAGTTTTAGTAGCCGAGACGGCTCGGTTGGAGCTGGATGTCCAATGGTGCGATGAAAAAGGTTCTTTTGGAGTTGTTAGGAGCGAAGGTCAGGCCTGACCCTCGATCCTCCCGCTCCGCAACGGAGCCAGTTCAGCTGTCTTCCAAACTCAGTACAAAGTCTTTCTCAGGCAGCTGCGGCTTCTCCGTTTGTCCAGATGTTAAGAGGCGAGCGGTGGGGAGAGTTAGAAACTTCGTCTTTTAATCTCAAAGTCCACGAACAGAGGTCTCTTTTCCGTGAACAGAGACGAAGCCCTCAATACATCAGCTGCAGGCTTTAGTATCTTCTTCCGATGCGCTTGGACGGCATCCGCGATGAAATCCCAGCTTTGCTCTTTGCAAGCATGTCCTTATATTCCTCATATGGGCTGTGATCAGCCCCCACCTGTTTGGTCCATTACTCATCCCCCCTCCCTCTGGAAAGGGCGTTAAGCCGAACATTGCCGGTATGACTCAACTATTGCATCAGTTTCCAGAACTTTCTTTTGGCTACACCCAACATCTGGTCTTGATTACAGCAATGTCATTCTTGCCCAATACATTTCATTTCAGCTCCACAGAACACACAGAAACATTCATTACATTTGTTTAAATCACTTCTATGCAGTTAAACATTTGTTACACCATTGATTAGAACATTTCGTTATATTTATTCATACATTTTATCTGTTTGATTACATTTCAACGTTGAATATATGCTTTGCGCTCTTATAGCCTGACTTCTCTCCCTTGAATGTGTCGACATGTTACCGAGGCAGCTCTTGAGAGGTCAACTCTTCTTGACACCCCCTTCTTGAGGTCTCAAGCTGCCGTACCGTGCCCCAAGTAATCCTCTAGGAACTCATCGTCGTCCTCGGCGGTGATGATGAGAACGTCGTCTTCCGGCTCGGATTCGTGTTGCCAGCTGTCGAGCACCACCAGGCCTTCCATGCCTGGTGGCTGGAAATCCAGGAGGGCGTTGTCATCTTCCTCGTCATCTATGGCATCCTTCATCTGCTCGTCCAGGCTCAGCACCAGGGCCAACACATTCTGGTTCAGAATGCTGTCAGGGGAGAGGGAGGCCGGAGTAGGGACGGGGCTGGTTGCTGCTTTGTCCTCATCCTCGCCTGGAACTATCAATCCTTCAGGGATTACCTCCACCAGCTCTCCGCAGTCCTCGTCGTATCCCCACATCCCCATCAGATTTGGTACTACTCCTGCGAGCATCGTCTGGCTACCCACGTCTCGGTGTTCCACACCCGGGATGCTTGCCGTGTCGTCGTCTTCTTCTGGAGTTGGTAGTGGATACTGCAGGGCGGGCAGGCGTGGTCCAATGACGACGAAGCGGCCATCGGTGAGGTGGGTGCTGGACACCCGGATGCCATCAGGATACGCCCATATTTTTGTGTATACTGGGCAGTATACACCATCAGCATAGAGCAGGACCTCCGGTGGGGTTCTCCCAGCGGAAGTCCACACTGGTTTTGCTTTAGCCTCTAATTCCATACAGTCGACTACATTCATCGCAGGCATATAAGGGGTACTTCCTTTGCAGAAGAGGCCGCTGGCTGCTCCTACCGGGAATTGCCCCAGGTAGCATTGGGTGCACCATAGGGCTTGGTTTACCTCCCACAGGTGCAACATTAGCTCCGGAGGAATCCCACAGCGGACACAGCAGACCTCCTCCTGAATGTTGTTGAACACAAAGACTTTCATTAATCATTACATTTTTTTAGCGCATTTTTACAAGCTAAGCTTTAGCAAGCAGGGGGTGGTCTTATTTTCATTCTTTTTTAAGGCCCCCTCTCAGTATTGGAGCGCTTTGCAGAGCGCCGCAGAGCCAGAGAATGCAGCCATGGAGATGCCAACACCATTGGAGGAGGTGTCAGGCCTGGGCTTGTAGGCCTAACCCTTCTTGGAAACAAAGGCTCATACAGCATGAGCCAGGCTGCTATCCCGATTGATGATTCAGAACCCAACCAGTAGATGGCGACAGTTATGCCCCAACCTATGCCCCAAAGAGCAATGGCGCCGATCTTGTGGAGCCAACGCCCTCTTCCTCTTTCTTTCATAGCCATGGTCATGACCACGAGATATGTCAGGGCTGTAACCGCCAGAAAGGCCTCGACGATTGCCGAGACCATCTTCAGGGGGTTGTAGAAAACTGCAGCAACGTCGATTACCAGCCAGATGATCACCATTCCACCCTTTACTAGACCGCAGCGAGTAGAGTCGATGTGGATTCTCCCCAGGAGGTATGTAGCGAACCATGTCAGGGTAAGCCACAGCGATCCTCGATAGATGTTTTCAATCGCTGTTTTCAGACACCCTACAACCAGGGTCAGTATTCTTAGCGGCTGATTCATGGACCATTCGCCCATGCAACAGTAGAAGAACCATATGATCTCAAGGACCCAAAAGTCCAGGTCGGTTAAGCGAATAAATGGCCTGCATCTGCGTGCTGTGTCGGAGGAGTTCTGTAACGCTTCAGTTATACTCATTCCGAAGGTGGTCATGCCTGGAGTCACAATAGTTGTGGTGTTGGTCATACTCACTCCGAAGGTGGTCATGCCTGGGTGAGAAGTGGTGTTCATGCCGGGAGGTGCAAGGGTTGTGGTGTTGGTCATGTTGGTCATCTTGGCTTTCTTAGGTTTATTCGTTCTTTTTTCAGTATGAGGCTCTTGGTTCAGGTTCCGGGTCTGCAATGGCTATGGCGCTCCAGTTGTTCACCCTTTATAGGTGGGTGGACTCCTCCTTCCTTCGTGGGAGGAGTCCCTTCTTCACTTCTCCTTTTTCCTTCAACTTCCCCTTAAAGCACGAGGCAACAGTGGCTGCTACCCCGCCCTTAATGGCGGCACAGATTATCAGGCCCAAGATGACAATTCCAATTATCATCAACAAATAAGGCCAAAGCCAGGAGAACAAACTCCCCATCCATCCCTTGATGACCGAGAATCCTTCTCCAATCTTCCCTGCCACTTCTTCCACTACGATGGTTGCGGTCCCGGCTATGGAGGCGCCCGTTAGTTCGATCCAACTGCACTCGTGTTCTCGTCGGCCGCTCCCGCAACTCAGCCAGTGTTCTTCTGGCTCGTAGCATGTTCCGTTCCCGTAGAGGCGGTTAGCTCCTACCCATTCAAATCCTTTGTCTTCTTTACCCTCGCAGAGGCTTTTCCTGAAGGCGTGGCCCTCAGCTAAAAAGACTGTAGGGTTGGTTACTGGGGGAATGATTAGGCCGTTCACGTTCACTCTGTCTTTCATGCGATGGCCCAGGATTAGGTTGGTACAGCTGCTGGTCAGAGGCCCTGACCGTCTCCATTTCCCGTCTTTAGCCTTCACCCAGGTTACTTCTTGCACGTGGGTTTCATATTCTGCTCCATAGTGGGTCTGGCAATGGTCTTCCCATCCTGGCACAGTCTCACAATGTCCCCCGGCCAGGCTGATGTTGCAGGTCGTGTTTCCTCGATTGCATTCCATCTTCCAGGGCCGCGGGCCCACATATGGTTCTGGTCGGCTCCAAACACCAGGCCAGATGTCTCTTTCTTTCGAGTACACTGTGGCCAGGTACTGATACTTCACCCAGTAGTTGTCGGTTTGAGTTAGACATGGCACCACCCATTCTAACACTTCATCCTTCTGTAGGCCCCACCAGGTTGAACTGTCGTCCCGGGTGTGGGCCTCTTTCCATGCCTGCAGGGTTCCTTTGATCGTCTTGTTCGTCTTCAGGCCTGTGCAGTCATATAGCCACGTTCCCCAAGCCCGATACCACTCTTGCCAGAGTGTGCATCTCGGGGAGGCGCCGTCGGCTAGATACTCTGTTCCGTTCAGAGCGATGAACATTTTGTTGGTCACACAAGTGTCAATCTTTTGGAAATCCCCTCTTGGGGCTGTCATCAACTCCTCGGGTTTCGGCAGCTTTTGTACATACATGTCGGTCGTCCTTGGTCCCAAAAGGCCGAAGCTGGCTCTGGAGTAACCCTCCGTGAAGGCTCCTTTGAAATGCTTCAGCTCGGTTATCCATATCCACGGCAGGGTGTTGTTGAGCCAGGCCTCGTGCCGGGCATTAGGTTCGGGTAGATAGATGAACTTATGAGCCTGATACTGTGGTTTGTTTACCGGAGTTATTACGAAGTAATTCTGACCTTCGCAATAAAAGAACACATTCCAGAAGCACTTATCTAGGAGAGGGAGCTTGTTCTTTTTACAATGCTGCGTCCATTTCCTGCTCCGATTTCTCCGAAGACTGTCACTTGACTTGAATAGGGGCAGCTGCGGCTGCCCTTCTTTTTCCTCTGGAACCGTCTCTGAAGCCGTAGGTTGTACTACCTCTTCTTCTTCTTCCCTCTGCTGCGTGACGTTCACGGCTCGGCTGGTGAGGTTGTTCCGCTGGCAGTCGGTGGAGTTTCCTAGTGTGGTGTTACCTGTGGCACTTAGTGGTCTCACTTTAGCTTTAAACCGTCGTGGTTTTCGCCGCGGTTGTGTGGCCTCACAGGTGAGATTGTAGTGTCCCCAGAACATTCCGTCTGCCGGTAAAATCATCAAACACGTATCATTACGGTGGCTCGCTGCATAGGTTACCTCGGGTTTCCAGTATCCCTCGTTCCCTTGCTCTGCCCATGAGACACATGCCCATGAACAGTACCAGCCTGGGACACCGTTTTCGGGGTAGATCCAATTACACTGTGCCCATTTTTCTTCTTGTGCTTTTTTCATCATTACCGTAATCTTCATCTCCGCTCCTAGCGTAGATACTTCATCTATCCTCCATGTCGAATTCTCTATTACCTTCTGGAATTCGCCTGCCCAGTCTGTTTCTTCACCCGTGTCGTTGATTTTCGAATCGTTGATTTTCTGTTCCCAGATAGTCATCCACGCGATGATAGTAGCTGTCAGGTTCGGAGCCGTCCCACCCCCTTCTTGGACTTGACGGGTTGTATTAGAGCCAACTTCAAGGTCCAACCAGGGCGAGGCGCGCTTCTGTCCAGCGAGTTGAGAGAGAACGATCGTTCCAGAGGCGACCGTCCAGCATGTCTGGTCGAACTTCTTTGTGGTAGTGTAGGACACCCTCACATGAGTGAGGGCCCATGGGATACTACCATAGTAGTACAGTATAGCCAGGACAGAGCACAGTCCTGCAAGTACTGCTACTACCTTAGCCATTAAGCAAAGCCATAGTCGTTTTCCATTCCGAGGTCGTTTACTTGATTGGTCCAGTCGCTTGCCGGGGCGTCTTAAGGAGACGGGGGTAAAGGTTGAGGATCGCCTAAATTCATGAACTCTCCCATGAAGTAGTGGGAGATCCATGGTTTCGGATTCTGCAGTGCTCTGGTCGGTAGCACCTCTGGAAGAGGAGCTAGGCATCCGGAGCTGAGGCGCGGGGGAGAGTCAGGATCGCACTGACTAATCCTGCCCTTCAGTAGCTGGTGATATAGCACCGATGGGTATCTGCCAATGGCTAAGTCCAGCCCCCGCCACACCCACTGGTAGTAGGTGACGATTAAGGAGGGGGAGCAGGGGGGGGGTGCAAAGCAACCCTCGTTCACAGCATTATTTTGCCGCAGCCATGCGTAGATCTGTCTGTCCACTGGGTCGATAAGGATCCGGACTTTGGCAAGAGATGCATATAACGGCTGACCGTCGTCCGTCTGGAGCTCCGTTACTTTAGCCCATGCTGCCAAGGGTTCGTGAAGGTTAAGCCGGCCAAACCCCGTAGTCCGTAATCTGGAAGGAGGCAATTCCCTCATGGTCAGGCATGGGTCCGGGTTCGGTGGGCCAAGGCCAGGCAGGCGGTAATGAACCATACGCAGCTCTATGTCTTGGTTCTCAATTACACAGCGCGCGCTGTTTTTCACGTGGAGCGCTATGAGACGCCGCATGACCGGGCTGGTGGTCCAGATCACATTTTCACCCAGCGAAAGATCAACATAGTCGTTTTGCAAATAATCAGCATAGTTAGGACCCCAGCGCAACTTCAACCGCAGACCCATAACTGAGATGAAAACGGTATTCAGGATCCAGGGGGATTGGTCAGGACAAGGGAGGACTGGCTGCAGCAGCCACGGATGGGTCCGATTGACTCTGTCATATTGGAGTTGCCATCCTGTGCGAAAAGCAGTCAGCAATTCCGCCTTCCCGGGTATTGACAGGTCAATCGAGCGCCTATATTCGCCATTGCTGCAGAAATAGGCGCCGGATCCACAGAGGCCTTTTCGGTAGGCAAAATCGCGTTGGGGTCTGTCCAAAAAGACATTTTCGTTCGGCAATTGCAGATATGGCCTTCTTTGTGCGAGGAGGGACTGAGAGACTATTGATAGGTCCCTGCAATCTTTGTTTGGTGGGTTTGGCAGCGACATGTTGACAATCTAGTTCCGTTTTTTCCAGCAGCAATACTTTTCTAAGTGCTGCTACTGCGAGGCTTTCCACCCCGCTGCAGTTTGCGAAATGACTTCCGTGCCCAAGCGGTCAAACCTTTTGCGTCTGCGCGTGGGTTTGGAGGAGGCTCCGCCTCATCCGCTCTGGTCAGCTCCACCCCGACGGAGTACACACCGTCGAATGGAACCATCACGGTTTTCAGCGTCACCATGACGCGCATTGTGCGGGTCTCCCATGTAGGCGTTGGCGCTCTGGACGCCCAGGAGCCCGGTATTTGCATAGCACCGTTTCTGCGCCATCCCTCTGGGGTGACCGTGAAAATCTTACTCTTTTCCTTGGTCCTGGCACCGGTGTGGTGGAAGGCGTCCAGATCTGTGGTGGAATACTGGAGATTCGTGCCGCGAGCACCAGCTTCTGTTGGTACCGGGGCAAGCTCACGTATTGGCACATCAGGATCACAAAACACCTCCTCAATTAACTCGCGCCAGGTTGTTAATTCCCAGGGCCCCAGCCAGCCCTCTCGTGTTGCCATCTCCAAGCGGCAATCGGGTAGGTTTGCTGCGGTGGCTGTGTACCCTGGGTCATCAGGGCTGCGAAAGACCCTGAAGGCCGCTGGGATCTGTACGGAAGACAGGGGCGGGTTGATAACTTCGGCCTGGCCTGGGCTGTATGGCCAGTTCCTTTGCACTGACTCCCACCAGGATCTCATGGGGACTTCACTACGGTTTCCACTTGCTTCTTGTGGGTCGCCGTCGAGTAGGCCCATAGATGGTGCCGAAGGTCCCCCAGTCGCTGCTTGTGATAGATCAACAGGAGCGGCAGCCCCCTCACCTTCCCACGAGGCGGGTGCCAGGGTTTGTATCGGCTGAAGAAACTTTCTCACCTGCCATCCGTCGGCTGCTCCAGCTTGCACCAGCAGTCCATTCAGCTGGAGTACGGAGCAAGACGCACAGAGGAGCAGCCTGTGTCCATCCCATTGGCAGACACAGTCCTTAAGGTTCAGCTTTGTCCCCCGCAGATCCCACTGGATGACGAAGTGCATCCTTGGTAAAAGCGCTATACGACAAAAACCGCACACATATGCATCCAAAACCTTCACTGGTTTGTGGGTCATACGGTCAAATTCCTTTCGTCGTCCAGAGACACGGTGTGGTTTCTTGTTTCCGGGTCCCTGCCATGTGAGGTTAAGGGTGGTCGGCAGCAGGCAGACCACACAATCATTCTTGATTTCTTTCCATGTTAAGACTTCATTCTCTTCTGAGAGAAAGCCTTTCTTTGCATACTCCAACTTCTTCATGGCTCTTCCTGCCCAGAGCCCCGTAGTACTCCTTCTCATGTTAACCACCCCTTTGACATTGGCCACTCTGACAAAGGGTGGTAAAGCTTGTATGTGGGTGGCCATTTTTGAGTTCCTGGTTTTCTCCTAGTACGGAACTGGCTTCAGCTGCCCTACTCCTTGGATTCCTTTCTTCTTGAGTTGAACAGTATTACTGTCCAATATCTTGACAATTATGTCTGATTTATCGTACTTGGCTTTGACTGCAGAGTTAGAAGCACCGACCTGAGCCTTGATCCAGACGCGCTGTCCTACTCGAAGTGGCACTTTTTGCTCAAGCTTGGGCTCTTTATCTTCGGAGCCCCGCCCCACTTCCTGTGATGTGAAGGGGCGGCGCATCAGCTCCTCCGCTGGGGAGGGCCTGTCACTTCGGTAGCGGTCGTTCAGGGTTTTGGCGATTTCCAGGGTCTTAGTGCTCCATTCTCTCGAGTTGGCATTTTTCCCAATCCAACTTTTCACCAAGCCAATGGTCCTTTCCACCACCCCGTTAGCCTGGGGGGTGTATGGGGGAGAGTAGATCCTCATTACCCCATGCTGTTGGCACCACTGGTCCACTTTAGCGTTGCGAAAATGCGTTCCGTTGTCAGTCCTGAGCTCTTTAGGCAACCCTAAGTAGCCACAGACTTGGTCCAGCATGCTAACAACACTGTTGCCATTAGCTTTTCTTACGGCTTTTGTGGTTACATACCCTGACATGGAGTCCACAAGCACCAACAGGTACTTTTCTCCACATTTACCCGGTACCCCTAAGGGTCCTGCCACATCCATGCAGATAGAACCCCAGGGTACGGTACTTTTAATGGTGAGTCCTCCCACTCTTTGTCCTCTCCTTCCTGCGTTGTATCGACCACACAACTCACAGTCTTGAAGGATTCTGCGGACCTCTTTTTCAGGAATCCAGAGTCGCTGCTTTTCCAGTTCCCTTCGCGTTGGAACGGTGCCTGCATGTCCAAGTGCTCCATGCACTGCTTGCACCACCTCCTTCACGTTCTCTTCTGGGACTACCCGTCCTTTGGGCAAATCTTCCCACTTCTCGATCCCAACAAAGACAATTTGTCTCATCTGGACGAAACGATCCACTTCTTCGTTTCCTTGCCAATGAGTTCCTGCTCGCGTGTGGGCCCTCTGGTGCACCACTTCGAGCTCCATTGTTAGCCGCAATTCGGCTATTTTTCTCCATAGGTTTTCGTGAGCTACTTTCTTGTTTTTAGCACTCTCAAAACCATTTTCTTCCCATATGGACAGGTCTTCGTTAAGGGCCTGAGCACAGTAGTAACTATCAGTTATGACTCTAGCTCTTTTCACCTTTCTTCGCTCCAACTCGAGCAGACCTTCCAGTATTGCTGTCACCTCCCCGGTCTGAGCACTGCCGGGGATTTGGCCTCGTTGTCTGAAGCGCTCCTTCTCATTGTGCTTGAGAATGAAGCCCCAGTAGGCCTTGTCGTCTTGTCCTTTTCGCGAGCCGTCGGTGTATAGAGTCCACTCTATCGGTTCGGCTGGCTTCTCGGCCCGAGTCGCCTTTTTCTTACTCACGGGTTGTGCAGGGCCGATTTCGAGGTCTGGGTCCAGCAGGATGTCTTCCCAACGTCCCCACCTCGCGTTCGTCGCCTTCGTGCTCTCTACCGTGGCTTTTCTTAGGAATCGATGGACCTGGCTTTGCGTGAGGACCCTGATGCCCTGCCCTTGAGCAAGATCTTTCAGGGTGCTCCAATACCTTGCCAGAACTGCCAACTCCTTCTCTTCTGCTGGATATTTCTTTTCCACGGAGGACAGGGTGTAGCTCCACAATGTGACTATTCCCCCGCCCTCGTTGCACACTTTTACCACTGCGTCGTCGTCGTTGCAACTGACCTCTGCCACCAGCTTGGTTGTAAGGCTTCGTGGCTCCAGCCGCAAAGCGTCTTTAATGGCTGTCTGGAGGTTTTCCAAATTGTTTTGATCCGTTGCGGTCCATTCCCACTTCTTGTGGGCATCTTCTGGCTTTTCTTTTCGTAGTTTTACATACAGTGGTCTTGCATACTTCTGGTAGCTAGGGACATGGTCCCTAACGTAGTTGCAGAGCCCCAGCACCTGCTGTAGTTCGTTCAGCGAGGTTGGCGGGTCGATCTGCTCCACTTTTTCCCGGAATCCGTCTGAGAGTCCCAGGTCGTTGGAGACCTGGAATCCCAGGTAGTTCACTTGGAATCGTCCAAATTGGCATTTTTTCAGATTCAATTTCAAGCCTGCTGCTGTTAGTCGTTCTACGACTTTTCTCAATTTTTGCAGATGTTCTTCTTCGGTGTCATCTGCAATGAATACATCATCGATGTAGATTGTTGTCTCTAGGCCGTCGAGTATGTCCATCACGGCTGACTGGAAAACATTCGGAGAGTTTTTGTAGCCTTGCGGTAGCCGTTCCCAGACGTACGCTTTACCTTTGTGGGTGAACGCTGTCTTGCCCTGGGAGGCTTTGGCTAGCCTCAACGAGAAAAATCCGTTTGCCAGATCTATGCAGGATTTGTACCTTTTCAGTCTTAGTGTCTTCAGCGTCCCTTGTGGGTTGATCAGGCTCGCGCGGTTGGCGACAGTCCTGCGGTTGAGGGCCTTAAAGTTGATAACAGGTCTCCATCCTCCTCCCGATGACTCAGGCTTCTTGACTGCCTGTATTGGGCTGTTTGTGATGGGATTTGGCTCCTCTCGCACCACTCCTAGTTCGCTGAGCTCCGTGACTATCAGGTCCATTTCTTCAACGGCCCCTGGATTCAGGGGGTATTGGCGGACGGGCGGGTGTACACCCCCTTCTATGGTGTGGGTGTACTTCGCACCCATGTCTCCACAGTCATTTTTGAACCTAGCCACTCCGGCTTTGGAAAGTATGTCTTCTAGCGTTTCTTTTCCCTCCGGAGAAAGGTCGCTGTCTTCGATTTGTTGCTTGGTTACCTCTGGAATGTTCACTGGTTTATACCACTCCGGTGATAACGATCCCATCTGGATTAGTTTTGCCCCGAGGACTCTGAGTCGCTGTTGTATTGGGGTTCGATTGCCTGGGCTGCTATGCAGCTCTTTTAAGTCTGTTATTGTCATTAAATTGTAGGGTCCTAGAGCCCATACAACTCCTTTCCAGACGCCAAACGGAATCTTTTTGATGGTTCCGTCGGCTAGTTGAACAGTCAGGTGTCCTTTTGTTTCAAGGCATTTGCGGGTCATCGACACTTCTGCACCAGTATCTACCTGATAGGGGATTCCATCCACGTCGGTGTATATGTCGTCCCCCACCCAGTAGGCATGATCCACTGTGACCCGCGCCCGCTTAGCCATTACTTTCTCTGCCCTTCGCTCCCAGCTTCTAGGCGGGAGGCACGAAGGGCCTGTTTCTGTTCTGTCGTCAGCTTGTTGTAATCCTCGGAAGAGAGAAAACCGCTCTTGTTGGCTGATGGGGGCCGTGGCCCCTCCTGTTGTTGATCCGGCTGGGCCCTGTGGTAAACGCCCTGCCTCTGGAAGCCTTCTTGCCTTGGAGCTCCCTGCTCCCTCTGGTTGCCTTGTGGACCCCGCTGAGGTCCTTGCTCTCGCGGGTAGCCTTGGTAGCCTTGAGAACCCCTCCGGAATCCTGGCTCACGCTCGTAGTTTTGTGGACTCCTCTGGAATCCTCCCGACTGCCTTCTCTGTGTCTGTGAAGGACCGGGTCCCTCGGTGGGCCTTGCGTTGTCGTACGAGGGCCTGGGAGCCGGCGGCTTCGGCTGGTTTCCTTTTTCTCTTTTGTCTTCCAAGTGTTTTTTCTTCAAATCCCATTTTCTTACTGTTTCTTGGATTTGTTCGGTGGTACTTTTGCTGATGTTTAGGGTCACAAAATCGATGTCATTCATTAGGCCCTTGGTCAGCTTCCTAAGGACTTGCACACTTCTTTCCGGCGGAATCGCCTGTCGCAAGGCGTACCATGCCTGGGTGAGAGTTTGCCCTTTGTCTAAGCTTTTTCTTGCCTTGTCGATGTGTGACTCCTCGTCTTCACAGTCTTCCAACACTAATCTTCGGTAGTGCTGTTCCGCGGTTTCTTCGGGACCCATCGGTTGGTCCGTCACATGAGCCAGCCACAATCTTTTCGCCTCATCGTTTGTGGAACTGGCTTTTACCATAAGCCATTTCTGCGTCAGGTATTCTTGCACCGATTCTTTTGGGTCTCGGTTTGTCACCATCGCCTTGATTTTTTTGAACTCACCAAAGCTCTGGGTGGAAGCCCGCATCTTTGTTATGCAGTCATTTTCTTCAGCGGTGGCGAGGCAGCTGCTTCGTGCGAGGCCCTGCCCTTGAGGTGGCTGTTCGTCCTCGCTGCCCGAGATGTCTTGCCTCCGCGCTTTGTCTTCCTCCGCTGCCAGCTTGTAGGCTGCTTTCTTCAGGCGTCGCAACATGACGTCGTACACGATTGTCACAAAGCCTGTGCGAAAGTTACCCGTCAGCTCCGTGGCGGTTGCGAGGGAGCCGTAGGTCGGGGTCATTAGAAAATTCGCCCATTCTCTTTTTGTCGCGTAGACCATTGTTCCTTTCATTCCTTCGAGGTCGTGCAGCCATATTTCTGGAACATCATAATTTGTTTGACCGACCTCTGGAGCATAGGCTTTTCTTCCGTCTTTGGTGGTCATGGGCCCGTAACGATCGTCTCGGGGGAATTTCAGCGAAGCCGTGCACACTGAAACTAGGGGCAGCGCGTTCTTCTTGCCTTTTCTGCTTCCTATTCTCAGGTCGGTCATTCCTCCCGGAGCCTCGTATTCGATGGAGGTCAGGCTTGGCGCTGTTTCTTCTTCATCTGAACTTACATCTGCGGCTTCTTCCTGCGCCTCTCGTTCTGGTTCTGCTGACGGCGAAGCCGGCTGAACTGGTTCTGGCGTTCTTTGTGGAGCCCTGGGACTTTCCCTGCTCCCGCCTGGACTTTCGAACCTTATCATGTGCGCTTCTCCGCCTCCGGAGTAGCTCATTGTCTGCACGCCGACGGACTCTGCTGGGCTGATGATCCCCCGTGGAGGTTTGGTTGGCACGGGGGTTTCCTCTTCTGTCTGCACCGCTACTGTCCGGGGAGAGGGGATTGGAGTTCTTCTTTCCTTTGGTGGTTTTTCCTGGCTTGAGCTGACCTGTGGACGTCGCTCCTCTCGTGCTGAAGGACCGGGTGTTGATTCCTCGTAGCTCCTCTGCTCGGTCCTGGTTTCTCTCTTCAATCTTACTGATTGCGGGAGCCGTGGCAGAACTGCTTTCGCAACTGGGGCGTTCTCGTCCTTGTATTCCGGCGGTCCTGCCCTCCAGTTGTTTGGCCCCTCCGTTTTGAAGAGGGGTCTCAGTATTCTCTCTTTTCTCTCTTGGTATTGGGCCACCGAGGTGACTATCACCAACTCGCGGATTTTGTTCCACCCGTGGGGAGCGTTCATCAGGAGGTGCAGAATCCTCATTGCCGCTTCTTCTGCTACCTCCCAGGGTAGGTTGCCGGACCTGGCGCCGTCGTTACATATAACGACTCTTTTGAAGGACAATTCGCTTGCTCGGGTGACACCTTTTTCTAATGCCTCCTCTATGCTGTCCCGATAGGCGTCTTGATCTTCGCTATCTTCATATCTTTCGATCGGTACGTGTAGCACCGCAAAATGGCTCGATTCTCCGCCGCTCGTAACCACCACCTCCTCCTGTCTTTGTCTGCATCCCTGGAGGCGCACCTCAAGTTCTTCTTTGTAGAGGCTGCCTGCCTCTCTTACCAGATTCTTTCTGAACCGGGAGATATGAGGCTTTAGATGTGAGTTGGTTAAGACAACCAGTCCATGGCTGTCTATGTCCCAAGGCTCTCCGAAGTGGTTATATGCGGTTAACCCTGTCTGGTTCGCATATTTCTTGGTCCCCTCGGGCATCTTTTTCAACTTTTGAAGATGCTCTTCTGGGTTCGGGGAGTGAACATGTCTGGTCTTACCCCTAGCTTTCTGGGGCCGCCTCGGCTCTGGGCCGTTGTAGTCCTGCAAGACCTTTTTTACTGCAGCGGCAGCGGGAGTCCCGGATCCCATGGAGGGCGGGAGCAGTTGGTACTCGGCGCTCCTATCCAGCGTTGAGTCGTCCCTCGGTTCGTCCTCTTCTGAGATCTCCCCGTTGCTGCCGCTATCCTGTTTGTCCCCACTGTCGGACCCCGAGGACCCCCCTGACTGGGAGTGCACGGAGACCTCGGTGCTGTGGGTGCTGACCTGATCGTCGCCGTTCCCCTCAGTATATTCTAGGTTGGTGGCTATGTATGCCGCTATTGCGTCTTGCTCTTTTTTATTTTCTTTATAGCGGGCGGTGGCTATCACTTTCTGTTTTATA
>NC_136639.1:1324440-1334440 GCF_949748355.1 Melanostigma gelatinosum
GACTCTTTGGAGGAGTCTCGCGAGAAGTTACAGAAATACTTGATGTTTTTCTTCAGTCAGCTGAACACAAATGGATTTAAAGCGAAGTTTAGTATCTACAGTATGACGTCACCGTCCGCCCTAAAGCTACCGCACATCACTCCAAGGAGTACTTCCGGTCTGGATTTCAAAGTAAAGAATCGCGTGAGTTATTTGTGATTAAGGAACAGAAGAGTAATTTAAGATCCTGTAATTGATTATTATTGAGACTACGGTCAGTACTAATATGACGTACTTTACTGTGTACTCTTTCAATAATACGATTCATTATTTTTGTCTAACTTTAATGATTCACAAAGTACACAGTAAAAGTACTTCATACGAGTACTGACTGTAGTCTAAATAGTACTGAGTCCTAATAATAGGATCTTAAATTACTCTTCTGTTCCTTAATCCCAAATAACGTAAACTAAAAGACACGCGGTCCTTTACTTTGAAATCCGCACCGGAAGTACTCCTTGAAGGGATGTACGGTAGCTTTAGAGCGGACGATGACGTCATACTGCACCTATGAGACTTAATTTAGATTTAGAGGAGCTATTGTTCGTCTGATGTTTATTATGATTCTTATAATTAATATTTGTATTGCCATTATTATTTGTATCATTATCATAATTATCATTATTATGAGTATTAACATGCTGTAACTCCTAGAGATGTAACCTGATGTCCTTCAGATCTTGAGACCTTCACAGTGAAAAGTGATCAAAGATCATAAAGTTATGAATTATGAGCTCTGAAGGTGTTTCTGCGGCTGAAGAAGCTCCAAACTGAACAAACTGCTCTCACATTGAAAGTCCTCCATGTTTTTATCTGATGTGGTTTTAATGCTTCAGAGGGAAGTCGGCTCTATAGCGCCCCCTACGCAACGTAGACCTGCAGCCCTCGCAGCACGTTCCACATAGATCTATAACATTTGGTCAGCACATGTATCACATGTAGACTTAAACAAAAGTCTCTTGGAGCCATCCTCTCAACCCAACCGGAGTCGGCCATTTTGAATTTTCTATACATTTCCTGTGTTTTTGCTGAACTTCAGTGAACTCCTCCTGGAGAATCACATAAACTTAATATTTAGTGAGAACAATCTGAAGACTTCAGTGATTAAAAGTTATCAAAAGCTTCAAGGTCTCATGAACGGGGAGGACGTGGTGTGGCGGCCATTTTACATGGTTCACCATCATCCATCCATCTGCTGTAACTCGACTGTTCTTTGTCTAAACGGTCCCAAACTTGCCATGCTTGATGAGAGTCATGGCCTGAGGACTTCTGCAGGCCAATATTAACTCAAAGTCACAGCGCCACCTACTGGCAACCGTTGTTATATGAGGGTTTCAGAACACAGAGGTCCAAACACTGAGCGGACCCTCTGAAGAACATGTGGTTCCTTTATATGACGATAAAGATTTTAAAGAGTTTGGAGAGCAGAAATGAGCTCACAATAGTTTACAGTCATGTCAGTAGGCATCAGCATAAATGACCTGTAAAGCAGTAAACGCTGAGATTCAGGTGACATGTCAATAAAGGATGCACATTGTGACAACACATCAGTAAACATCTGCAGATGAGAGCTCACAGTGTTTCATTGAAGGGTTCGACTAACAGCCAGTTGAGCCCACTTTCCTCTCTCAGCCTCTGGATTCACTGCCGGTCCTTTTCTCTGGACTCCTCACTCGTCTCCTCTGCCGACGTGTTCTACTAGATTACTGTCAGACCTCCAGGAGACCGAGAGTTTGGAGAGCTGCTTTTACTTTGACAGCCTGTTATGTTACAAACACTGAAGCACGTTCACAGCTTACGTTTCTTCCTGTTTGTAGCTGCTTCCTGCTCTGACTGGATGCAGTAGACGTGGAAACAGAGGAACATTTCAAACGTTGAAGAGCTTTTCAAAGTCACTCAAATAGAAGTGAAAAGTGACGTCATCCCCAAAGAGGCCAATAAAAAGCCAGATGAAGAGTCTTCCTCTGGTCTTCCAACAAGCCAACAGACTAAAGAGCGTTGTGAACGTCATCTCTTAGAGAGGACTCTGCAGCTCAGAGGGACAACAGCATGGAAACTGTCCCATGAGTGTCTTTAGTGTTGAGGTGAATGAGCTGTGTGTGTTTGTCATGATGAAGAGAAATAATGTTGTTGTGTTTGTGTGAAGGTGTGGACTCTGCTATGAATCAGTGTGAGGACGGAGAGGAGGGAGTCCCTCCCTCTAAAACCAGCCACACCAAAGCTCAGAGGTGAGATGACCATCTCTACCTGTCCATGACTCAAAGGCTTTCATTCACTGACTCTGTTTCTACACATGTGACCAGGACCCATCAGGGACCACACTGTCCTGGACCTGGACCTGATACTGGTCCTGGACCTGAACCTGAACCTGGACCCAGCTGTGTGTCCATGAAGAGTGACCGGTCTAAAGATCTTCCTATACTCTTCAAAGATGGACGCCACTCTGTTGATCAAAGGTGAGAATTTCAAACTGATGATGATGATGATGATGGTGGTGATGATGATGATGATGATGTCAGAAGGACACTCAGGTAAAACTATTTTCCACCACATGGTTCCTCTCGTCATCCTGATTGGACAGCATTACTCTTCAACCATCTTGGAACAGGTCCGGCGGCTGATCAATAGAGGGCCATGGGGCCTGGCCCCACCATGAGCCACACGAAAATAAAAAAGAATTAAAAAAAATTATAATAATCATAAATTATACAAATTGTCAATATTTGTGTTTTTGAACTATGGAATGTGTGTAAAGTATGATATCTGCGCAAAATATATGCTTTTCCTGCTCGTCCTCTCCTCCTGTGTGCTCTCTGCTCGTGCTCTCTGTCTGTGTGTAGACACTCTGAGAACGCGCAGCTTGGGGGGCCTGATCGTTTTGGCCCAAAAGAGGCGGGTCTATGAAGCAGTTTAGCCAATCGCTGATTAAAGATATAAATGAGTGACATACAATTGAGCCAATCAGCGCCCTCAAATAGATTCAGCTTGGGGCCAGAACGATCAGACCCCCTCGCTGCACGTTCTCGTCAGGAGAAGTCTCTACAGGCGAGCACTCCTCCTCCAAGACCCGTTTGAGAGGAGAACTTTGAGGAGATTCTGCAGCCAAAGAGCTGATATCAGATCAGCCTGACCTCACAATCAGACAGCAGACTCACGGGAAAGGGAAGCAGCACATGAAGCTTCTGTACTAGCTGAACACCAGACAGGTTAGCTAGCTGCATGACGTCATGCTAATCATTTATTTAGCTTTTTAAAACAACGGGGACGCATCCAGCACGGACAGTTACGGGAGTGAGGGATGAGGAGGTAAGGAAACATGAGAACACCAGGGTAGGGAGTGAGGGATGAGGAGGTAAGGAAACATGAGAACACCAGGGTAGGGAGTGAGGGATGAGGAGGTAAGGAAACATGAGAACACCAGGGTAGGGAGTGAGGGATGAGGAGGTAAGGAAACATGAGAACACCAGGGTAGGGAGTGAGGGATGAGGAGGTAAGGAAACATGAGAACACCAGGGTAGGGAGTGAGGGATGAGGAGGTAAGGAAACATGAGAACACCAGGGTAGGGAGTGAGGGATGAGGAGGTAAGGAAACATGAGAACACCAGGGTAGGGAGTGAGGGATGAGGAGGTAAGGAAACATGAGAACACCAGGGTAGGGAGTGAGGGATGAGGAGGTAAGGAAACATGAGAACACCAGGGTAGGGAGTGAGGGATGAGGAGGTAAGGAAACATGAGAACACCAGGGTAGGGAGTGAGGGATGTGGAGGTAAGGAAACATGAGAACACCAGGGTAGGGAGTGAGGGATGAGGAGGTAAGGAAACATGAGAACACCAGGGTAGGGAGTGAGGGATGAGGAGGTAAGGAAACATGAGAACACCAGGGTAGGGAGTGAGGGATGAGGAGGTAAGGAAACATGAGAACACCAGGGTAGGGAGTGAGGGATGAGGAGGTAAGGAAACATGAGAACACCAGGGTAGGGAGTGAGGGATGAGGAGGTAAGGAAACATGAGAACACCAGGGTAGGGAGTGAGGGATGTGGAGGTAAGGAAACATGAGAACACCAGGGTAGGGAGTGAGGGATGAGGAGGTAAGGAAACATGAGAACACCAGGGTAGGGAGTGAGGGATGAGGAGGTAAGGAAACATGAGAACACCAGGGTAGGGAGTGAGGGATGAGGAGGTAAGGAAACATGAGAACACCAGGGTAGGGAGTGAGGGATGAGGAGGTAAGGAAACATGAGAACACCAGGACACACATGAGAACTCTGTCAAGCTACATATTAGACAAAGTGAACATCTTTTCTTCTACATATTGTCCTCAGTCTCATCTGCTTAACTTGGTCATGGAGGCATCAACATGTAATAGAGATGTTAAATTAACAGTGAAACTCATCATAGCTTAATTTAACATCAGTATTCATAATTACACTTCATGTTTACTTCTCCTGATCTTTACCTCCTAGAACAAGGTCCATCGGGTCATCTCAATAAATGAACATGTTATATTATATTATATTATGTTGTATTGTAGTATATTATGTTATATTATATTATGTTATATTATATTATATTATGTTGTATTGTAGTATATTATGTTATATTATATTATGTTATATTATATTATATTATGTTGTATTGTAGTATATTATGTTATATTATATTATGTTATATTATATTATATTATATTATGTTGTATTGTAGTATATTATGTTATATTATATTATGTTATATTATATTATATTATGTTGTATTGTAGTATATTATGTTATATTATATTATGTTATATTATATTATATTATGTTGTATTGTAGTATATTATGTTATATTATATTATATTATATTATATTATGTTGTATTGTAGTATATTATGTTATATTATATTATATTATGTTGTATTGTAGTATATTATGTTATATTATGTTATATTATATTATATTATATAAGTGTTATTTACTGATTGTTTTCGTGTTGGAATGAATGTTAAATATTTAACTGCCAAGTAGTAATGCGTGTTTGATACTTAATTTTCTTTGCATTAAATCATACTGGGATGTTTGCTGACATTGATAGGATGGACCTAGAACATGTTCCACCAGCCGCCACTGGACCAGGATACTAATACACAGAGTCTCTCTCGCTCTGCTGGCAGCAACAAAAGTCTTCCACTCCGGTCTGTCCCGGGCGAGTCTCTGGATGTTGCCCCATGAGTGGTTCAGGCTCTGCATCTCCTCCTCCACAGTTCTTCTTCGTGTGTTTCTTGGTCGGCCTCTTTCTCTTTTTCCTTCTGGTGTCCAATGTAAAGCTGTTCTTGTGATATCAGCAGGGTCTTTTCTCAACACATGTCCTATCTCCATCTTCTCCTCATTAGGATGGTCTCCATGCATTCTTGATGGCATTTGTCTTACAGGTCTTCATTTGAGATGGTGTTTGGCCAGAAGATGTGCAGTATTCTCCTTAAACTCTGGTGTGGAAGGTTGATAGTCTGTTGAGATCTTCTTGTGTCATTCTCCAGCATTCAGAACCGTACAATAGGTTTTATATTGATATCATATGTTATTATAATAGAACAATAGGGTGGATGAAGCACAGCTCTGATACATCTGAGTTTGGTGTTGATGGTGTACTGTTGACCTCCATGTGTTATCCAGTACTCTGAAAGCGTTCCTGGCCTTATTAAGACGTTCTTGATGTCGTTATCTGTGCCCCCATCGTGTCTGACAGTGCTGCCCAAATATGTGAACTCGTCAGTTTTGGGAAGATCTTCTCCGTTAACCTGAATTGGTGAGGGATTGGAATGTTCAGTCATCACTTCTGTTTTCTTTTTGCTGATCTTCAGGCCAATCTTCTGACCACAATCACTGAGGCGGGATGTTTTCTCCTGCATGTGCCGATGAGTATGTGAAAGAAGAGAGAGATCATCTGCATAGTCGAGATCTTCAAGTGATGAAAAGAGTCCATCGAATGTTTCTATTTTGGTCTTCAGTTGTTTGTCTCATTACCCAGTCAATAGTGATATTAAAGAGCAAAGCTGACATCACACATCCTTGACTCACACCTGTCTTCACTGTTTCCAACCCTGCATGTGAAGTTGGTATAAAAACCTACTGTACACCGAGTACAGGTTTAGTCTCAGAGCAGAATTTATCTGTTTGTTCCATCAGGAGGAAGCTGGAACAACCTGGACCTGAACCTGGACCTGAACCCAGCTGTGTGTCCATGAAGAGTGACCGGTCTATGGGTCCTCCTATTAGCTTCAAAGATGGACGCCACTCTGTTGATCAAAGGTGAGCTGAAAGACTGAGCTGTTGATTGTCAGAGGGATCAGCAGGACTAGTAAACCTTTACCACTACAGGGACTCATCTGATCCACATCCACATATCACTTCATGGACCTTTACCTTGTGTTGGTCTCTGTGTGGACGGACACAACGTGAGCTGATTGTTCATGATTCCTCCACAGAGAGGACCAGGAGAGCTCAGAGGTTCCCAGAGGTCCGTCTGCCCAGCAGCATCAAACACACCTGGACTCCATATTCATGGTCTGTACATGTACAACTACTGTTACATCTCTTGTGTTCACAATCATCTCCATGCTGCACTCTGTAGACCAGTGGATCGTCAGTCTGTCCAACATGGATCTGATGTTTGCTTCCATGCTTTTAGTTTGTGTCATTCATAGAATGTTCTGTTCCAGCTGCTGGAGGAGAACATCGTCACTTTTGTGAAGAACGAGCTGAAGAAGATCCAGAAGGGACTGAGTTCAGATTACCCAGAATGCTTAGAGAGTCAGAGGGAGGATGAGGAGGTGCTGGACGGTGAGGATGAAGAGCAGAGGAGGAACAGCAGAGAGGCGTTTGTGAAGATCACAATGAACTTCCTGAGGAGAATGAAGCAGGAGGAGCTGGCTGACTGTCTGCAGAGCAGTAAGAGGATTTCTCTAAAGATTCAACATGCTGGATAAATGTGACGTTTACTGAAGTCTCAAGAGATGGACCAACATATATTCATCGACTCATTCTGTGAGGAAATGACATGTTGAAATCTATTCTTTGACTCATTGATCTTCTTTGTTGTGTTCATTCAGGACTTCCTGCTGCAGTTTGTCAGCGTAAACTCAAATCTAACCTGAAGAAGAAGTTCCAGAGTGTGTTTGAGGGGATCGCTAAAGCAGGAAACCCAACCCTTCTGAATGAGATGTACACAGAGCTCTACATCACAGAGGGAGGGACTGCAGGGGTCAATGATCAACATGAGGTCAGACAGATTGAAACAGCATCCAGGAAACCACACAGACCAGAAACACCCATCAGACAAGAAGACCTCTTTAAAGCCTCACCTGGAGGAGAGGAACCAATCAGAACAGTGATGACAAAGGGAGTGGCTGGCATTGGGAAAACAGTCTTAACACAGAAGTTCACTCTGGACTGGGCTGAAGACAAAGACCACCAGGACATACTGTTCACATTTCCATTCACCTTCAGAGAGCTGAATGTGCTGAAAGAGAAACAGTTCAGCTTGGTGCAACTTGTTCATCACTTCTTCAGTGAAACCAAAGCAGCAGGAATCTGCAGGTTTGAAGAGTTCCTGGTTCTGTTCATCTTTGACGGTCTGGATGAGTGTCGACTTCCTCTGGACTTCACCAACAATGAGGTCCTGACTGATGTTACAGAGTCCACCTCAGTGGATGTGCTGCTGACAAACCTCTTCAGGGGGAAACTGCTTCCCTCTGCTCGCCTCTGGATCACCACACGACCTGCAGCAGCCAATCAGATCCCTCCTGAGTGTGTCGGCATGGTGACAGAGGTCAGAGGGTTCACTGACCCACAGAAGGAGGAGTACTTCAGGAAGAGATTCAGAGATAAGAGGCAGGCCAGCAGGATCATCTCCCACATCAAGACCTCACGAAGCCTCCACATCATGTGCCACATCCCAGTCTTCTGCTGGATCACTGCTACAGTTCTGGAGGATGTGTTGAAGACCAGAGAGGGAGGAGAGCTGCCCAAGACCTTGACTGAGATGTACATCCACTTCCTGGTGGTTCAGTCCAAACTGAAGAAGGTCAAGTATGATGGAGGAGCTGAGACAGATCCACACTGGAGTCCAGAGAGCAGGAAGATGATCGAGTCTCTGGGAAAACTGGCTTTTGATCAGCTGCAGAAAGGGAACCTGATCTTCTATGAATCCGACCTGACAGAGTGTGGCATCGACATCAGAGCAGCCTCAGTGTACTCAGGAGTGTTCACACAGGTCTTTAGAGAGGAGAGAGGACTGTACCAGGACAAGGTCTTCTGCTTCGTCCATCTGAGTGTTCAGGAGTTTCTGGCTGCTCTTCATGTCCATCTGACCTTCATCAACTCTGGAGTCAATCTGCTGTCAGAAGAACCAACAACCTCTCCGCTGTCTGAAGTCTCTAGAGACAAACCTGAACTAACACGTCTCTACCAGAGTGCTGTGGACAAGGCCTTACAGAGTCCAAATGGACACCTGGACTTGTTCCTCCGCTTCCTTCTGGGTCTTTCTCTGGAGACCAATCAGTGTCTCCTACGAGGTCTGCTGACACAGACAGGAAGTAGCTCACAGACCAATCGGAGAACAGTCCAGCACATCAAGAAGAAGATCAGTGAGGATGTGTCTCCAGAGAAAAGCATCAATCTGTTCCACTGTCTGAATGAACTGAATGATGGTTCTCTCGTGAAGGAGATCCAACAGGCCCTGAGTTCAGGACGTCTCTCCACAGATGAACTGTCTCCTGCTCAGTGGTCAGCTCTGGTCTTCATCTTACTGTCATCAGAAGAAGATCTGGACGTGTTTGACCTGAAGAAATACTTTGCTTCAGAGGAGGCTCTTCTGAGGCTGCTGCCAGTGGTCAAAGCCTCCAACAAAGCTCTGTAAGTACAGAGAGTTAGATTCATAGATCATAACTTAAATACGCTGCTATCTTTTCTACTTATTGTTTATTTTTCTTCATCATTGTCTCTTCAGACTGAGTGTCTGTAACCTCTCAGAGAGAAGCTGTGAAGCTCTGTCCTCAGTTCTCAGCTCCCAGTCCTCTAGTCTGAGAGAGATGGACCTGAGTAACAACGACCTGCAGGATTCAGGAGTGAAGATGCTGTCTGGAGGACTAAAGAGTCCACATTGTACACTGGAGACTCTCAGGTGATCCTGTGAATTACTTTTCTTGGACTAAGTACTAAGTTTAAAGTTCACACACAAACAGATTGGTGATGACAGTCATAAACATAAACCTTCCAGCCCTCACAGTTCCCTCAGATCATGTGACATGTGTGTTGTTTTGTGTGTTTGCAGCCTGTCAGGCTGTCTGATCACAGAGGAAGGCTGTGCTTCTCTGGTCTCAGCTCTGAGCTCCAACCCCTCCCATCTGAGAGAGCTGGACCTGAGCTACAATCATCCAGGAGACTCAGGAGTGAAGATGCTGTCTGATGGACAGAAGGATCCTCACTGGAGACTGGAAACTCTCAGGTATGAAGAGGCCTGCTGCAGCCACAGACACTCAGTCTGATGGAGGAGGTCGAGCTGGAGACTTGTTCTCTGTCACACTGTCAGCCTGGTTAATATGACCCTGATACACCAAGCTGACCTCAAACTACCAGAGACTCATCAGACTGTTTGTGTCCCACATCAGACCATCAACACAGACAGAAGTATCAGGGAACAGTAGCCAGGATGAGCCCAACAGGGAGGGAAGGTGATGAAACTGTTGTTGTTCTGGAGCGGTGTCTTGGTTGAACGTTAGTAAAGAGGACAGTGGTGCATCCTGACACGCTGACGGCATCATGGTGGGTTGACATGAGTCAACGTCGTCACGCTGCAGGTCAGAGGGTTTGTGGCGCTGGAGTGATTTCAGGATACTTCCTCCTTTACTGCTGAGGGACAACCGTCATTATTACACAAACACAAGAGGTCGCTTTTCAGGACCAACACATCAACAATCAACATTCTA
>NC_136639.1:1341940-1389440 GCF_949748355.1 Melanostigma gelatinosum
TGTTTCTATGTGTTTGTATTTCCTGGCTCATTCTGTGTGTGTGTGTGTGTGTGTGTGTGTGTGTGTGTGTGTGTGTGTGTGTGTGTGTGTGTGTGTGTGTGTGTGTGTGTGTGTGTGTGTGTGTGTGTGTGTGTGTGTGTGTGTGTGTGTGTGTGTGTGTGTGTGTCCGTCCTCAGAGCGAGTGCATCCTGAGCATCTCAGAGTTCCTCCGTCAGAACCCTCGAGCCTCTCAGGCCGTCATCAACGCCGAGGTGGAGAAGAGAGTTCTGGTGTTCGCCGCTCGAGTCAAAGCTCTGGAGACGGCTCCGGTATTCTGAATGAAGTTAGTCAGAGGACAGTGTGGGCTGGTTAACACACTTCATTTCATATGGAACTTCATTTCATATGGAACTGATTCAATGATTGTTTCAGGAAAAGGTTTATTTGTTATTCTGATGTTTAAACTCTGTTTGTGTCGTTGCCTGAAAGCTGTGTGTTGATCTGAACCCCTTCAAAATAAAAGCCTCTGTAAACACTGGACTCATTGTTATTATTGACTGTGTGAAGAGGAGCTGATATTCTCTATTTCTAGTATTTTGTCCACATACGGGGGGGGGGACAACATATTATAAACACTTCAACACAGTATAATACAATTCACATAGTTTGATCCCAAAGTACAGAACATACAAACATATACTACATACATTCATATTCTACCTTTAAAAACACACAATAGATATTTTATGATTCGAGAACTGAATAATTTACAAACAACTTTTAAGAAAAACAAACCATCAGTGATTCAAATCCAATTATTAAAACTTAATTAATACATTTTACAGACTTGTATTGGCAGTTTTGCGTGTTCATACTCATAATGTAATCATAATATCTTCATATAATTTAAAGTCGATAGTAATTTCCCCAGTAGTTCCCGGGTTGTCCACGCGGTGTCGCTGGTGCGCTCCTCACTACTCTGCCTCGCTGCTGAAATGCCCGGATGTTATTGTAAGCTAGCTCTTTTAGCATAATCGGCTAGCCGCTGCGACGCCGCTGCCTCTCACAGCTCCGGTCCGTCGCATCGGGGACATTCGACCCATTCGACTGATCGGCCGATAGAATCTAGTTTTTTTTAAGCGTTGGTAATTTATCATGATAGAAGTTTACTGAACGGCTCGTTGAAATCAACGATTTAGGTCTTATCGTTGATATTCCGACCGATTTTAGCGGGACTAGATCGGGTGAACAATACGACGAGCTAACGGCTAAAGGCTAACACAGCTAGCTTTGAGAGAGCTTGTTTTTTGAGCTAACACAGCTAGCATCTACAGCTAGCTGTCATGGAGGACAAATCCTTCACTAAAGAGTTAGACCAATGGATCGAACAGTTAAATGAGTGTAAGCAGCTCTCGGAAAACCAGGTCCGGACACTCTGCGAGAAGGTAAATCACCGGGTTTTATTATTTTATTACGGTTCAGTAATAAAGTAGGCCTCGTTTTTCAGTGTGTGGCCTTAGATTGGGTCGCGGCTCCGACTAATTCCTGGACTGGACCGTCACGGCAAGGCGGCCTTTTTTTTTGCCCCCGTTTTTTTCAAACCCAGTAATCTCGAGTTTATTACTGTTTTTGTTCTCTATAGCAGCTTAATTGTTTTCCACATATAACGTTACTACTGTCACAATGTGCACTTCTATTTGCATTAACTTTGCGCCAAATTTGAAGGTTTTACGGCAGAAACCGTCGTCTAAATTTAGCCAGGCCCGAAAATCTACATTTTTCTCCATCAATGCCAGCAAATAGACTGAGCCTATTTTACTGCCGGGTTTATGAACATGACTTCACTTTTACGCACAAGGTCGACACTCGACTACGGTTAAATGTAGGAGTTTTATGACATTGTATGTTAGTATTGTGATGTATAACTATATAATACGTGTGTTAATACGTGTATAAAGTTATGGTTTTTAGCACCGCGCCCTGTCGTTATCGATCAACCGTTTCATTGCATAAACCTGGGCACGCCTCTTTTCTGGGGTCACTTCTGGGTTGTGGCGTCATAAAAGCTTTTTTTAATACGTTTTTATATCGTCAAAACACATCAGAACATATACAATAATAATTTTAATATATTTAAATGGTATCTGCAGGTTCAGACATTATGGTTGTTGAGTTTAATGAGTGAAAGAATAATAAAAATACTTATTAAAGTTCAGTAAAGCGTTGGAAATGTCTGAGTTGTGTTTGGGTTAAGTGGAGAAGTTAATTAAACATATTTAAATTTAATATATTGTATTTAATATTTAGAAATTGAATCAGCTGAAATGTAATGTTATTTTAACCATGAAGTCTTAAAATTATTTAATTCATTAAATTTAGTGGAAAGTCAGTTAACTTTTAAAGCATGTTAAGGATGTTCAAGACAATGAATGTAACAGGCCTGCAAATATGTATTACTTTTATTATTCAAGGAAATGTCTAAATATAATATTAGTCATAAATTATCCTGCCAAAAGTGACGTTTTTAGTCGATTACTCGTTAAGTTAAACGACAATATTAAATTTTTCCCAGCTGTGATGATTTCTGATTATAAACTAAACAAATGTCACTATTTTATTACGTTATTATAGACAAACCAATGATGAAGATAATAGAAAATAATCTTTAGTTGCATCACTATTGTATTTAAAGATATATTGATGTATTACATCTTTTCAGTACCTTTTTCTTTTAATAAAGAGAGATCAATCATGTTATATTTAACATGTACAGCTCTTATAGAGCCTGTGTTGAATGTTAATTCAGTAATAACAGAAAAACAAGCTCTTTCTTCTAAAATGTGAGGATTTCCTGCTTTGTCTTTATTTATCATTTATATTCGATATCTGTGTTTTTGACTGTAGCTTAAACTAAAAAATGTTATTTGAAGACGTCACCTCCGACGGTGTTCCTTTTATTATTTAGACATTTTATAAACTAAACGATTGATGACAAACAAACTGTTTCCTGAACGCTTTGCTTTTCCTACCACTACGGTGTCCTGTGAGGTCACACAGCTTTCAGCGCCTCCAAATAACCTCCGGTCCGTCGTTGATGACACCGGTTACTGTTTGTGTGTCTGAAGACTTATTAAAGCATCTTAAAGGTCACAAACTGATTAAATAATCTGTGTTTGTTTCCTCTCCAGGCCAAGGAGATTCTGACCAAGGAGTCCAACGTTCAGGAGGTGAGATTTCCCACAATGCACCAGAAACATGTAAACCCCTACTGGTTTGTTTCCAGAGTGAGACGTTTCAGACGCTTCATCTCAATACAGAGCTGAAGGCTGGTGTTCCAACACGTAGACGTCTCGGAGGAACCAGTAACGCACTTTATAAATCTATCAGTTATTAGTCGATTATGTTATTGGATGTCACGTCATTTACATGTCAAACGAGCTAAAGTAGCTTCAGAAAATTAAACCGATTTACACATTTAGTCTCAAACTCATGTTTGAAGAAATGTTTCATAAGATGTACACGTTGTTCCCTGATGTGGTTCCCTGTGTTAGACGTGGTTCCCTGTATTACTGACGTGGTTCCCTGTTGTGCTGACGTGGTTCCCTGTTGTGCTGACGTGGTTCCCTGTTGTGCTGACGTGGTTCCCTGTGTTACTGATGTGGTTCCCTGTGTTACTGCCGTGGTTCCCTGTTGTACTGACGTGGTTCCCTGTGTCGCTGACGTTCCCTGTTGTACTGCTGTGGTTCCCTGTGTCACTGATGTGGTTCCCTGTGTCACTGATGTGGTTCCCTGTGTCACTGACGTGGTTCCCTGTGTCACTGACGTGGTTCCCTGTTGTACTGACGTGATTCCCTGTTGTACCGACGTGGTTCCCTGTTGTACTGCCGTGGTTCCCTGTTGTACTGCCGTGGTTCCCTGTGTCACTGACGTGATTCCCTGTTGTACCGCCGTGGTTCCCTGTTGTACCGCCGTGGTTCCCTGTTGTACTGCCGTGGTTCCCTGTGTTACTGACGTGGTTCCCTGTGTCACTGACGTGGTTCCCTGTGTCACTGACGTGGTTCCCTGTTGTACTGACGTGGTTCCCTGTTGTACTGACGTGGTTCCCTGTTGTACTGACGTGGTTCCCTGTTGTACTGACGTGGTTCCCTGTTGTACTGACGTGGTTCCCTGTTGTACTGACGTGGTTCCCTGTGTTACTGATGTGGTTCCCTGTGTTACTGATGTGGTTCCCTGTGTTACTGATGTGGTTCCCTGTGTTACTGATGTGGTTCCCTGCGTCACTGACGTGGTTCCCTGCGGTACTGACATGGTTCCCTGTTGTACTGACGTGGTTCCCTGTGTTACTGACGTGGTTCCCTGTGTTACTGACGTGGTTCCCTGTGTTGCTGACGAGGTTCCCTGTGTCGCTGACGTGGTTCCCTGCGTCGCTGACGTGGTTCCCTGCGGTACTGACGTGGTTCCCTGCGGTACTGACGTGGTTCCCTGCGTCGCTGACGTGGTTCCCTGTTGTACTGACGTGGTTCCCTGCGGTACTGACGTGGTTCCCTGCGTCGCTGACGTGGTTCCCTGCGGTACTGACGTGGTTCCCTGCGTCGCTGACGTGGTTCCCTGTTGTACTGACGTGGTTCCCTGTTGTACTGATGTGGTTCCCTGTTGTACTGACGTGGTTCCCTGTGTCGCTGACGTGGTTCCCTGCGTCGCTGACGTGGTTCCCTGCGTCGCTGACGTGGTTTCTTGGTCTCAGGTGCGATGCCCGGTGACGGTGTGCGGAGACGTTCACGGTCAGTTCCACGACCTGATGGAGCTGTTCAAGATCGGAGGGAAGTCTCCCGACACCAACTACCTGTTCATGGGCGACTACGTGGACCGAGGCTACTACTCTGTGGAGACGGTCACGCTGCTCGTCACACTAAAGGTAAAACATGCGTATATATTTATATATTTAGATTTATTTAGGGCTGGGCAGGTTTTTATTATTACTAAGCCAGCTGGTTTCAGCTGGTTCTCTGTGGTTTCTATCGGCTCTATTTCTATTCAGTTAAAACAGCACATCACAGATCAGCAGTGTAAACACACACACATTAATAAACTCACGTTTCACAACATGTCGTCTCTCTGGCGATGGTCTAAAGCTGGGAAAGGTCACCGTTTGACAGCTGACGACCACGTTGTCCCGCCCCTTGTTGCTAGGTAGGGGTGAACAAAAGTACATGTACTCAAGTACAAATTTGAGGTACTTGTACCTCACTCATGTATTTGTCTTTTCTGCTATTTTGTACTTCCACAACCTCGAGGTAAATATCTTTGCTGCTCTACATATTCTGACAGGTTTAGTTACTTCGCAGATTGAGATAATCATAAACTAATAGAAACGTATAACTTATTGTGATATTTTATTTGAGGTGTGCTGAGTCATCAGCTGTGATTGACAGCGCTCAACTTCATTCAGACAACATGAAGCTTTCTTACATCTGATGGATGAACAGACGACTTCCTGTTCCTCTGAAACACGAGTGAACAAAGTGAATCCTCATCATTGACGATGAAGGCAGAGCTGCAGCTAACATCTATTTGTGCTTTACTAACATCTATTTATGCTTTACTAACATCTATTTATGCTTTACTAACATCTATTTATGCTTTACTAACATCTATTTATGCTTTACGAACATCTATTTGTGCTTTACGAACATCTATTTATGCTTTACTAACATCTATTTGTGCTTTACTAACATCTATTTATGCTTTACGAACATCTATTTGTGCTTTACTAACATCTATTTGTGCTTTACTAACATCTATTTGTGCTTTACTAACATCTATTTATGCTTTACTAACATCTATTTATGCTTTACTAACATCTATTTGTGCTTTACTAACATCTATTTGTGCTTTACTAACATCTATTTGTGCTTTACGAACATCTATTTGTGCTTTACGAACATCTATTTATGCTTTACTAACATCTATTTGTGCTTTACTAACATCTATTTGTGCTTTACTAACATCTATTTGTGCTTTACGAACATCTATTTGTGCTTTACGAACATCTATTTATGCTTTACGAACATCTATTTATGCTTTACTAACATCTATTTATGCTTTACGAACATCTATTTATGCTTTACGAACATCTATTTATGCTTTACGAACATCTATTTATGCTTTACGAACATCTATTTATGCTTTACGAACATCTATTTATGCTTTACGAACATCTATTTATGCTTTACGAACATCTATTTATGCTTTACGAACATCTATTTATGCTTTACTAACATCTATTTATGCTTTACTAACATCTATTTATGCTTTACTAACATCTATTTGTGCTTTACTAACATCTATTTGTGCTTTACGAACATCTATTTGTGCTTTACGAACATCTATTTGTGCTTTACTAACATCTATTTATGCTTTACTAACATCTATTTATGCTTTACTAACATCTATTTGTGCTTTACTAACATCTATTTGTGCTTTACTAACATCTATTTGTGCTTTACGAACATCTATTTGTGCTTTACGAACATCTATTTGTGCTTTACGAACATCTATTTGTGCTTTACTAACATCTATTTGTGCTTTACTAACATCTATTTGTGCTTTACTAACATCTATTTGTGCTTTACGAACATCTATTTGTGCTTTACGAACATCTATTTGTGCTTTACTAACATCTATTTGTGCTTTACGAACATCTATTTGTGCTTTACGAACATCTATTTATGCTTTACGAACATCTATTTGTGCTTTACTAACATCTATTTGTGCTTTACGAACATCTATTTGTGCTTTACGAACATCTATTTGTGCTTTACGAACATCTATTTGTGCTTTACGAACATCTATTTGCGCTTTACGAACATCTATTTGCGCTTTACGAACATCTATTTGCGCTTTACGAACATCTATTTGCGCTTTACGAACATCTATTTGCGCTTTACGAACATCTATTTGCGCTTTACGAACATCTATTTGCGCTTTACTAACATCTATTTGCGCTTTACTAACATCTATTTGCGCTTTACTAACATCTATTTATGCTTTACTAACATCTATTTGTGCTTTACTAACATCTATTTATGCTTTATTTATGCTTTACTAACATCTATTTGTGCTTTACTAACATCTATTTATGCTTTACTAACATCTATTTGTGCTTTACTAACATCTATTTGTGCTTTACTAACATCTATTTGTGCTTTACTAACATCTATTTATGCTTTACTAACATCTATTTATGCTTTACTAACATCTATTTGTGCTTTACTAACATCTATTTATGCTTTATTTATGCTTTACTAACATCTATTTGTGCTTTACTAACATCTATTTGTGCTTTACTAACATCTATTTATGCTTTACTAACATCTATTTATGCTTTACTAACATCTATTTATGCTTTACTAACATCTATTTATGCTTTACTAACATCTATTTGTGCTTTACTAACATCTATTTGTGCTTTACGAACATCTATTTGTGCTTTACGAACATCTATTTGTGCTTTACTAACATCTATTTGTGCTTTACTAACATCTATTTGTGCTTTACGAACATCTATTTGTGCTTTACTAACATCTATTTATGCTTTACTAACATCTATTTGTGCTTTACTAACATCTATTTATGCTTTACTAACATCTATTTATGCTTTACTAACATCTATTTATGCTTTACTAACATCTATTTATGCTTTACTAACATCTATTTGTGCTTTACTAACATCTATTTGTGCTTTACTAACATCTATTTATGCTTTACTAACATCTATTTATGCTTTACTAACATCTATTTGTGCTTTACTAACATCTATTTGTGCTTTACTAACATCTATTTGTGCTTTACGAACATCTATTTGTGCTTTACGAACATCTATTTATGCTTTACTAACATCTATTTGTGCTTTACGAACATCTATTTGTGCTTTACGAACATCTATTTATGCTTTACGAACATCTATTTATGCTTTACTAACATCTATTTATGCTTTACGAACATCTATTTATGCTTTACGAACATCTATTTATGCTTTACGAACATCTATTTATGCTTTACGAACATCTATTTATGCTTTACGAACATCTATTTATGCTTTACGAACATCTATTTATGCTTTACGAACATCTATTTATGCTTTACGAACATCTATTTATGCTTTACTAACATCTATTTATGCTTTACTAACATCTATTTATGCTTTACTAACATCTATTTGTGCTTTACTAACATCTATTTGTGCTTTACGAACATCTATTTGTGCTTTACGAACATCTATTTGTGCTTTACTAACATCTATTTATGCTTTACTAACATCTATTTATGCTTTACTAACATCTATTTGTGCTTTACTAACATCTATTTGTGCTTTACTAACATCTATTTGTGCTTTACGAACATCTATTTGTGCTTTACGAACATCTATTTGTGCTTTACGAACATCTATTTGTGCTTTACTAACATCTATTTGTGCTTTACTAACATCTATTTGTGCTTTACTAACATCTATTTGTGCTTTACGAACATCTATTTGTGCTTTACGAACATCTATTTGTGCTTTACTAACATCTATTTGTGCTTTACGAACATCTATTTGTGCTTTACGAACATCTATTTGTGCTTTACGAACATCTATTTGTGCTTTACTAACATCTATTTGTGCTTTACGAACATCTATTTGTGCTTTACGAACATCTATTTGTGCTTTACGAACATCTATTTGCGCTTTACGAACATCTATTTGCGCTTTACGAACATCTATTTGCGCTTTACGAACATCTATTTGCGCTTTACGAACATCTATTTGCGCTTTACGAACATCTATTTGCGCTTTACGAACATCTATTTGCGCTTTACTAACATCTATTTGCGCTTTACTAACATCTATTTGCGCTTTACTAACATCTATTTATGCTTTACTAACATCTATTTGTGCTTTACTAACATCTATTTATGCTTTATTTATGCTTTACTAACATCTATTTGTGCTTTACTAACATCTATTTATGCTTTACTAACATCTATTTGTGCTTTACTAACATCTATTTGTGCTTTACTAACATCTATTTGTGCTTTACTAACATCTATTTATGCTTTACTAACATCTATTTGTGCTTTACTAACATCTATTTGTGCTTTACTAACATCTATTTATGCTTTATTTATGCTTTACTAACATCTATTTGTGCTTTACTAACATCTATTTGTGCTTTACTAACATCTATTTATGCTTTATTTATGCTTTACTAACATCTATTTGTGCTTTACTAACATCTATTTGTGCTTTACTAACATCTATTTATGCTTTACTAACATCTATTTATGCTTTACTAACATCTATTTATGCTTTACTAACATCTATTTATGCTTTACTAACATCTATTTGTGCTTTACTAACATCTATTTGTGCTTTACTAACATCTATTTATGCTTTATTTATGCTTTACTAACATCTATTTGTGCTTTACTAACATCTATTTGTGCTTTACTAACATCTATTTATGCTTTATTTATGCTTTACTAACATCTATTTGTGCTTTACTAACATCTATTTGTGCTTTACTAACATCTATTTATGCTTTACTAACATCTATTTATGCTTTACTAACATCTATTTATGCTTTACTAACATCTATTTATGCTTTACTAACATCTATTTGTGCTTTACTAACATCTATTTGTGCTTTACGAACATCTATTTGTGCTTTACGAACATCTATTTGTGCTTTACTAACATCTATTTGTGCTTTACTAACATCTATTTGTGCTTTACGAACATCTATTTGTGCTTTACTAACATCTATTTATGCTTTACTAACATCTATTTGTGCTTTACTAACATCTATTTATGCTTTACTAACATCTATTTATGCTTTACTAACATCTATTTATGCTTTACTAACATCTATTTATGCTTTACTAACATCTATTTGTGCTTTACTAACATCTATTTGTGCTTTACGAACATCTATTTGTGCTTTACTAACATCTATTTATGCTTTACTAACATCTATTTGTGCTTTACTAACATCTATTTATGCTTTACTAACATCTATTTATGCTTTACTAACATCTATTTGTGCTTTACTAACATCTATTTGTGCTTTACTAACATCTATTTGTGCTTTACGAACATCTATTTGTGCTTTACGAACATCTATTTGTGCTTTACGAACATCTATTTGTGCTTTACGAACATCTATTTATGCTTTACTAACATCTATTTATGCTTTACGAACATCTATTTATGCTTTACGAACATCTATTTATGCTTTACGAACATCTATTTATGCTTTACGAACATCTATTTATGCTTTACGAACATCTATTTATGCTTTACGAACATCTATTTATGCTTTACGAACATCTATTTATGCTTTACGAACATCTATTTATGCTTTACGAACATCTATTTATGCTTTACTAACATCTATTTATGCTTTACTAACATCTATTTATGCTTTACTAACATCTATTTGTGCTTTACGAACATCTATTTGTGCTTTACGAACATCTATTTGTGCTTTACGAACATCTATTTGTGCTTTACTAACATCTATTTATGCTTTACTAACATCTATTTGTGCTTTACTAACATCTATTTGTGCTTTACTAACATCTATTTGTGCTTTACGAACATCTATTTGTGCTTTACGAACATCTATTTGTGCTTTACGAACATCTATTTGTGCTTTACTAACATCTATTTGTGCTTTACTAACATCTATTTGTGCTTTACTAACATCTATTTGTGCTTTACGAACATCTATTTGTGCTTTACGAACATCTATTTGTGCTTTACTAACATCTATTTGTGCTTTACGAACATCTATTTGTGCTTTACGAACATCTATTTGTGCTTTACGAACATCTATTTGTGCTTTACGAACATCTATTTGTGCTTTACGAACATCTATTTGTGCTTTACGAACATCTATTTGCGCTTTACGAACATCTATTTGCGCTTTACGAACATCTATTTGCGCTTTACGAACATCTATTTGCGCTTTACGAACATCTATTTGCGCTTTACGAACATCTATTTGCGCTTTACGAACATCTATTTGCGCTTTACGAACATCTATTTGCGCTTTACGAACATCTATTTGCGCTTTACGAACATCTATTTGCGCTTTACGAACATCTATTTGCGCTTTACGAACATCTATTTGCGCTTTACGAACATCTATTTGCGCTTTACTAACATCTATTTGCGCTTTACTAACATCTATTTGCGCTTTACTAACATCTATTTATGCTTTACTAACATCTATTTGTGCTTTACTAACATCTATTTGTGCTTTACTAACATCTATTTGTGCTTTACTAACATCTATTTGTGCTTTACTAACATCTATTTATGCTTTACTAACATCTATTTATGCTTTACTAACATCTATTTATGCTTTACTAACATCTATTTGTGCTTTACTAACATCTATTTATGCTTTACTAACATCTATTTATGCTTTACTAACATCTATTCATGCTTTACTAACATCTATTTGTGCTTTACTAACATCTATTTATGCTTTATTTATGCTTTACTAACATCTATTTGTGCTTTACTAACATCTATTTATGCTTTACTAACATCTATTTATGCTTTACTAACATCTATTTGTGCTTTACTAACATCTATTTATGCTTTATTTATGCTTTACTAACATCTATTTGTGCTTTACTAACATCTATTTATGCTTTACTAACATCTATTTGTGCTTTACTAACATCTATTTATGCTTTACTAACATCTATTTGTGCTTTACTAACATCTATTTATGCTTTACTAACATCTATTTATGCTTTACTAACATCTATTTGTGCTTTACTAACATCTATTTATGCTTTATTTATGCTTTACTAACATCTATTTGTGCTTTACTAACATCTATTTATGCTTTACTAACATCTATTTGTGCTTTACTAACATCTATTTATGCTTTACTAACATCTATTTATGCTTTACTAACATCTATTTATGCTTTACTAACATCTATTTGTGCTTTACTAACATCTATTTGTGCTTTACTAACATCTATTTATGCTTTACGAACATCTATTTGTGCTTTACTAACATCTATTTATCCCAAAGCAGTCCGAGATACTTCATCCTGTTCAGGCTTCATGATCAGCTGGATATGAAGCTTCAGTTTGTCTGGGTGACCTCTCACCTCGTCACAGAGCGTTGTACTTTGAGTAAACGGTCAAAGGAGCGTTTCCATTTGTAAATATCAAGCGGAGCAGAACCTCTGCTTTCCTTCAAGAGAGACGTTGGAACATGTTCTAATGAGGAAGTGTTGTTATTTGTTGTTCAGGTTCGTTTCCAGGAGCGAATCACCATCCTGCGAGGGAACCACGAGTCGCGGCAGATCACGCAGGTCTACGGCTTCTACGACGAGTGTCTGAGGAAGTACGGCAACGCCAACGTGTGGAAGTACTTCACCGACCTGTTCGACTACCTGCCCCTCACCGCGCTGGTGGACGGACAGGTAACCGGGGGGGGGGGGTGAGGAGACGCTGCAGAGACCGCACGACGTCATCGTTGTGTCAAAATAAAAGTCTCCACTCAGTGGATTGTAAAGCTTTTATTTTGTGTTTTTGTTTCAGATCTTTTGTCTCCACGGAGGTTTGTCTCCTTCCATCGACACTCTGGATCACATACGAGCTCTGGACCGCCTGCAGGAAGTCCCACATGAGGTGCACACACACAGACAGACACACACACAGACACAGACACAGACACACACACAGACACACACACACAGACACACAGACACACACAGACACAGATACACACACAGACACAGACATACACACACACACAGGGTGTGTTGAGATGGAGTATTTGTTGGGGACTATTTTCAGCGGCGGATGAATGCACGTGTCGTGCTCTATTGAGTGTGTGTGTGTGACTGAGCCAGAATAAACTACAGTGTGATGATGATGATGATGAAGAAACATCCTGGTTTCCATTCATATATTTATCTGCATATTAGAAAAGCTGTAAGAAAACAGCAGAATTCTCCTCGTGGATTCTGGTAAATTGTGACGTCGTGAACGTTCAACTCATATGACTGATCAGCTGATCTTCTCTGACATCCCATAATAAGCTGGTCTTGGTCTCCAGACGTGACTCCTACCAGCTGACATGAGAGAACTATGACTTAAGTCTTCTCTGCTCCATGAATCGATGATGACCCATGTTCTGGTTCTGGTTCTTTTGAGGTTATCGAGGGAACTTCAGGGTCCCATGTGTGACCTGCTGTGGTCTCTAGTACTGACTCTGCTTCTGGTTCTGTTTCAGGGTCCCATGTGTGACCTGCTGTGGTCTCTAGTACTGACTCTGGTTCTGGTTCTGTTTCAGGGTCCCATGTGTGACCTGCTGTGGTCTGACCCAGATGACCGTGGTGGGTGGGGTATCTCTCCTCGAGGAGCCGGCTACACCTTCGGTCAGGACATCTCAGAGACCTTCAACCACGCCAACGGACTCACTCTGGTGTCCCGGGCCCATCAGCTGGTCATGGAGGTGAGACACACACACACACACACACACACAAACACCTGCAGTCATAATTCATCTCTAATATCTTTTTTATATTGACGTGAAAACGTCTCCTTCAAACTACTGGATTTATTCTAGTTCATCACCAAAACTACATTTTACAGACGACATGTGAACACATCATGATAACGTTACAATGAACCTTCAGCCAGTACTCATGTTCACTGAGCAGAGCCTGAAGGCATCATAGTGTAGCTGAAGTGAACCTCTGTGTGACTGTTGTTTAGCTCACCGGATGCTAACGCTAACTAGCTCTCCTGGTGATTTCCACACTGACTTGTTGTTCACGGCGACGCTTCATCAGGTTTACTGTTCCAGACGTTTCCTGTGGAAAGAACAAGTTCACGTTTTTACCAAAGTGTGTTCTTCAGACGTCACTGACTGAAGTGTGAGCTGCTGATTCTCTTGTTAGTGATGGTTTGTATTTAAATAAAGGTCAGCGAGGCTGTGAGGGATCATATATTAGTGGTGTGTGCCGGCCCTTAAGGGAAGAAGTTCAACAGTCAACACTTCAGCATCTTGTTATAAAGGAACAGCCTCATCTTGGGAATCATTTCCTAAATGTGTGGTTTTAAACTGAGTGAGGATCAGCTCTGGAGCTAACGGGTGACGTGTGTTCGGTTCCTTCAGGGCTACAACTGGGGCCACGATAAGAACGTGGTGACCATCTTTAGTGCTCCCAACTACTGCTACCGCTGTGGAAACCAGGCGGCCATCATGGAGCTGGACGACACTCTGAAATACTCTTTGTAAGTGGAACTCGCTTCCTCTTCGTCTCACTGTATCGAGAGCTTCATCGTCTGTGAAAGGTCTCCGCATGTTTCACAACGTTCACCTAAAGGTCTGCAGGAGTTCAAGGTTTAGTGAAGTTCAGATTGTTATTGTCTGTTATTAACAGAGATGCGTTTGTATTTAGACTGAACTTTGATTTTTATATCGTCAGTGTTCCCGTTAATCATTGTTTTGTCTAGACTCTTATTATGAAAAGACTGAAACATGTCGCCAGTTTAGACTGAAGAAAGTAAAGTTACATTTCACAGAAACAGAACATGTTGTGCACCATGTGTGGAATACTCTCCAGCTAATGTAATATGTCTCGGGCTTTTATTATGAAAGGTAAGAACGGAAGCGGTGGATCTTTGTTCATGTTGAAAGGATTAATAAAGTTGGTTGGTTCAGACTTCAGACCCTCCATGTTGTCACTATAGAGTTAGTTTTAACTCGTCCTGATTGGTTGATGCTTATAACGTGTTTATGTGTAAATATAACGAGTCAAACACTCATTTAGTTGAATGTACTTTACTGTTTACGGTGATTCTTCTTCACACGGATGATTGATTTTTAGTTTTTGATGGTTTTACAAACGTCTGTACCGGAATATGAATGGATTTAAATGTTCCAGTGATGTCATCAGTAACGTAAAAACCTTTTGTCCCGCCTCCTCAGCCTTCAGTTTGACCCCGCCCCCCGCCGCGGAGAGCCCCACGTGACCAGACGCACTCCTGACTACTTCCTGTGAATGTCCCAAAAAAAAGCCATCCCTGTCAATCATCCACGAAGCCCCGCCCCATCCCCTCCCCCCCTCTCATCTTGGATGGAAAGAAGATGTTAATAATAATAATATTATTACTGTAAACCAGGAGAATAGAAACAACACGATTGGCTGATGAACCGAGATTTTAACAAAGAACCCTAAAGCCCCCCCCCCCCCTACTTGTTTTCAATATGCTGTCATTAACGCTGTGCTTCTGGGGAAAAACAACTATGTTCTGTTTTCATTTTGTTTTTTTGTTTATTACATGTTTGAAAAACGAGATAATAAAACTACCAACGTGGACCAAATGTGCCATATTCTGATCCTTTACGACATGTTTCTTTATTTAGACTATAACTCCTCCCACCTGATGACATCATCACCAACACACACCACACTTCTTCATGGCATATGTGCTTTTTTTTCTTTTTTATTTTTTTTCTGTTGCGAGAATAATTTTAACAACAAAAGGAGAGAAAAATAAAAACCAGGAAAAAGAAGAGTTTGCTTGAAGTAGTACGGCTGTGAGTTTGTAGCCGGTGGTCATCTCAGCAAGTATATTACTGTAATTTGAATAAAAGACAAACGGACGTATGAAATAAAAATGTCCTGTTGACAAACTACTGCAGCGCGTCTGTCTTTATTCACTGCATCAGCGCTTCAGTCATCGGGTTAAATACTACGGAACTTGGTTTGTCTTCAGAATGTTGTGCTTTTTATTTTGAAGTCTTCTGAAAGACTTTAGTTGTTAAGAGACTTTAATTATTCATCATTTAAAAACCTTGTTTGATTTAAACAACTTGAACCATTAGTTGAAGCGTTTGTAGAGACGTTCTGTTTGTAAATAAAAAACTAAGCTAGTACTATAATATATACCAGTACTATAATATATACTAGTACTATAATAGTAGAGTAATGGACTGAAGTACTATTTTATTTCTTGCTGCTTTCATAAGTTAATAGTTCAACTACAACAGTTAAATCCTGCTTTTACATTCATGCAGAGTAATAATACTCTGATAGACAATATGATGGTCACAGTTATAATACTTTTACTGTGGTATTAATATTTTTATTTAAAGTAAATTATATTTTCCCAAATCTGACTAATAAATATTCTTTATAAACAATATTTGTTTCTGGTTTGGTATCTAGTTGAACGACATTATAGTAAATATAACAAATTTAATTATGGCTGAAAAAAATTTCAAATCAATTTAACCTTAAAATATGTTTACGGTGGAAATAAAGAAAGAAATAAAGCGCTGTGACGCTCAGTCAGTCTGTCCGTTACTTCAGTTCAACTCTCGCGAGACTTCCCAGGACGAGCCCGTAACACAAACCGTGTTAGCATGTTAGCCTAGCATCGCCAGACCGGAACTTTAACTCCTTGTTGGCTGTTTTTAAAAAGCAGACGGACCTCAGTCCTCTGATTTAAAGGTTAGTGTTGAGTGTTGTTGGACTGTAGGAGAGGTTGTTACCTGTAAGTTACCTGTTGGACACCTGCGCCGCCATGTTTTATAGCTAGCTCGTTAGCTTTGTTCGGCTAACAGACAGACGGCCGCTAGCGTCACAAGCTACAAACGTTAGCTTCCACAAGCTACAAACGTTAGCTTCCACAAGCTACAAACGTTAGCTTCCACAAGCTACAAACGTTAGCTTCCACGTTACGTTTGATATGATTCACTTGAAGTTGATCTCTTTACGCCGTTTGTTGTACTTTTAGCTGGTTCAGTGGTTCTTTTGATGTTTTTAATTGAGCTTCTCATCACTATGACCTAAAAAAGGAAAATAAAGACTTCAGGAAATAATTCCTCCGAAAATCACTCAGGTCTTTGAGGCAGCAGATCATTTTATAATTAAAATATATATATATATATATAATATATATATATATATATATATATATATTATATATATATATATATTATATATATTATAATAGCATTAAGATGATTTGGGGTAAAAGTCTTGAGTACGTTTGATGAAGAATCATGAGGAATAGATCAGATATAACGCTTCATAGATATTATTACACCATAAAGACTAAGTGGGTCTAATTACAGACAGTCTATGAATGTTATGTTCTGGATGAATGGATGAATGTGAAGGACTAGTGATGTGTCGATATAAGACTTCATCGTGGAGTTATTATCATGATAGAGAGATACTTTACATGTTTTAGTAGAAACCCAAAATACGGAGACGTAAATAAAGAACCTTAATGTGTGCCCTTTAACGGAGTGTTCTGTAACCTATAGCGTAACCAGGGTTCTACGTCGAGCTGAAGGGACCTCACGAGGAGGAAGATGCTGAGGAGGAAGAGGAGGGTCCTCTGATCTGCATGGAGGATGTGGTTCTGCACTACCAGCCCGGATCAGCTGCTGGTCTCAGCTGCCTGTTAGAGAGGACCGAGAGGCTCCTGGAGTCTTTCCCCTGCAGGACTCCTCCGGTCTTCAGGCCCTGGTTCTCTGTAGATCGCCACCCGCCCATCAGACCGGCCAGACCGCCTCCCGTCATCACCGGCCCGGCTGGTTTAAACCAGCTTCGGGAACCAGAAGTTCACGGTCTTCTTGTTGTTTCTGAGAGTCGTCATCGCCAACCACCGCCTGAGAATCCTCCAGAACCTGAAGAGGCCGCCTGCGTCTCAGAAACACCGAAGCACCTCCTCCCAGAGACGGAGGTCACGGGACACAAAGATGGCTCCTCCGTCACGGACTCACCGCTCAAACGCTCGTGGAGCGTCTTCACTCAGAGACGAGGTCTGCAGAGAGTGTCCATGTCCGGACGGTTCCGTCACGTGGTCTCGGTCCACAGGCTGCACCTCCACCAGAGGGCCAAGTGGGTGATCGGTCAGCACAACTGTGGGGGGGGCAGAGACATCGAGCAGGTCTGTGGATCAGATAGCAGCTCTACGAGGCTGTTTACTATTATTGTTATTGTTATTATTATTATTACAACCATTAGGCTACAACCAGGAGACAACCTCCGGCTCTTTAAAGTGAAGTCAAAGCGTCACGTGTTAAAGCTGCATTCTCTCTAGTGTCCACCAGGGGGCGACTCCTCTGGTTGTATAGAAGTCTATAGAAAATGACTCTACTTCTCTCTTGATTTATTACCTCAGTAAACATTGTAAACATGAGTTTATGTCTCAATCTCTAGTTTCAAGTATTCTTCAATACAGCATGATGTTCATTTCGTACATATGTACCACAGGAAGTTAATCTTCTGTCAAAATAACTTCACAACACTGCTGAACAGTTTAAAGTTTGATATTACACATTAATGGTTTGCCCAAATATTACAAAGTATTCTGTATCTGCCGCTCTAAAGTATAATTTAAATGAATTCCATACAGGCCTCAGTACCTGCTTCAAATAACATGATGTTATGTGTAAATATGAAATGCTAGAACAGGAATAAATGGACAGATATTGCTCTCTGTTCCTGCTTTAAGGCCGTCTTAAAGGTCCAGTGTGTAGTTGTAAATCCACTGTAACTGCTTCTGGATATTTTTGCTGGAAAAAGGGGTTAAATTTAGCACCAAATATCTGCACGTTACCTCATTTAAATATGTGAAGAGATCCCAGCTGTTTGCTCTTCAGCTCGGTTGAAGGAGCATTTCACCTTCGAGCTCCTGTTCGTCTTGTATGTGCAGACTGAGATCACCAAGTCTGCACTGGAAGCTTCTCATGTGAGAATTTGATGCTGATTTTATAGAATACATGAAAGTAAACTGAATATTTCTGGCTTTTGGACAGTTTAGCTACAAGTGGACGTACAAAATGTACATTTGCCTCATTTGAATGGATTTAGTTGTTTTTTTGTAGCTGATAAATCAAAGTTATTCTCTTCGTCTCTTGTTTCATCCTCGTCCCTCTTCCTCACCTGCCCCCCCCCCCCCTACAGGTGTGGTGTTCTCTGAGCCGGTGCGTCCGGAGCTCCGGTCCTCCGCCGCCGTGTAACGCCAACATCCGGCGTGAGCGCCTGGAGATCTGGGTGTTCTGTGACGTGGTCCTCTCGGAGCAGGTGGGGCGTTACCTGAAGGCGGCGCTGCGGCTGTCGGGGGGGATCGACCTGTCGGTTCACGGGCGAGGAAGCGTCTTCAGCATGTAGACGAGCTTCAAACCGCTCTCTTGACTATTCACCGGGTACTAGGGCTGGGCGGTATGACTACCGGTTTCACGGTATATCACGGGATTGGTTTCTGGTTCTTTGTTTCTCTGAACTGTGACGGTAGAGAAGTACGTGAGTACTGTCCCTTTAACATCACAGCGCGGTGTTTACAGGATGGAGCATCTTAACATCAGCAGCAATTCAGCATTCGTTCAGTATTTGCTGAATATGAAACACAGAACTCCATTACTATTGGGCGGGGGGGGGATTCAACCCGCAAACACGGTTCTGTCTCTTTATGCCAAAGACCAGTCTGTTTTTGTAGATTCATGAATTTGAGGACCGATCTCATGATTGTATATTTTTATGTGTAAATATATTTTCTCTCCACTCACTGATGTAAATAAAGCTTTGATGTTTTGAATGAACTGTCTGGTGATGGATGTGCAGCCCTGCATGTGATGTGCAGTGTGTTCTGAAAAAGCCACAGCAGCAGTCACATGATACACACACACACACACCCACACACACTGTGCTGCTTGTGTAAGACCTGAATAAATGAGGGCAGTGTGAATACAGTACACCCCCATCCCGCTCACACACACACACACACTCTGTTGCTATGGTCCCGTCTTGACAGCAGCGCGCACTGCATTGAAATCTAGGCCACCGGATGTGACGTTGTGCCCAGCCTCCTTTTTTCCAGCTGTAATCGGTTTAAATCTCTTAAATCCTGTTTGTGGTGTTTTAACGCGAAGTTAAGAGAAAATAAGGAAATCATCTTAAGATTTTAAAACTCTTTTCTTTGAATAATGCCCATTATTTTTGTCGCTGCTGCTGTAAAACGCATTAATGTTGCAAACACATGTTCGCCGGAGCCATTTTATTTTGAAAGCCATCCGGAACGTGTCAATTCTGCTCGCTGTCATCTTATATAACGTATTTTAGCGAGTTAAATATGTCGTAAAGTAGACTAAGGCAAAAGCAGTTATTATAATTTGAATATGAATTTCAACAGATCAGATGTTTACTCAAAGTGACTCTTCATTTGAAGTTTATTTTGTATTTTAATACTATAAACCCCGTTTTATTTTGAAGGTCCGTACCGGAAGTGGTTAAATGCATTGACGCTAACTTGACGTCAGGCTACCTGCTAAAGATTCAGACGGCTGAAGCACGAGAGTCTTTCTTTCGTCAAATAATCGATCAAACATTTGGAATATTTCCCGTTTTTGGGGGAACCTGGACGTCGTGTCGTCTCCTCTTCGATCCAAAATGGCGTCCGCTGTTTGCGCCGCTGGAAGTTTTAATCGGTGAAAAAAAAAAAAGGTTTGTGGCGACTGACACGAAGCTAAGCTAAGCTAAGCTAACACTGGCATCTATGGTCGTTTCCGGTTTCCTGCTTAAACGAAGGTCCCTTTAATAAACAGCGTGTTTAGTGTGAATGTTTGTTTATATGTGTAAAATATGAATATTCTGAAAAACATAATTGTGTTGTACGTTAAACACGTTATATTCATCTGTTCGGCTTCATTGTTGTAGTCTGAAGTTATTTTATAATTTATTGTTGTTATTAACATTCTGACAGGAACTGATAAACATGTTTACTGAACGAAAGCCCCTTTAAACATCTCTACCTGTAACATTAATACATTTATATCAATAGTGTTGTATGTTAGACACTTTTCATCTCAATCTACATATCGTTAATGTACACCAGTGATTATTTATTACTTTATTTCATGACAGTTTGAACCAATAATGTCTGTTTCCAGCTTCTCTCATGTGCAGATGAGATCATCTTCTCTGTTTTACATAAAACAGCAACAAACTAATATATGAACTATTTATTCATCAAACATTTGATCAATTAATGGTGTTTCTAAGTTATTAGATACCATCACACGGTGTTTCATCATAAAATCAGTTCATCATCACAAAACAAAATGTGAGACATTAACTATTGTTGAGCTGGAACTAATCCAAGTATCCTCTTCCTCCTTCTCCTCCTCCTCCTCCTCTCTCAGGTGGACCCTCCTCCTCCCCAGATGTGGCCTCCACCTCTGCTGAGACTTCTGTTCATGAACGGCGAGGAGGAGCTCTGTGATTGGACGGCTGGAGGGATGACGGGCCTCTAGCAGACATGGAGACGGGAGAGACAGCTGGACAGCCTACGTTCCCTTTATTAACTCAGGATTGAGAGCTTGTATTTTTATACCCGGAGCCGTAATATTTTTCACGAGTTATCGTCGAGGAGAAGCCGTAGAGCCGCAGCGATGAGCTCTGAGGGCTTCCAGTACCGAGCTCTGTACGACTACAAGAAGGAGCGCGAGGAGGACATCGACCTGCACGTGGGGGACATGCTGCTGGTCAGCAGAGGGGCGCTGGTGGCCCTCGGCTGTGGGAACGGAGCCGAAGAACGACCGTCGGAGATCGGCTGGCTGCCCGGCGTCAACGAGACCACGCAGGTAGGTCCTGGTCCTGGTCCTGGTCCCGATTCACTTAAACTTTCTTAACCACAAAAAAAAAACGTGTGTGTGTTTCCACAATTTCCACAAACAAAGCTTTTATTACAGCCAGAAGCTGTAATACACACCGCTATCATCGGATTTTCAACTCTCCGACGGTCCTTGAACACATCACGTGTGACAAACTCTTCCTCTAGAAAGAAACAGTGATATTTCATAAAAACATTTCATTCTTCATGTTCTCGTTATAAACCTCTCCTCTCATAAAACGTTCACTTTAAACAGAATGTGTAAAAACATGAAAATATGAAGTCATGATTGGTTCATCTGAGACCAACAGTCATGTGACCACAAGGAGGAGCCACTGACTGAACTACAGGAAGTGAACACAGAGAGGAACATGAGACAATAAAGCACCAGAAGCTGCGCTGATGCGCACACTGATCATCAACATGGAAACACTCGTTTGTTTTGTTCAGTGACGATTCTGATAAAGTTTATTCAAAAAACGATGGCCGCGTGTTGACGAAATAGAAAAGTGTTAAAACCAAGTCAGTGTGCTGAGCTGCTCAAACCACCAGCAGACCTCCAACCCCATCCGAAATACACGAGTCCTGGTCCCAGCTGGCTGGTCCCGGCTGGTCCCGGCTGGTCCCGGTCGGTCCCGGTCTGTCCCGGCTGGTCCCGGCTGGTCCCGGTCGGCCCCGGCCGGTCCCGGTCTGTCCCGGTCTGTCCCCGGCTGGTCCCGGCTGGTCCCGGCTGGTCCCGGCTGGTCCCGGTCGGTCCCGGTCTGTCCCGGTCTGTCCCGGCTGGTCCCGGTCTGTCCCCGGCTGGTCCCGGTCTGTCCCCGGCTGGTCCCGGCTGGTCCCGGTCGGTCCCGGTCTGTCCCCGGCTGGTCCCGGTCGGTCCCGGTCTGTCCCCGGCTGGTCCCGGTCGGTCCCGGCTGGTCCCGGCTGGTCCCGGTCGGTCCCGGTCTGTCCCGGCTGGTCCCGGTCTGTCCCGGTCTGTCCCGGTCGGTCCCGGTCGGTCCCGGCTGGTCCCGGTCGGTCCCGGTCGGTCCCGGCTGGTCCCGGTCGGTCCCGGTCGGTCCCGGTCTGTCCCGGCTGGTCCCGGTCGGTCCCGGTCTGTCCCGGTCGGTCCCGGCTGGTCCCGGTCTGTCCCAGCTGGTACCGGTCGGTCCCGGTCTGTCCCGGTCGGTCCCGGATCTCCAGCATGTTGAACTCACGCTGGTCTGACTTCCTCCGAACTACTTCCGTTAAACGTTCTCGTTTATAATATTTAATCCGTCACTTTAATATGTTTATAATAATAAGATCGGAGGCTAAAGATTTAAAGACAGTTTTGTTAAGTTCAGTGAACATCTGGCGCTCACACAGGTTTAGTTTTTATTATGGTATAGTACCGTTTTATTATTATTATTAAAGGCTTTAACTGTCAACACCTTTAATAATCTGTGAAATGAAACCCGTCTGCACGTCTTTGAGTCTTTATTTTATTTTGTCTCATTTTTATATTCTGAAGTTTAAACAGTTTAATTTTTTAAATATTCTTCAATGAACTGAAACCTTCGAGTGTTTCACAGATAAACAGGAAGTTAAACGTTCATTCCAGCTGTTTGAAGAGGAAACTAAAGTTGATCTCGTATGTAATACATTCCTGTTTTATCTGTAACTCTCGGGACTCGTTTCTTTTTCTGACTGTTTTACATCAACATGTTGAGACATCAGATGTTTTAATGTAACGGTCTGATCAGCACGGGGAGGATGTGGATCAGAACCTCCCCACGCTGTGATCCACATCCAGTGGTCCAGATGTGTGTGTCGGTTCCTTAACCCTAACCCGTGTCCTCGCTGTGTGGCTCTGTACCGACCGGTCCTCTCTGGTCGACAGGAGAAAGGAGACTTCCCCGGGACGTACGTGGAGTTCATCGGCAGAAAGAGGATGTCCCCGCCCACTCCCAAGCCCCGCCCCCAAAGACCGCCGTCTGCAGCGTCCGTGAGGACGGACTCCGAGTCGGAGGGTGAGGAACAAAACATCCGTCAGATATAGACGTAGATATAGATATAGACAGATTTAGATATAGATATAGACGTAGATATAGATGTAAATATAGATATAGATATAGACAGATATATATATATAGACAGATATAGATATAGACAGATATAGATATAGACAGATATAGACAGATATAGATATAGACAGATATAGATATAGACAGATATAGACAGATATAGATATAGACAGATATAGATATAGACAGATATAGATATAGACAGATATAGACAGATATAGATATAGACAGATATATATATAGACAGATATAGATATAGACAGATATAGATATAGACAGATATAGACAGATATAGATATAGACAGATATAGATATAGACAGATATAGACAGATATAGATATAGACAGATATAGATATAGACAGATATAGATATAGACAGATATAGATATAGACAGATATAGATATAGACAGATATATATATAGACAGATATAGATATAGACAGATATAGACAGATATAGATATAGACAGATATAGATATAGACAGATATAGATATAGACAGATATATATATAGACAGATATAGATATAGACAGATATAGACAGATATATATATAGACAGATATAGATATAGACAGATATAGATATAGACAGATATAGACAGATATAGATATAGACAGATATAGATATAGACAGATATAGACAGATATAGATATAGACAGATATAGATATAGACAGATATAGATATAGACAGATATAGACAGATATAGATATAGACAGATATATAGATATAGACAGATATAGATATAGACAGATATAGATATAGACAGATATAGATATAGACATAGACAGATATAGATATAGACAGTTATAGATATAGACATAGATATAGATGTAGACGTAGATATAGATGTAGATATAGACAGACAGATATAGATGTAGACAGTTATAGATATAGACATAGTTATAGATGTAGATATAGATGTAGACGTAGATATAGATGTAGATATAGACAGATATAGATATATAGATATAGACAGATAAAAGATTAAAGCAGGCTGAGCTCCTGTAAAGAGTCCTGAAGATGAATCAATATTTTCTTCTTACTGATGTTCTTCATCATAAGATTCAGACTCTGACGTCAGTTCATCATGTCGGACATTTCTGTGTCACAACACGACGTGAATCTGAATTTAAATCTAAAAGTTTTATCCTGAAAGAAGATGATAAATATATAAACACACAGTTCAGAGTAAAAGCTGTCAGTGTCACAGAATCATGAGATCTATAGACGTGTGTGTGTGTGTGTGTGTGTGTGTGTGTGTTGTTTTTAGGGTTCATGTTGTCAGACCTCCCCGAGCTGTTTGGACCTCCAGACTCAGCCCCGCCCCTCCTCATCAGGCTGATGGAGGCCATCGAGAGCAAAGGTCACGCACACACACACACACACACACACACACACACACACACACACACGAGTTGAAGCGGTGTAGTTCTGGTGTAGAGCGTTGTCCCTCGTAGTGACTCGACTCCGCTCTCTGCTGGTCGTGTCTTTGTTTGTTTGTTGAGAAAGATGTAAACATGAAGTTGATGCTCTCGTCTGTGTGTGACGTGTCTGAATGCTTCTGTTCTTACCTGACCTTGAGTCTGTGTTGTTGTTGTTGTTGTTGTTGATATCCGGTCCTTGTTGCTTCAGGTGTGGACAGCATCAGTGTGTATCACAGTCAGACTGGAGGAGGTCTGGACACCCGACAGCTGGCCGACGCTGGTGAGGAGGCTTCTTCTCCTTCTCCTCCTCCTCCTCCTCCTCCTCCTCCTCCTCCTCCTCCTCCTCTTCCTCAGACATGTTTGACTGACCTTCTAGTTCATACGTGTCTGTCCTTACTAAGTCTTCAGTCCTCATGCAGTGTACGTTTAATGGAGATCTGCTACGTTGACCCTGTGGCTCGTTTACCTGCAGTGCAAAGGATTGTGGGTCATAAAGCCAGAAAAGCTTCTTCCTGTAAAAAGCCAGCAGACTTGATGGACTCCGGCTGTGTTTTGAGGAGATGAACGGAGAGCAACTGGAGGTGTGTTTGTTTTCCAGACCTGGAGCAGCTGGAGGTGTCGTCTCTGTGTGACGGGGTGATCCGGTTCCTCCAGGATCTACCTGGTCCAGTCCTCCCGTCATCGCTGCAGACCGACATGATTCATGCCGTGCAAGGTGACGGTTTAAACCCCTGAAGTCCTGAAGAGACTCTGCTTCTGCTTCTGCTTCTTCTTCTTCTTCTTCTGCTTCTTCTTCTTCTTCTTCTTCTTCTTCTTCTTCTTCTGCTTCTTCTTCTTCTTCTTCTTCTTCTTCTCCTCCTCCTCCTCCTCCTCCTCCTCCTCCTCCTCCTGCTTCTTCTTCTCCTTCTTCTGCTTCTTCTTCTGCTTCTTCTTCTTCTTCTGCTTCTTCTTCTTCTTCTTCTTCTTCTTCTTCTTCTTCTTCTGCTTCTGCTTCTGCTTCTGCTTCTTCTTCTGCTTCTGCTTCTTCTTCTTCTTCTTCTTCTTCTTCTTCTTCTTCTTCTTCTTCTTCTTCTTCTTCTTCTTCTTCTGCTTCTTCTTCTTCTTCTTCTTCTTCTGCTTCTTCTTCTTCTTCTTCTTCTTCTTCTGCTTCTTCTTCTGCTTCTTCTGCTTCTTCTTCTTCTTCTTCTTCTCCTTCTCCTCCTCCTTCTTCTCCTTCTTCTTCTTCTCCTGCTTCTTCTTCTCCTCCTTCTTCTTCTCCTCCTTCTTCTTCTTCTCCTCCTTCTCCTCCTCCTGCTTCTTCTCTTCCTTCTTCTCCTTCTTCTTCTTCTCCTCCTCCTTCTTCTTCTTCTCCTCCTCCTCCTCCTCCTCCTCCTCCTCCTCCTCCTCCTTCTTCTTCTTCTTCTTCTCCTCCTCCTCCTCCTCCTCCTCCTCCTCCTTCTTCTTCTCCTCCTTCTTGTGTTTCCCGTTAACGCCGTGTCTTTGTGTCCACAGAGGTCCAGGACCTGGAGGACTGTGCCCAGCTCCTTCGTGGTGTGACCAGTTCTCCCAGCTTCCCGGCCCAGTACGGGCTGACCCTGCTCAGCGTGGTCCGCCACCTGGCCCGGCTCTGTGTGACCGGAACCAGGACCCCGCTGAGCCCCCGAAACCTGGCGGAGACCTTCAGCCCTCTGCTGTTCAGACCGGCTGCAGGGTCAGTACTGACACGGTGTACTCTCTAGAACCTGAACCTGAACCTGAAAGACCACGTGTTGGTCATCGTAGGTGGAAACGTATATCATGGGGGGGTTGATATTCAGAGACAATACTGTAAATATGACGTTCAAATGAAAGCACATGAATCTCCATATTTATCATTCATATTTGACTTCAAGCTTTTATTTTTGTGTGTGTGTGTGTGTGTGTGTGTGTGTGTGTGTGTGTGTGTGTGTGTGTGTGTGTGTGTGTGTGTGTGTGTGTGTGTGTGTGTGTGTGTGTGTGTGTGTGTGTGTGTGTGTGTGTGTGTGTGTGTGTGAGAGAGAGAGAGAGATGTAGTAGATTTCTGACTGAGTCTCTCTTCAGGTCTGAGTCCAGTCTGGATCCTCTGGTTCAGGTCCTGGAGGTTCTGATAACCAGCGAGCTCAACATGAACCAGGCTGCACCAGGTGTGTGTGTGTCTACTGATACTAAGTTTCCTAAATGTTGATTCATTTTTAATAACTGCTGCAGATACTAAAAATGTGACGGAACACATTTTTCACGAGCTTCTTGATCCACATCCTGAATGATCAGCTTTGAGGTGTTGATCTGAACTCTGAGGCTCCTGAAGGCCCGTGAGGTTTACTGAGCGGCGCTTCAGTCGGTCTCACGTGAACGTCAGAAATCTGTTTTAAATATTGAACATATGATCACTTTCCCTCTGAACGCAGCGACGCAGCGTCACGCTGTTCAGTCTGAAGAGGACAAAGGTCGAGACGTTCGTCAAAGTCTCAAAACTTTATTTTGTCGTTCGGCTGCTCGTGACGATTTAAAACCAAACTGATGGATTTGAGTTTAAGTTTAATAGAAAATCAGGTTCAATCAGAATTAAACGTTTTGGTTTTTGGTGCTGAAACATCTTTTCATCATATAGAAGCAGAATCTAAAGATATCTGCTGACCGTCCTACTAAATATTTCGGCTTCACCGTCACAACTGTATTTATTCAAGTCAAAGATTACGTTTGAACGCGCAGGGAAACGCAGCCTCCGTTAGCCTCCGTTAGCCTCCGTTAGCCCTCCGTTAGCCTCCGTTAGCCCTCCGTTAGCCTCCGTTAGCCCTCGTTAGCCCTCCGTTAGCCTCCGTTAGCCTCCGTTAGCCCTCGTTAGCCTCCGTTAGCCTCCGTTAGCCTCCGTTAGCCATATTTACGATGAAGTAAGTTTCTGGTGAAGTTGGTTTTAAGGTCGTTCTTTTAATTGCAGTTGAGAACATGTGTGGTGTAATAAGCCTCGAGTTCATCGATTTTGCCGTCGCCATCTTTTTTTTTCGTGTTGCAGCCAGTGAACAGGAAGTGACCATATATAGACGGAGGAGTGACGTAGAGACGCCGTATACGTCTCTGGTGTCAATCAGCGTGTAGCTCCGCCCTAAAGCATCCCCTGCTTTATGGTCTGTGTGACTCTAAATGGACCATAATGTACTAAATGAACATCATGCTGTATTGAAGAAGACTTGAAACTAGAGATTGAGACATAAACTCATGTTTACAATGTTTACTGAGGGAATAAATCAAGAGAGAAGTAGAGTCATTTTCTATAGACTTCTATACAACCAGAGGAGTCGCCCCCTGGTGGCCACTAGAGAGAATGCAGCTTTAAGGCTGATGGTCATCTTGCCGTGTCGTTTCCGTCTCTCCATAGGAATGAATGAGATCCGTCAACTTCACATACGACCTTAAATGTGACGGGCAGAATAATTGCAAATAGAATATAATTCTTAGGTACTTGGAGTATTTCTATTTTCTGCTACAGGTTTCACTTCTTACTGCACTAATCAATCTGACAGCTTTAGTTACTTTAGAAGTTAAATTAAAATATAATCTCTAATAATTATTCCAGATTAAAGTCATTCAGATGAGCTCCACCTTTTAAAGTGACATTAATGCATCAGCAACATGTGTTATTCTGCATAATTCGTGCTTCTGCTGTCGGTACTTTAAGTATGTTGTGATGACATGTTGAACGTCAGGTGATTATTCGTCTTCCGTTCATTAATTCAGCGAGTCGCACCGACCGAGCGGCAGCTGAAACGATGACATCATCCATCCACACAGTGAAGGATGCAGCAGAGGTGGTGGGGGGGGGGGGGGGGGGGTGGGTGTTGCCTCGGTGATATCACTGCCATCGCGGGATTGGCTGGGGGCAACGGTGATGTCACACATCTCCGAGCTGCTCTCCTGAGCTTTGAACTGAGGCTCGGAGACGGAGACGGACGGAGACTTTAAGTTGCGTCGTTGGTTTAAAAAAAGAAAAATCTTTAAAACAGATTCAGGATAAACGCAAAGAAGAGATGTTTTCTCCGGGATAGAGAGAGAGAGAGAGAGAGAGAGAAGAGAGAGAGAGAGAGAGAGGGGGGGGGGGGGGGGCTGGACCCCGTTTCCCTCCGAGATGACGGCGGGTGTTGTAGTGTTGTAGAGGCAGGACAGGCTGCTGTAGTCGGGACATCTATGAGATCCGGATCAGAAGGACCCGGGTTTGGTTTTTCCCCGCTGAAGCGTCGCGGAGGTGGCCGGAGGGTTTAAGAGGTCCGACATGGAGCGAGAGGAGGGAGGCCGGGCGCAGGCCGAGCCTCCGAGGGGACCAGACAGGATCCTCTGCTACATTACCATGCAGAGTCCAGGTAGGAGCCCAGACCTGGACCTGGAGCTGTGTAGACCAACACCTGGGGGCAGTCTGCCTCAGCGTGGACCACCTGGTGTCCTGCTGAGCCGTTGTGATCAGATGTCGTCTTGTGTTTGGTTTTGTATTCTATAAAGTTGAATCTATAAAGTTCTCTCTGATCTGTTGTTCGTAGCAGATCTTGTGCTGGAGCAGGACACTGAATCCATACTGCCGCCCTCGTCTGTTTGTCATTAGTTGTTGAACCATATCGTTCAACTGAGAAGCATTTCTTATTCACAATGACAACCTGGCCGAACAGGCAGCAGCAGGAGGAGAAATATTACAAAACAATCTCAATATGAACAACATCTTTAAAGCAAGCGATGTCCTGGAGAAGCAGAGAACAGAGAGCGATGTTTGTAATGCGTTACTAGAGGAGGTGAGGAGCAGCAAACTGGAACCAAAAAACGTCCCAAAGGCGGTGCGGACTCTTCGGAATCGAACATAAAACACGCGGCCGCTGTGAAAGATGAGTGGAGCGCAGACTTGTGGTGTTTGTACCAGCGACGGCTTCATAGATGCACTGATGGCAGTGGATCATCTGAGTGGAGTGATGGCAGTTTGGAAGATGGCGTCTGGTGTATTGTGGAGGCGGAGCTAGTAGATTACATCACCGTAGTCTAAGATGGGAAGGACTTTCATCTCAACCAGAGCGGCGAGAGGAGGCTTTGTTACGGTACACAAAGCCACTTCTGGATCTGACTTTGTACTTGGAGGAGGAATCTGAGTTCTGATCCATCCAGGGAGGAGATCACGAGACGGCAGGTTGTGGTGACTCTTGGAAACACGCCTTTAGTTTTGTTCGTGTTTTAGGAGACGGCGTGTCGGATACTATTGAAGGTGTTCAGGGACGAGCTGGACGTGTCGTCTGCATACAAATAGACGAGAGAGCCGCCTGCAGCGTGAGCATCGTTGTTCACGTTGTTTTAAGTCGCAGTGCGCTGCCAGGTGGCTAGTTAGCATGGAAGCTATTGCGACACGTACTGAAGTGTCTCTCCACATTGTGCCGCTTTACCGTCGCAACAGTTGCCCCGCAAATGAGACGCACACATTTGTCTTTCACTGTCGTCAAAAGAACTCTTCCTCCCAGTCACTGTGGAAGTAGCGTGTTGTCTTTAGTTTGGGGGTAAGAACCACGTCTAGCGTCGTAGCTTCCCATCGTAGCTGCGCCCGCTTCCTTGTCTCAGCAAAGAGTGAGACGGCCATTTGACATGCGCACAATATTTGACTTCAGACAAGGTCAGAGTTCATATATCCATAAAACATTTTAGTTTTTAAAATGTTATGTTAAATATTGTGATATTACATTAATGCAAGTGTTTTTGATGAAAGCACAGCGACTACATGTTTTAGACGGAGCTCCGTGGTGACCGGTGCTATTTTTAGAACATGCCTCGCGGGCTACTCGCCCGGGCACCGGTTGGCTACCTCTGGCGTAGATTAAGAACACGGTTGTATCGTGTTCTTTGTTTCACAGATGTTTGTTCACACGGTCACTGATGTGAAACTGGTTTCTGTTTGCTGATGTCTTCTCCGTTGTGGTTTGATAAACGGGAAATAGTCTAAAGTATGAAGGCATGAGAACTTGTCTCGGCTTCTCCTGGTGTCCAAGAAGAGGGAAGACGGATGTCCTGCTTTAACCCATGTTCTCACAAATAGACACTGATCACGTTGGTCCAGTTAGGTCCACAAACAGACGGGGAGACGGTCTCGCTTCGTACTACCTGTTGCGTCTCAGCAGTACTATCCATATTTGTGAACAAATGTTTTGCAGATTGAATGTGGGAATTAGTAAACTGTTTAAAAGACATTTTGCATGTGACAAATAATTGTAATAAATTCAAACGGATATCAAACCCATTTAGTTATTGTTTGTTCTGTTTTGTAAAATACTATTTGTGTTATCAATTCTTAGTCGGACGACGGAGCTTCAACTATAAAGTGAAAGTGTAGCAGGAGTCAGATTGACTGACGATGGGGAGAAGCGAAATGCAAAAGTACCTATTTGGGAATATTTCAAAGAGCGTGAGAGATATCGAGCATCTTTATCGAACATCTTTTCTTATAAAATGTCCGATGTCATCGGCGACTTGTTCTCGAGTTTATTAACGGTGGAAAAATCTCTACGGTGGAAAAAGCTAAAAAGACGTAACTTTGCTTGTTTTAAAAAACTGTGGCACCACAAGGCTGCGTACCGTCACCACTGCTGTTCTCTATTTACACGGAATAAAATGCCCACAGCAGCAATATCAAGCTGATGGTACTGCTCTTGTTATTCTCTTCCTAAAAGACGATGCCATGCCGGTAACTGGACTTCAGGACCGGTGTCTGGCAGCTAGACTGGAGATGAATGTGGCCAAAACAAAGGAACTTATAATACAAAGAGAACCTGAACATTCTCCCTGTAGTCCTCAGTAACAGGCCTGTAGGAGAAGTACAACGTTTAAAGTCGTGCTGGGCAAGTTATTGATCAGACCCGAACTTCAGCATTCATTCATTGATTCATGGTCCCATAGGCCAAGCAGCACATGTACAGGACGTCCTCTGTTTGCCTCCGTGGCGTCAGTGGCGTTACGTTCTGGGTTGTCCGTCCGTACGTTTGTGACCATAACTCGACCCACTGCAGCAGCATCGGTCTGTCCGGACTGGAGAGTATTCCTTCATTGAATGAAGAGCACATAGGACACTGAAGGTGATGATGTCGTTCTTCTCCCGATGCTTTGATTGACAGATGGTTCATCCAATCTACTGCCACATATTTGTGATTTAAAGCGCCTTCCCTTCTCTCAACTGGTTCCAATGACGACTTCTTAGTCAAACTATCTGGTGCATCACGTTAACGGCATCAGAGAACACTAGTTACATTAGACAAGCGCTGTTATTATCCATAGAAGGTATTTGCTGCTACCTGCCCAGTAGCACGTCTGTATACTGTGTATTTGTATGTTGTAATGGCGTGTTGTGTGTACTGTATGTACCTTTGCTGAGGTGGTCAATCTAATCTAGTCTCACAAATCCAGCATTAGACATTTTAAAGTGTAGAAATGAACTCATCAGCGCCCTCTGGTGGACAAACATTGATTCTCAATAACTTTAAACGTGAACTGATATATCTATGGCAAGCTAATATACCTCCAGTAGCTCCACTTCCTCTCAATGGCTTGGACTTCCAGAATGATCGTGAAGAGAATTAAAAACTCAATTGGTAGTGATTGATTCATCTCTCTCTCTCTCACACACACACACACACACACACACACACACACACACACGCACACTGATATTAAATTCAGCCTCTCTGTCGTTGTTTCAGCGTTGCCTCCTAAACCGGTCAAGTCTTCAGCTCCAGCAGCTTCCTGCAGCTTCAACAACAGTATTTCCCTGCAGGACGCCGAGTGGTACTGGGGCGACATCTCCAGGTAATACACACGTCCAGGCGAACGCGAAAACACATGCAGTGTGTGTTAGTCATAATGTTAACGCGTTAGTCATAATGTTAACGCGTTAGTCATAATGTTAACGTGTTAGTCATAATGTTAACGCGTTAGTCATAATGTTAACGCGTTAGTCATAATGTTAACGCGTTAGTCATAATGTTAACGCGTTAGTCATAATGTTAACGCGTTAGTCATAATGTTAACGCGTTAGTCATAATGTTAACGCGTTAGTCATAATGTTAACGCGTTAGTCATAATGTTAACGCGTTAGTCATAATGTTAACGCGTTAGTCATAATGTGGACGCGTTAGTCATAATGTGGACGCGTTAGTCATAATGTTGACGCGTTAGTCATAATGTGGACGCGTTAGTCATAATGTTGACGCGTTAGTCATAATGTTAACGCGTTAGTCATAATGTTGACGCGTTAGTCATAATGTTGACGCGTTAGTCATAATGTTGACGCGTTAGTCATAATGTTGACGCGTTAGTCATAATGTTGACGCGTTAGTCATAATGTTGACGCGTTAGTCATAATGTTGACGCGTTAGTCATAATGTTGACGCGTTAGTCATAATGTTGACGCGTTAGTCATAATGTTGACGCGTTAGTCATAATGTTAACGCGTTAGTCATAATGTTAACGCGTTAGTCATAATGTTAACGCGTTAGTCATAATGTTAACGCGTTAGTCATAATGTTGAAGCGTTAGTCATAATGTTAACGCGTTAGTCATAATGTTAACGCGTTAGTCATAATGTTAACGTGTTAGTCATAATGTTAACGCGTTAGTCATAATGTTAACGCGTTAGTCATAATGTTAACGCGTTAGTCATAATGTTAACGCGTTAGTCATAATGTTAACGTGTTAGTCATAATGTTAACGCGTTAGTCATAATGTTGACGCGTTAGTCATAATGTTAACGCGTTAGTCATAATGTTAACGCGTTAGTCATAATGTTAACGCGTTAGTCATAATGTTAACGCGTTAGTCATAATGTTAACGCGTTAGTCATAATGTTAACGCGTTAGTCATAATGTTAACGCGTTAGTCATAATGTTAACGCGTTAGTCATAATGTTAACGCGTTAGTCATAATGTGGACGCGTTAGTCATAATGTGGACGCGTTAGTCATAATGTTGACGCGTTAGTCATAATGTGGACGCGTTAGTCATAATGTTGACGCGTTAGTCATAATGTTAACGCGTTAGTCATAATGTTGACGCGTTAGTCATAATGTTGACGCGTTAGTCATAATGTTAACGCGTTAGTCATAATGTTGACGCGTTAGTCATAATGTTGACGCGTTAGTCATAATGTTGACGCGTTAGTCATAATGTTGACGCGTTAGTCATAATGTTGACGCGTTAGTCATAATGTTGACGCGTTAGTCATAATGTTGACGCGTTAGTCATAATGTTGACGCGTTAGTCATAATGTTGACGCGTTAGTCATAATGTTGACGCGTTAGTCATAATGTTGACGCGTTAGTCATAATGTTGACGCGTTAGTCATAATGTTGACGCGTTAGTCATAATGTTAACGCGTTAGTCATAATGTTAACGCGTTAGTCATAATGTTAACGCGTTAGTCATAATGTTAACGCGTTAGTCATAATGTTGAAGCGTTAGTCATAATGTTAACGCGTTAGTCATAATGTGGACGCGTTAGTCATAATGTTGACGCGTTAGTCATAATGTTAACGCGTTAGTCATAATGTTGACGCGTTAGTCATAATGTTGACGCGTTAGTCATAATGTTGACGCGTTAGTCATAATGTTGACGCGTTAGTCATAATGTTGACGCGTTAGTCATAATGTTGACGCGTTAGTCATAATGTTGACGCGTTAGTCATAATGTTGACGCGTTAGTCATAATGTTGACGCGTTAGTCATAATGTTGACGCGTTAGTCATAATGTTAACGCGTTAGTCATAATGTTGACGCGTTAGTCATAATGTTGACGCGTTAGTCATAATGTTAACGCGTTAGTCATAATGTTAACGCGTTAGTCATAATGTTAACGCGTTAGTCATAATGTTAACGCGTTAGTCATAATGTTGAAGCGTTAGTCATAATGTTAACGCGTTAGTCATAATGTGGACGCGTTAGTCATAATGTTGACGCGTTAGTCATAATGTTAACGCGTTAGTCATAATGTTGACGCGTTAGTCATAATGTTGACGCGTTAGTCATAATGTTGACGCGTTAGTCATAATGTTGACGCGTTAGTCATAATGTTGACGCGTTAGTCATAATGTTGACGCGTTAGTCATAATGTTGACGCGTTAGTCATAATGTTGACGCGTTAGTCATAATGTTGACGCGTTAGTCATAATGTTGACGCGTTAGTCATAATGTTAACGCGTTAGTCATAATGTTGACGCGTTAGTCATAATGTTGACGCGTTAGTCATAATGTTGACGCGTTAGTCATAATGTTGACGCGTTAGTCATAATGTTGACGCGTTAGTAATAATGTTGACGCGTTAGTAATAATGTTGACGCGTTAGTAATAATGTTGACGCGTTAGTAATAATGTTGACGCGTTAGTCATAATGTTGACGCGTTAGTCATAATGTTGACGCGTTAGTCATAATGTTGACGCGTTAGTCATAATGTTGACGCGTTAGTCATAATGTTAACGCCTTAGTCATAATGTTGACGCGTTAGTCATAATGTTGACGCGTTAGTCATAATGTTGACGCGTTAGTCATAATGTTAACGCGTTAGTCATAATGTTGACGCGTTAGTCATAATGTTAACGCGTTAGTCATAATGTTGACGCGTTAGTCATAATGTTGACGCGTCAGTCATAATGTTGACGCGTCAGTCATAATGTTGACGCGTCAGTCATAATGTTGACGCGTTAGTCATAATGTTGACGCGTTAGTCATAATGTTGACGCGTTAGTCATAATGTTGACGCGTTAGTCATAATGTTGACGCGTTAGTCATAATGTTGACGCGTTAGTCATAATGTTGACGCGTTAGTCATAATGTTGACGCGTTAGTCATAATGTTGACGCGTTAGTCATAATGTTGACGCGTTAGTCATAATGTGGACGCGTTAGTCATAATGTTGACGCGTTAGTCATAATGTTGACGCGTTAGTCATAATGTTGACGCGTTAGTCATAATGTTGACGCGTTAGTCATAATGTTGACGCGTTAGTCATAATGTTGACGCGTTAGTCATAATGTTGACGCGTTAGTCATAATGTTGACGCCTTAGTCATAATGTTGACGCGTTAGTCATAATGTTGACGCGTTAGTCATAATGTTGACGCGTTAGTCATAATGTTGACGCGTTAGTCATAATGTTGACGCGTTAGTCATAATGTTGACGCGTTAGTCATAATGTTGACGCGTTAGTCATAATGTTGACGCGTTAGTCATAATGTTGACGCGTTAGTCATAATGTTGACGCGTTAGTCATAATGTTGACGCGTTAGTCATAATGTTGACGCGTTAGTCATAATGTTGACGCGTTAGTCATAATGTTGACGCGTTAGTCATAATGTTGACGCGTTAGTCATAATGTTGACGCGTTAGTCATAATGTTGACGCGTTAGTCATAATGTTGACGCGTTAGTCATAATGTTGACGCGTTAGTCATAATGTGGACGCGTTAGTCATAATGTTGACGCGTTAGTCATAATGTTGACGCGTTAGTCATAATGTTGACGCGTTAGTCATAATGTTGACGCGTTAGTCATAATGTTGACGCGTTAGTCATAATGTTGACGCGTTAGTCATAATGTTGACGCGTTAGTCATAATGTGGACGCGTTAGTCATAATGTGGACGCGTTAGTCATAATGTTGACGCGTTAGTCATAATGTTGACGCGTTAGTCATAATGTTGACGCGTTAGTCATAATGTTGACGCGTTAGTCATAATGTTGACGCGTTAGTCATAATGTTGACGCGTTAGTCATAATGTTGACGCGTTAGTCATAATGTTGACGCGTTAGTCATAATGTTGACGCGTTAGTCATAATGTTGACGCGTTAGTCATAATGTTGACGCGTTAGTCATAATGTTGACGCGTTAGTCATAATGTTGACGCGTTAGTCATAATGTTGACGCGTTAGTCATAATGTTAACGCCTTAGTCATAATGTTGACGCGTTAGTCATAATGTTGACGCGTTAGTCATAATGTTGACGCGTTAGTCATAATGTTAACGCGTTAGTCATAATGTTGACGCGTTAGTCATAATGTTAACGCGTTAGTCATAATGTTGACGCGTTAGTCATAATGTTGACGCGTCAGTCATAATGTTGACGCGTCAGTCATAATGTTGACGCGTCAGTCATAATGTTGACGCGTCAGTCATAATGTTGACGCGTTAGTCATAATGTTGACGCGTTAGTCATAATGTTGACGCGTTAGTCATAATGTTGACGCGTTAGTCATAATGTTGACGCGTTAGTCATAATGTTGACGCGTTAGTCATAATGTTGACGCGTTAGTCATAATGTTGACGCGTTAGTCATAATGTTGACGCGTTAGTCATAATGTGGACGCGTTAGTCATAATGTTGACGCGTTAGTCATAATGTTGACGCGTTAGTCATAATGTTGACGCGTTAGTCATAATGTTGACGCGTTAGTCATAATGTTGACGCGTTAGTCATAATGTTGACGCGTTAGTCATAATGTTGACGCGTTAGTCATAATGTTGACGCCTTAGTCATAATGTTGACGCGTTAGTCATAATGTTGACGCGTTAGTCATAATGTTGACGCGTTAGTCATAATGTTGACGCGTTAGTCATAATGTTGACGCGTTAGTCATAATGTTGACGCGTTAGTCATAATGTTGACGCGTTAGTCATAATGTTGACGCGTTAGTCATAATGTGGACGCGTTAGTCATAATGTGGACGCGTTAGTCATAATGTTGACGCGTTAGTCATAATGTTGACGCGTTAGTCATAATGTTGACGCGTTAGTCATAATGTTGACGCGTTAGTCATAATGTTGACGCGTTAGTCATAATGTTGACGCGTTAGTCATAATGTTGACGCGTTAGTCATAATGTTGACGCGTTAGTCATAATGTGGACGCGTTAGTCATAATGTTGACGCGTTAGTCATAATGTTGACGCGTTAGTCATAATGTTGACGCGTTAGTCATAATGTTGACGCGTTAGTCATAATGTTGACGCGTTAGTCATAATGTTGACGCGTTAGTCATAATGTGGACGCGTTAGTCATAATGTGGACGCGTTAGTCATAATGTTGACGCGTTAGTCATAATGTGGACGCGTTAGTCATAATGTTGACGCGTTAGTCATAATGTTGACGCGTTAGTCATAATGTTGACGCGTTAGTCATAATGTTGACGCGTTAGTCATAATGTTGACGCGTTAGTCATAATGTTGACGCGTTAGTCATAATGTTGACGCGTTAGTCATAATGTTGACGCGTTAGTCATAATGTTGACGCGTTAGTCATAATGTTGACGCGTTAGTCATAATGTTGACGCGTTAGTCATAATGTTGACGCGTCAGTCATAATGTTGACGCGTCAGTCATAATGTTGACGCGTCAGTCATAATGTTGACGCGTCAGTCATAATGTTGACGCGTCAGTCATAATGTTGACGCGTCAGTCATAATGTTGACGCGTCAGTCATAATGTTGACGCGTCAGTCATAATGTTGACGCGTCAGTCATAATGTTGACGCGTCAGTCATAATGTTGACGCGTCAGTCATAATGTTGACGCGTCAGTCATAATGTTGACGCGTCAGTCATAATGTTGACGCGTCAGTCATAATGTTGACGCGTCAGTCATAATGTGGACGCGTCAGTCATAATGTTGACGCGTCAGTCATAATGTTGACGCGTCAGTCATAATGTTGACGCGTCAGTCATAATAATCTAATGATAGAAGATAGTGTTACGGTTTGCTATTCATTTTACTGTAACGTTTTTTACAGTGTAGTGTTGGTACTTTCAGTTATAACAGTGTTTTTACAGTGTAGTGTTGGTACTTTCAGTTATTAGTGTTTTTACAGTGTAGTGTTGGTACTTTCAGTTATTACAGTGTTTTTACAGTGTAGTGTTGGTACTTTCAGTTATAACAGTGTTTTTACAGTGTAGTATTGGTACTTTCAGTTATAACAGTGTTTTTACAGTGTAGTATTGGTACTTTCAGTTATAACAGTGTTTTTACAGTGTAGTGTTGGTACTTTCAGTTATAACAGTGTTTTTACAGTGTAGTAATAGTACTTTCAGTTATAACAGTGTTTTTACAGTGTAGTAATAGTACTTTCAGTTGTAACAGTGTTTTCACAGCGTGGTATTAATACTTGCGGTGTGTTCTGTGTTCGTAGAGAGGAGGTGAACGAGAAGCTCAGAGACACAGCTGACGGTACGTTCCTGGTTCGAGACGCCTCCACTAAGATGCACGGAGATTACACTCTGACTCTGAGGTAAACCAAGATGTATTCTAATCTATCCATTCTGCTTTCTGTTCTTTATTTAATATGTATTTGTATTAATGTATTGTTGACAGACTGACTGACTTATTTGAGGAAAAAAAAAGGGAAATTGCTGATCTTGTCAGATGAGACTTTTATTTTGAAATCCGTTCTTACGCGCAAGGCTAAATTGAGCGTCGCTTCAGTTGTTTCACTCTCCGAATCTTTCTTGTTGACTACTTCCCTCCAGAAACAGAACCCTCTGCTCGTACATCACACATAGTATTGTCTGCTGGTTTGGTGTAACAGACTGATGTTCTCTGACCACCTGTAGGAAAGGAGGAAACAACAAGCTGATAAAGATCTTTCATCGGGAGGGAAAGTACGGCTTCTCCGACCCGTTGACCTTCAGCTCAGTGGTGGAGCTCATCAACCATTACCGGCACGAGTCCCTCGCCCAGTACAACCCCAAACTGGATGTCAAGCTGCTGTACCCGGTCTCCAAACACCAGCAGGTCCGCACATGGCCTGAAGTCATTGACCGGTGGTGTGTCAGCTCATCAGGCCTCTGATTGGACATGTTGTTGTTGTTCAGGACCAGGTGGTGAAGGAGGACAGTATCGAAGCTGTGGGGAAGAAGCTCCACGAGTATCACCTGCAGTTCCAGGAGAAGAATCGAGAGTACGACAGGCTGTACGAGGAGTACACCAGAACCTCGCAGGTACACGACGACACATAAATACACTACGATACAATACGATATATCACAATACAATACGATACAACACACTACTATACACTACACTACGATACACTACGATACAATACGATACATTCCAATGCGATACGATACGATACATTACAATACGATACACTACGATACAATACGATATATTACGATGCACTACGATACAATACGATACAATACGATACATTACAATGCACTACGATACAATACGATACAATACGATACATTACAATGCACTACGATACAATACGATACAATACGATACATTACAATGCACTACGATACGATACAATACGATATATTACGATGCACTACGATACAATACGATACATTACAATGCACTACGATACAATATGATACGATACAATACGATACATTACAATGCACTACGATACAATATGATACGATACAATACGATATATTACGATACAATACGATACAATACGATATATTACGATATATTACGATGCACTACGATACATTACAATGCACGACGATGCAATGCAATACGATACAATACGATATATTACGATATATTACGATGCACTACGATACAATACAATGCACTACGATACGATACAATACGATACAATATAATACGATACAATACGATATATTACGATGCACTACGATACATTACAATGCACGATGATACAATGCAATACGATACAATACGATATATTACGATGCACTACGATACGATACAATACGATACAATACAATACGATACATTACGATATATTACGATGCACTACGATACAATACAATACGAAATATTACGATACATTACGATGCACTACGATACATTACAATGCACTACGATACGATACAATACGATATATTACGATGCACTACGATACATTACAATGCACTACGATACGATACAATACGATATATTACGATGCACTACGATACAATACAATATGATATATTACGATATATTACGATACAATACAATACGATATATTACGATACATTACGATGCACTACGATACATTACAATGCACTACGATACGATACAATACGATATATTACGATGCACTACGATACATTACAATGCACTACGATACGATATATTACGATGCACTACGATACGATATATTACGATGCACTACGATACAATACGATATATTACAATGCACTACGATACATTACAATACAATACGATATATTACGATATATTACGATGCACTACGATACATTACAATACAATACGATATATTACGATATATTACGATGCACCACGATACAATACAATATATTACGATATATTACAATGCACTACGATACGATACATTACAATGCACTACGATACAATACGATATATTACAATGCACTACGATACATTACAATACAATACGATATATTACGATATATTACGATGCACTACGATACATTACAATACAATACGATATATTACGATATATTACGATGCACCACGATACAATACAATATATTACGATATATTACAATGCACTACGATACATTACAATACGATATATTACGATATATTACGATACATTACAATACAATACGATATATTACGATATATTACGATGCACCACGATACAATACAATATATTACGATACATTACAATGCACTACGATATATTACGATACATTACAATGCACTACGATACGATACAATACAATACGATATATTACGATATATTACGATGCACTACGATGCACTACGATATAATAAGATGCACTGCGATACTCTATTATACGATACAATATGATGCAATGCGATATATGTTGTAACGATACGATTCTCTCTCCTCTCCTGCAGGAGATCCAGATGAAGAGGACGGCCATCGAGGCGTTCAATGAGACCATAAAGATCTTCGAGGAGCAGTGTCAGACTCAGGAGCGCTTCAGCAAAGAGTACATCGAGAAGTTTCGCCGAGAGGGCAACGACAAGGAGATCCAGAGGTAGGGCTGTTGCCACGGTAACTGTGACGGAGACCTTTTTTAAAACACAGACACACACACACACACACGTGTGAAGGAGCCCTTGTTGCCATGGCACCAGAGCCTGCAGGAAGAAACCACCTGCTGGTGAATTTAGTGTTTGTTGTCCAGTCAGATCGAGCGGCTGCTTTCTGTTTCAGTAAGACTAAAGAAGCAGTTCTGTTGTTTGAATATGAATCTGGTTCATCGTTTCATTCATCACGCTGCTGCTCTTCAGCAGAGATGCAGCTGTTTAAATGTTGTACTTCTAGATCTTTGTGTTGTTGTTACCGTCTGTGCCGCTAACGCCAGCTAGCTCAGTGAATCAGAGCTGCGCGCTACGATGCTAACGGTAAAGATGACGCTAAACCACGACTCTCACGTTCACGTCACACGACATTCATCGTGCGTATAGACATCCAATATGGTTCTTGAAAAATGTGATTCACTGTTTAAAATGGCTCTTGTAATATTCACAATATTTTTTGGGACAATTTTTAACTTCATAGATAAAAATGTCCAAAATTTTGACTGTTTTCTTATAGAAGTTTAAACTTCTGGCAGTTTAGTTTTTAGGAAAGTTAACTTTCTATCTGTAAACTAAAAGCTCAGTTTGAAGCTCATCTCTCTCTCTCTCTCTCTCTGTCTCTCTCTCTCTCGCTGAGCGGAAGCAGGTGTGCGGAGCTGCAGGAGCGGAGGTTTTGAGAGCGATAGTTAAAGTGTTTTTCGACATTTTTCTTCGTTGGGTAATGTTGGGTATGATGGTGTAGTGGGGTGTGCAGGGTTCACGGGTTTTTTTTGCGTACTTTTATCGGGTTTTTGGGTCTTTTTTGTTGAGCGGAGTGCAGCCGGGCAGCAGGTGCTGTCGGCGTGCTAACCGCTAGCATGCGCCTGACGGAGCTAACCAGAGAACACGGCGTGAAGATACCGCCGCCGCTGTTCGGGTGTTCGTTGGAGGAGATCAGTTTGGCAGTGGGTGAACTTGTCGGCCACAGCCACGTGAAGTCCGCAGCACGGATGAGCAGCGCGGTGGTCATCTTTTTGGACTGTATTGAACTTGCGGATGTGGTGTTGACGCGCGGGATCTCCGTGGGTGAGCACTTCCTGCCCACGTATGCTCTCGCCACACCGGAGGTGAAAGTCACTGTGTCCAACGTGCCACCATTCATAACGGGCGCTGCCATCGCCAAAGAGCTGTCCAAGCATGGGAAGGTGGTGTCTCCGGTGATAAGGATGCCCTGTGGATTTCAGTCTCCGCTGTTGCGACACGTGTCGTCTCACAGGAGGCATGCTTTCATGATCCCCAGCGACAGGAGCAGGCCGGTCAACCTCAGCTTCAAGATCACTGTGGACGACTTTGACTACGTCATCTTTGCAAAGACGAACGATTTTAAATGCTACAGCTGTGGGAGAGAAGGACATCTGAGCAGAGCGTGTCCTGGGGAACACGGCTCAAACAAGGACCAGAACCAGGGAGGTCCTGAGGCCAGCGGGGGCAAGCAGGAGGGACAAGAGGGAGCAGGTGGAGCACGGGAGGTGAGGGTGGGGGAAGCAAGTGGGACCAAGGAGGTGAGGGTTGAGGAAACAAGTGGGACCAAGGAGGTGAGGGTTGAGGAAACAAGTGAGACCGAGGAGGTGAGGGTTGAGGAAACAGGTGGGACCAAGGAGGTGAGGGTTGAGGAAACAAGTGAGACCAAGGAGGTGAGGGTTGAGGAAACAGGTGGAGCACAGGCAGTGGGGGAGGAGGGGACAAGTGGGGTACAAATGGCGGAAAAGGAGAGGAAAAGTAGGGGACAAGAGGTAATGACGGAGAGGGCAAGTGAGGTCCAGCAGGTGAGGGAGAGTACTGGAGGACAGGTGGAGGCAGGTGGGGAGGTGGCCATGGAAGCAGACGAGGAGCAGCTCAAGGCCCCTCAGCTGAAGAGGAAACAGAGAGGAGACAGAGGAAGCTCACAGGCCAAGAAAGTGGCAACTACAGACAGTGGAGGAGCAGCCGAGTGTGAGTCCAGGCCGGAAGAGGACCCTGAGTCCGGTTGGGAGGACTCTGAGTCCAGTCAGGAGGAGAACTCTGCTGTAAACAGTGAGCCCTCTACACACGGTGCTGGCAGCTCTCGGGGCTCTGGAGGCTACAGCGTGGAGGAGATAAAGGAGTTTCTGAGGAGGAGTAAGAACGTGAGAAAAGTCAGAGTGGAGGACTACCTCTCTGACAAGGAGCAGCTCTCCAGCTCTGCCAGATCTCACATGAGGAGCAAGGACAGAGGAGGTCTCACGAAGCAGGAAGGATACAGACTCAAGAAAATAGTTCACAAAGTGAACAGAGAACTGGACAAAAGTGGGCGCTGAGTGAGAGTCAGATCTCAGCCTGCAGACAATTACAGACTCGTTCATGTTTGATGGACCGTATTTGTTGAACAGTTTTGACTGATAATGTATCGTGTTCAGGAAAAGGCTGAACTGATTGTAGCAGTTTAGCGATGTTTTGTTTGTTCATATGACTTGAGGAAGGAAAAAAAAAGCAACAAAAAAAAAAAACGTAAAATAAAGGTTTGTTAAAAAATCAAAAAAATCTCTCTCTCTCTCTCTCTCTCTCCATCTCTCTCTCTCTCTCTCTCTCTCTCTCTCTGTCTCTCTCTGTCTCTGTCTCTGTCTCTCTGTCTGTCTCTGTATCTCTGTGTCTCTGTCTGTCTCTGTATCTCTGTCTCTCTCTCTCTCTCTCTCTGTCTCTCTCTGTCTCTCTCTCTGTCTCTCTCTGTCTCTCTCTCTCTCTCTGTCTCTCTCTCTGTCTCTCTCTGTCTCTGTATCTCTGTCTCTCTCTCTCTCTCTCTCTCTCTCTCTCTCTCTCTCTCTCTCTGTCTCTCTGTCTCTCTGTCTCTCTCTCTCTCTCTCTGTCTCTCTGTCTGTCTGTCTGTCTGTCTCTCTCTCTCTGTCTCTCTGTCTGTCTGTCTGTCTGTCTCTCTCTCTCTCTGTCTCTCTCTGTATCTCTGTCTCTCTCTCTCTCTCTCTCTCTCTCTCTCTGTCTCTCTGTCTGTCTGTCTGTCTCTCTCTCTCTCTCTCTCTCTCTCTCTCTCTCTCTCTCTCTCTCTCTCTCTCTCTCTCTCTCCTCTCTCTCTCTCTCTCTCTCTCTCTGTATCTCTCTCTCTGTCTCTGTCTGTGTCTGTCTCTGTCTCTCTCTCTGTCTCTCTCTGTCTCTCTGTCTGTCTCTCTCTGTCGCTCTGTCTGTCTCTCTCTCTGTCTCTGTCTGTCTCTCTCTGTCTCGCTCTCGTTCTCAAGGATCATGGAGAACTACGACAAGCTGAAGTCTCGGATCAGTGAGATCGTGGACAGCAAGCGTCACCTGGAGGTGGAGCTGAAGAAACAGGCGGCGGACTACAGAGAGATCGACAAGAAGATGAACAGCATCAAGCCGGACCTGATCCAGCTCCGCAAGACCAGGGACCAGTACCTCATGTGAGATCCGCTCTCGCTCAAGAGACACCAGGAAGACGTGCAGGAAGACGTGTGGTACAACGCAGTATTTGTACTAACCGCTGTGTACTCTTGTGTACTCTTGTGTACTCAGGTGGCTGACTCAGAAGGGAGTCCGTCAGAGGAAGCTCAACGAGTGGCTCGGCCTGAAGAACGAGACCACAGAGGAGTGAGTTCAAGTCCCGTAAACCTGTCAACTCAGAGCAGTCGCACGTCAATGTGTTAGCATGTTAGCATCCCCTGCTAACCTGTCCCCCCCCCCCCCCCCCCCCCCCCCCCCAGTGAGTACAGCATGGTGGAGGATGAGGAGGACCTTCCTCACCACGACGAGCGTCTGTGGCGTTTAGGGAACATCAACCGTCTTCAGGCCGAGTCTCTGCTCCGCGGAAAGAGAGACGGGACCTTCCTGGTCCGGGACAGCAGCAAGCCGGGCTGCTACGCCTGCTCCATGGTGTAAGTCTCACCTGTTCACACACCTGTTCACACACCTGTTCACACACCTGTTCACACACCTGTTCACACACCTGTTCACTCACCTGTTCACTCACCTGTTCACTCACCTGTTCACACACCTGTTCACTCACCTGTTCACTCACCTGTTCACTCACCTGTTCACTCACCTGTTCACTCACCTGTTCACTCACCTGTTCACACACCTGTTCACTCACCTGTTCACCTGTTCACCTGTTCACACACCTGTTCACTCACCTGTTCACTCACCTGTTCACACACCTGTTCACTCACCTGTTCACACACCTGTTCACTCACCTGTTCACTCACCTGTTCACCTGTTCACTCACCTGTTCACTCACCTGTTCACTCACCTGTTCACTCACCTGTTCACACACCTGTTCACACACCTGTTCACACACCTGTTCACACACCTGTTCACTCACCTGTTCACTCACCTGTTCACTCACCTGTTCACACACCTGTTCACACACCTGTTCACTCACCTGTTCACTCACCTGTTCACACACCTGTTCACACACCTGTTCACACACCTGTTCACACACCTGTTCACTCACCTGTTCACTCACCTGTTCACTCACCTGTTCACACACCTGTTCACACACCTGTTCACACACCTGTTCACTCACCTGTTCACACACCTGTTCACTCACCTGTTCACCTGTTCACTCACCTGTTCACTCACCTGTTCACACACCTGTTCACACACCTGTTCACACACCTGTTCACACACCTGTTCACTCACCTGTTCACTCACCTGTTCACTCACCTGTTCACTCACCTGTTCACACACACCTGTTCACTCACCTGTTCACACACCTGTTTACATACCTGTTCACACACACCTGTTTACATACCTGTTTACATACCTGTTTACACACCTGTTCACACACCTAGTTGTATTTATTTATCTGTGAATTTCACTGTTTTTTGAAATACTTATTAACCTTCTTATCTCCATAATTATCTACCTGTTTCTTTATCTATTTGTTGATATAAAACATGTTTACAGGTTTATTTACCTGTGTATGTGTATTTATTTGTCTAACTATTGACGGTTTTGAACATAACGATCTGAATGATTCGCCTCTTCTACCCCCCCCCCCCCCCCCCCCCCAGTGTGGAGGGAGAGGTGAAGCACTGCGTCATCAACAAGACGGTCACGGGCTTCGGCTTCGCTGAGCCCTACAACCTGTACGGCTCTCTGAAGGAGCTGGTGCTGCACTACCAGCACACCTCGCTGGTCCAGCACAACGACTCGCTCAACGTCACGCTGGCCTTCCCCGTCTACAGCCAGCCCCGCCGGTGACCCCGCCGGTGACCCCGCCGGTGACCCCGCCGGTGACCCCGCCCGCCTCCACCCGGCATCACGAGCACGACCCGCTTATTCACATCGATGCTTCGTCACGGGGAACGCTAGGATCGAGTGTTTTATTGTGAAAGTCTT
>NC_136639.1:1394440-1399440 GCF_949748355.1 Melanostigma gelatinosum
ATATATATAAAATATATATATATAAAATATATATATATATATATAAAATATATATATATATATATAAAATATATATATATATATATATATATCATATCTTGTGATACCGTTGCACTCCCTTGCACATCCTTTCTATGTTTCTATTTAAATTACTGTTTGTCTACCATATTCTATTGTAAATCTTAATGTTTCTATTTTTAAATGATATCTTGATGATTACAATGCGTTCATTGTTATGTCACATTCCTTGTATGTGTGACGTACTTGGCAATAAACGGTTCTGATTCTGATTGTTAAAATACTTGGTCATGAATATTACGCAGTCATATCTTATGTATATTCATTTTGTGTTCTCTTTAACACTGTGAAGTTATAATATTATACAGGTGGAGGCTTCAGATAAACTCAGTTGGTTTTCTGCCTCTTCCTGCACTGTGATATAAATTATCTCCGTTATATTTATGTATTTTTTTAATTGTGCAAACTTAACAAAATTAAAACCAAAAAAAGTTACAAAAGATCATAAAGCATCAAGAGGCATCAGTAAAAAATATTTAAAAAATACAAAGTATAAATAGGAAATCTAACAGTAAAGATAGTTAATAAATCGTAAAAACTAAAATAGAATATTCTTAAAGTGAATGGTTGAGTTCACATATGAAATATTAACATGAATGAAAGAATAATTTGGTTTGCGTATAGTTATATTTAAAAACTACGATAATTCTGGAGTAAGTCAAAATCACTTCAAGTCCCATTGAAACGGGAGTGAGAGCGTCTTTCGCTTCTCCAACTGTTTGATGACGGGGCACTATAAGACCCACCCACTTTTTAGCAGTCCAATCAAATGGATTTTATTTAAATTCCTGTACACGGCTCAAATATTCAGTTTCACCGGCATAATACATCACAGAGGATGAAGACGCTGGGACTTAAATGACGCTGAGCAAAGATAGTCAGATACTGAACATACGCTGATGATGCTGACAGCCAGACCGGTCTTTGATAGTTCTGTCTTCACTTCTTTGGATTCTTTGGATTTTGGAGCCAGAGCAAACAGCTGGAGGAGGTTTCCTTTCATGTCGTCCCAATGTGACGGCAGGGCGGCGTCATCTGCAAAGAGAGTAATAACAGTAGGCATGTACAACAGTAGGTATGTATCACAGTAGGTATGTACAACAGTAGGTATGTACAACAGTAGGCATGTACAACAGTAGGTATGTACAACAGTAGGTATGTACAACAGTAGGTATGTATCACAGTAGGTATGTACAACAGTAGGTATGTACAACAGTAGGTATGTATAACAGGTATGTACAACAGTAGGCATGTACAACAGTAGGTATGTACAACAGTAGGTATGTATCACAGTAGGTATGTACAACAGTAGGCATGTACAACAGTAGGTATGTACAACAGTAGGCATGTACAACAGTAGGCATGTACAACAGTAGGTATGTACAACAGTAGGTATGTATAACAGTAGGTATGTACAACAGTAGGTATGTACAACAGTAGGTATGTACAACAGTAGGTACATACAATAGGTAGATATATATATATATAATAGGTACGTATAATAGTAGGTATATAATAGTATGCTACGTATATATAATAGTACGTACAATAGCAGTGAGTGATAAATATTAAGTGTATAAGAAGAAACACCGACACCAGGTCAAAGTAGAAAAGCAATATCAAAGTAGTTAAATAAATTCAGCAAAAATAGAAAAAGTAAATTCCAACATAAGAATAAAAACAAGAGTAAAAATATTAAAAGTATGAATTCATATCACTGTTGTACAGCTTTAGCTTTGTGTGTGAACTTCAAAGTAATTTAAAGTGCATCTCATCAGCTGTGAATGATGTGAAGCAGATTTGACTTGAACCAGAAAACGAAGGTCAAATATGTTTTTACTAATGTGATCGATGAAAACGAACATGGTGCTCTCTGTTATAATGACATTAAAAAACACAAAAGTTTGACGATATTTTGAATGTTTACTCTGAGACTCAACCAATCAGATCCCATGTAGGTCCTCAGAAGGTCGGCCGATTTAGTTTTCCTCGTGCTCGTTGAACATGTTCATGTAGAAACATGTTCGCGTAGAAGCATGGTGGTGTAGAAACATGTTCCCGTAGAAACATGTTCGCGTAGAAACATGGTGGTGTAGAAACATGGTGGTGTAGAAACATGGTGGTGTAGAAACATGTTCGCGCAGAAACATGTTCGCGTAGAAACATGTTCACGTAGAAACATGTTCGCGTAGAAACATGGTGGCGTAGAAACATGTTCCCGTAGAAACATGTTCGCGTAGAAACATGGTGGCGTAGAAACATGTTCCCGTAGAAACATGTTCGCGTAGAAATATGTTTGCGTACAAACATGTTCGCGTAGAAACATGTTCACGTACAAACATGTTCACGTACAAACATGTTCACGTAGAAACATGTTCGCGTAGAAACATGTTCGCGTAGAAACATGGTGGCGTAGAAACATGTTCGCGTACAAACATGTTCGCGTACAAACATGTTCCCGTACAAACATGTTCCCGTACAAACATGTTCCCGTACAAACATGTTCCCGTACAAACATGTTCCCGTAGAAACATGTTCCCGTACAAACATGTTCCCGTACAAACATGTTCCCGTAGAAACATGTTCCCGTAGAAACATGTTCGCGTAGAAACATGTTCGCGTAGAAACATGGTGGTGTAGAAACATGTTCGCGTAGAAACATGTTCGCGTAGAAACATGTTCGCGTAGAAACATGTTCGCGTAGAAACATGTTCCCGTAGCTACATGTTCCCGTAGAAACATGTTCCCGTAGAAACATGTTCACGTAGAAACATGTTCACGTAGAAACATGGTGGTGTAGAAACATGTTCACGTAGAAACATGTTCACGGAGAAACATGTTCACGGAGAAACATGTTCGCGTAGAAACATGTTCGCGTAGAAACATGTTCGCGTAGAAACATGTTCACGTAGAAACATATTCACGTAGAAACATGTTCACGGAGAAACATGTTCACGGAGAAACATGTTCACGGAGAAACATGTTCACGGAGAAACATGTTCACGTAGAAACATGTTCACGTAGAAACATGTTCACGGAGAAACATGTTAACGGAGAAACATGTTCACGTAGAAACATGGTGGTGTAGAAACATGTTCACGGAGAAACATGTTCACGTAGAAACATGTTCACGGAGAAACATGTTCACGTAGAAACATGTTCACGGAGAAACATGTTCACGTAGAAACATGTTCACGGAGAAACATGTTCACGGAGAAACATGTTAACGGAGAAACATGTTCACGTAGAAACATGGTGGTGTAGAAACATGTTCACGTAGAAACATGTTCACGTAGAAACATGTTCACAGAGAAACATGTTCACGTAGAAACATGTTCACGGAGAAACATGTTCACGGAGAAACATGTTAACGGAGAAACATGTTCACGTAGAAACATGTTCACAGAGAAACATGTTCACGTAGAAACATGTTCACGGAGAAACATGTTCACGGAGAAACATGTTAACGGAGAAACATGTTCACGTAGAAACATGGTGGTGTAGAAACATGTTCACGTAGAAACATGTTCACGTAGAAACATGTTCACAGAGAAACATGTTCACAGAGAAACATGTTCACGTAGAAACATGTTCACGTAGAAACATGTTCATGTAGAAACATGTTCACGTAGAAACATGTTCACGTAGAAACATGTTCATGTAGAAACATGTTCACAGAGAAACATGTTCACGTAGAAACATGTTCGCGGAGAAACATGTTCGCGTAGAAACATGTTCGCGTAGAAACATGGTGGTGTAGAAACATGTTCATGTAGAAACATGTTCATGTAGAAACATGTTCACGTAGAAACATGTTCACGTAGAAACATGTTCGCGTAGAAACATGTTCGCGTAGAAACATGTTCACGTAGAAACATGTTCGCGTAGAAACATGGTGGTGTAGAAACATGTTCATGTAGAAACATGTTCATGTAGAAACATGTTCACGTAGAAACATGTTCACGTAGAAACATGTTCACGTAGAAACATGTTCGCGTAGAAACATGGTGGTGTAGAAACATGTTCACGTAGAAACATGTTCATGTAGAAACATGTTCACGTAGAAACATGTTCACGTAGAAACATGTTCGCGTAGAAACATGGTGGTGTAGAAACATGTTCACGTAGAAACATGTTCGCGTAGAAACATGTTCGCGTAGAAACATGTTCGCGTAGAAACATGTTCACGTAGAAACATGGTGGTGTAGAAACATGTTCACGTAGAAACATGTTCATGTAGAAACATGGTGGTGTAGAAACATGGTGGTGCATCCTGTACTCACCTTTCCCCTCTTTTCTCAGCAGCTCCACCTCTTTACGCCCGTTCACCGCCGCTGCCTTTCTGCACATGACTTGAGCGATGTACTTTTCGTTGTTGATCTTGATCTTCACGCTCTTCTGTTTCTTCTCCAGAGCCTCCTCCAGCTCCAGGTTGGTGTAAATGTCGAAGGACGTAATCGGCCCGCGTTGGTCTTGGTACTGCCACTCCACCAGCCCGCTCAGCAGCAGGGCTTTGGTCCTCAGGTTCTCAGACCTCTCCACCTTGTGGATGATTTCCCTGATGGTTTAGAAAACAACAACAAAACACATTTCAGGGAATCTGCAAACATCTGGTACTTTTCTTTGTTCTCCTGCATGAATTGATTTGCCGACCTGACTGCAGACTCGGCGGTGTAGACGTCTCTGGTCAGACCCTCCAGGAGGATGTTGGGCTCCTGGTCCTCCAGCCCTCGGTTCAGACGGATGCTGACCGTCAGTTTCCTCTGCAGGGCCCTCAGCTGGTCCATGTCGGCCTGCGACAGCTTCCCGATGTACTGGTCTGTGATGCTTCTCTCCGCCTGCTCGGCCACAATCAGATCCTGGATCCTTTTCTTAGCCTGACTCACGGCCTGCGGGTAACGAGTGTGGGGAGTTTAGTTCAC
>NC_136639.1:1404440-1409440 GCF_949748355.1 Melanostigma gelatinosum
CTCTCGAGCTTCACGTTGGATGTTCCTCTGACCAGTCTGACCTTTGAAGTCCCTGGTGAAACACTGAAAAACACACAGTTAATACAGTTAAACTAGCTTGTCTCTCTTCGGCTATTAAAGTCTTTTGTCGTCTTTTCTCATTGACAGCTTTTAGTTTTCTCGGTCAGATCACGAATGAAATGAAACTCACATCCACAGTTTGGCTGTCACTCGGGTGAACGACGACGGCCACCTCTCTCAGGTGAAGAGGAGTTGTTCTGCGGCTGAACGAGTGGATCTCCCGCAGCAGGACTCTGGACACCACGTCTCTGGGGAAGCACAGGTTTCCCGTGCCGATGGCCGGGAAGGACAGCGACGTCATCCGTTGATTCTCAGCCTCCTTCAGACAAAATCTGATGATGGACACCAACTCCTGAGACAAGGAGACGACACACGGGAGACGAGGAGTGGAATAAACTCTTATTGGGTTCAGTGAATAGACCTTTGACTGGAAGGTTGTTGTTCAAATTCCCTCTGAACTACAGATCACATGTTGTGGAGCAGCAGCGAGATGCAGATTTACTAAAGTACCGTCCATAAATGCACATTTGAGGAACTTGGACTTGAAGTGTAACTTCACCCCCAGTTCTGAGCCTAAAGCGTGATTTATGCCACGTCCGCGAGTCTCCGCCCACATTTTCTATCAACTCACAAAGATGGGCGGAGAAAAAAGTAGAACTTTGAGGAGCTTTGAGAATGTCGGTTCTGTTCGGTTTCCTCACAGAAAGTCTAACCGAGGCTTTAGTCCACCCTCAGCATCGTTTTGAAAAATGCTAAAATAAAGTAGGTAAGGGCTCCGATGAAGCCAAATCCACTGAATCCACTTCATGACGTAGACTCGTCCCAAACGGCCGACTCTATCTCAGAATGGATCTTGATAATGATTTAAAACTAGAGACATTTTCAAACATGAGATGATGATTTTTATAGATTTGGAAAGATGTTAACAACATTATGCAGTTACTCTGAATGAGGTTTCCTGCTCTGTAGTCCGTATCCGATGCTCAAAACATACGTTTCCCATCAGCCCCTCACCTCCTCTGCCTGGCCGGCTCCGTTGTCCCAAGGCGGGCAGACGGCGTGAAAGACTTTCCGACACTTGAGGTTGAAGCCGTCGGTGACGACGACGTCGCCGTACGGCAGCGCGGACGCCGCGGCTTCAGACCACACAGCTGACTGCAGGACGGACCCGGCCTCCTGCAGCAGGGCTTTGGACACGGCTCCCTGTTTCAGGTTCATGTCCTCCGACATGGTGTTGACGATGACGTCAGTCTGTGGACCCAAAATCACACTGAAGTTTAGCACCACAACTGAAAGGACCAGATGGTTCATTCAAGACAACTCATTAGTCTTTAAGGTTATTTAAGTCATATTTAATTTAAGTAATAATACAATCATATCTATATATGTTGTAATCTAACATAGTATTCTGATTTAATCCATATTTGTTGCTGTTCAGCCTTTCATAAACAGATGAGGATCATATCACTCTCAGTGCTCACAGTCTGGTCCTGAATGTTGCCCCTCTGCAGAACAATCTTCAGACCCTCAGCGGTGGTCTGCTCCGCCCCCCCCGACCTACAGCCAATCAAAGAGCAGGACTGATGTCATCGCAGACAGTCAAGTCAAACTTTATTTGTAAAGCACAATTAAAAACAACTACAGTGGACCAAAGTGCTAAACAGACACAGAATACAAATGAATACAAAGCACACGGCAAAGACAGAAGAAAACTAAATGTATCTCAGCAGCAACTCAAAGCTTCCTGTAGTCTGAGCAGGTTTTATCTAAAAATGTAAGCTGTTTCAGAGTTTAGGGGCGTGTGTTAAAGCTGCATTCTCTCTAGCGTCCATCAGGGGGCGACTCCTAGCGACGGGACAAAAAAACAAGACGGCGATGGCCAAAAACCTTAAGGCTTCAAAACATCAGTCCACAAACCAACGGGGGACGTCACAACGACTACGTCCACTTCTTATAAACAGTCTCTGTTTCGGACCCAATGGTGGACCTGGTCTTCTAAATATCTCAAGACTCCAATAATCTGGTCCTGAAAACTTTACTGCAGCGCAAAAACAAAACTAAGAAGAAATAAAGACGAGAAGCAGATGAAGAACCTCACCCTCCGTGCCCTCCAGGGCTGGCGTGGCCTCTGAAGTTCTGACCTCCCCAGTTACCTTGCAGACCTCGCTGGAATCCAGCTCCTCCTTCTCCACCTCCACCTCCTCCTCGTCGTCCTCCTCCTCCTCCACCGCCTCCTCCTCTTCCTCGTCCTCCTCGTCCTCCTCGTCCTCCTCCTCTTTCACCAGACAGATGGCCCCTGGGCAACTGGCTCTGACCTCGAACCGGCTGATATCCACTGCGAAGAGAGCAATAAAGTTCAGACACCAGCTTCCAAGTGATCTACATGTTTTTAGTTGATGTAGAAACAGAAATGTAGAAAAGAAGACATTGTGGGTTTAGCAGCATATCAGTGTTGGAGATGAAACTGAAATCCATCAACAGAGAAACTACAAAAATGGCCTCGTGTTCCCTTAAAGGAACAATTTGACATTTTGGAATGTATTCTCTTTCGGGTGGAGAGTTAGATGAGAAAATTGACACCACTCTCATATCGATAAGGCTACAGCTAGCATCCGGTTAGCTTAGCTTGGAACAAAGACTATTTCCCCGGCGTGGCATCAACGAAGTTCTTATCTGATCTTATATTTACAACAAAGACATTTCCTAAAATGTCTAAGCTGCAGTACGTTCTAATAAACAGTAAAAGTTCATGTTTCTTGTATTTACCCAGAAGCCCCAGCGCCTCTTCCTGCTGCCGGCGGTGGCACCGTCATCGTAGGTCTGAGGTCCACGAACACTCTGCTGACGGCCGTGGCCAGGACTCTCACCGTGTTGTCGTTGTTGTCCACCAGGTGAATCTCCGTCAACGATCTCGGCGCTCCCGGAGCGTCGCAGTATTCCCTCACCGCCTGAGCGATGGTGTCGGCACAGAGGTCGACGGGGAAACCGAACACCCCCGAGCTGATCGCCGGCAGCGCGACGGTGGAGCAGTTCACGCTCTCCGCTTGCGTCAGACTGTTTTTAACTGCCAGCTTCAGACGCGACACCGACGTCTTCCTGTCAAAGTCGGAGAACCGCGGACCGACCGCGTGTACGACGTACTTGCAAGGCAGCTTACAGGCGCCCGTTACGATGGCGTCGCCCGGTCGTAGCTTTCCACTTGTGGCAACGTGGTCGTCACTGATTTTCTGCAGCGCCGGTCCCGCGGCATTGAGCAGCGCTAAAGCCAGGCCACCGATGTGCTGCAGATCCTCGTTAGCCGCGTTGACCACCGCGTCCACGCCGAAGGTGCAGATGTTGGCCTTGCTGACCGAGACCAGAACTCCACTCGAGGTCTTCACTTTGCAATAACAAAGGCCATCTTTTACTTCCTCAGAGTTCTCGTCCTCTTCCTCCTCTTGATTCTCCGGACAAAGCAACACCACACAGCTGAATTCTGTCATTATCGTAGACAGGAACAGGCTTCCTTGAGACTGGAAGTACTTCTTCGCTCCAGGCTTATCCACGATGAGGTTGTCAGTGGAGAGGGCGCCGCTCAACTCCTGGAAGCAGCTTTTGGCTTTCTGGACGTGAAGACGAGCCCCAGCAAGGGTGATCTTTGGCCTCTCTGGATCAAACAGGACTTCTACGTCATTATCTTTGGCAATACCGGACCAATCTTGTGATTTCTTTTTGTCGATGAACTGAACAACGGCGCAGGACTTGACACGAATGGTTTCTTGAACTCGTGAGTAGTTCGTGATGAATTCCCTCAGACTGCTGCTGACCTCTTTCACCTGATTCAGGAAGCCGGCCACCGTTATTTTGTCTCTCCTCTCCGGGTGCATCTGAATGGCCACGGTCTTCTTCGTTGAAGAGTTGCAGCTTTCCAACAGCTGTTGGTTCAGCTTCACCCAAAGGTGAAGTTTCAGAACGTCCTGGTCTTCCACATCCAGAATCTGGTGGGCCAGATCGGTCTTCATCTTACTCTCTGCGGCAACGAGGACGCTCTCAGAACTCCCCGACAGATGTAACCCTTTGCTCTCAATGGTGTAGATGGCACCGATGCCTTTGGATGTGAACAGGTGCTGCGACATGGCCATGGGATCCACCGTCTTTAGGAAGTCCAGAAGAGCTGGGGGGATATTCAGGTGCTTTTTACTCATACCCACGTTCCTCTCCAAGATCCACGCTTTAGTCTGGTAAACCTCTGCGGGGAGTCCTGTAATGGTCAACTTCTGGTTGCTTTCATCGAAGGAGAGTTTCATGTCGGGGGAAATGTCCCGGGCAGCTTTCTGGAAGCCCTCGTGGTTCAGGATGTAGAACATCGCAGGAGACATAAGCATCACGTCAGAGAAACCTTCTGCCTGACGTTTTATCTGATCCATGGCTTTAAGAACGAGGTTCTCCACAGGAGCTCTGATTCGTTTTATATCGTCAGCTCGGCCAGCGACGGTCAAAATCCCCTTGGATGCGTCCAGCACCAGGACGGCGTCTTCCCTGACGGCCGAACGGACGTCTTTCTCCGCGGCTTTCCACGCAGGTGCGTTCGCCGTACATTCGAAGGCGCTGTACTCGGACATTTGGCGACGGAAGGCCTCTCTGGCGGTGCTCATCCACTTGTCTACGTGTTGGGCGGTCAGACCTTTCTGCCTCAGAAACCCCGGGAGAGGGCCGAGTTTCACCTCGGGGTTGTCCAAGTCGACGCTGCAGAAGTACGGACGCATCTTATCGTTGATGCTCTTCAACAGTTTCTTCATCAGGAGGAATTTCCAGACGACGTGGTGAACGCTCTCGCTGAAGGGATCGGGCATCTTCCATGTTGGGCGTTCTTTGCCGTACAGCGCCGTGCCCAGGGACTCGTAGTACGGATACACCTTGACAGGGATGGACCGCATCACATAGTCTTGTTTTGTGCAAAT
>NC_136639.1:1414440-1456940 GCF_949748355.1 Melanostigma gelatinosum
CTCTACCTGTTCAGGTACTCTGTTCTCTACCTGTTCAGGTACTCTGTTCTCTACCTGCTCATGTACTCTGTTCTCTACCTGCTCGTGTACTCTGTTCTCTACCTGCTCATGTACTCTGTTCTCTACCTGTTCATGTACTCTGTTCTCTATCTGCTCATGTACTCTGTTCTCTACCTGTTCAGGTACTCTGTTCTCTACCTGCTCATGTACTCTGTTCTCTACCTGCTCATGTACTCTGTTCTCTACCTGCTCATGTACTCTGTTCTCTACCTGCTCATGTACTCTGTTCTCTACCTGTTCATGTACTCTGTTCTCTACCTGTTCAGGTACTCTGTACACTACCTGCTGAGGTACTCTGTACACTACCTGTTCAGGTACTCTGTTCTCTACCTGTTCATGTACTCTGTTCTCTACCTATTCAGGTACTCTGTACACTACCTGCTGAGGTACTCTGTACACTACCTGTTCAGGTACTCTGTTCTCTACCTGTTCATGTACTCTGTTCTCTACCTGCTCATGTACTCTGTTCTCTACCTGTTCAGGTACTCTGTTCTCTACCTGTTCAGGTACTCTGTTCTCTACCTGTTCAGGTACTCTGTTCTCTACCTGTTCATGTACTCTGTTCTCTACCTGTTCATGTACTCTGTTCTCTACCTGTTCATGTACTCTGTTCTCTACCTGTTCATGTACTCTGTTCTCTACCTGTTCATGTACTCTGTTCTCTACCTGCTCATGTACTCTGTTCTCTACCTGTTCAGGTACTCTGTTCTCTACCTGTTCATGTACTCTGTTCTCTACCTGCTCATGTACTCTGTTCTCTACCTGTTCAGGTACTCTGTTCTCTACCTGTTCAGGTACTCTGTTCTCTACCTGTTCAGGTACTCTGTTCTCTACCTGTTCATGTACTCTGTTCTCTACCTGTTCATGTACTCTGTTCTCTACCTGTTCATGTACTCTGTTCTCTACCTGTTCAGGTACTCTGTTCTCTACCTGTTCATGTACTCTGTTCTCTACCTGTTCATGTACTCTGTTCTCTACCTGTTCATGTACTCTGTTCTCTACCTGTTCATGTACTCTGTTCTCTACCTGTTCATGTACTCTGTTCTCTACCTGCTCATGTACTCTGTTCTCTACCTGTTCATGTACTCTGTTCTCTACCTGCTCATGTACTCTGTTCTCTACCTGTTCAGGTACTCTGTTCTCTACCTGTTCATGTACTCTGTTCTCTACCTGTTCATGTACTCTGTTCTCTACCTGCTCATGTACTCTGTTCTCTACCTGTTCATGTACTCTGTTCTCTACCTGTTCATGTACTCTGTTCTCTACCTGTTCATGTACTCTGTTCTCTACCTGTTCATGTACTCTGTTCTCTACCTGTTCATGTACTCTGTTCTCTACCTGCTCATGTACTCTGTTCTCTACCTGTTCATGTACTCTGTTCTCTACCTGTTCAGGTACTCTGTTCTCTACCTGCTCATGTACTCTGTTCTCTACCTGTTCATGTACTCTGTTCTCTACCTGCTCATGTACTCTGTTCTCTACCTGCTCATGTACTCTGTTCTCTACCTGCTCATGTACTCTGTTCTCTACCTGTTCATGTACTCTGTTCTCTACCTGTTCAGGTACTCTGTTCTCTACCTGCTCATGTACTCTGTTCTCTACCTGTTCATGTACTCTGTTCTCTACCTGTTCATGTACTCTGTTCTCTACCTGCTCATGTACTCTGTTCTCTACCTGATCATGTACTCTGTTCTCTACCTGTTCAGGTACTCTGTTCTCTACCTGCTCATGTACTCTGTTCTCTACCTGCTCATGTACTCTGTTCTCTACCTGTTCAGGTACTCTGTTCTCTACCTGTTCAGGTACTCTGTTCTCTACCTGTTCAGGTACTCTGTACACTACCTGCTGAGGTACTCTGTACACTACCTGTTCAGGTACTCTGTTCTCTACCTGCTCATGTACTCTGTTCTCTACCTGCTCATGTACTCTGTTCTCTACCTGTTCAGGTACTCTGTTCTCTACCTGTTCAGGTACTCTGTTCTCTACCTGCTCATGTACTCTGTTCTCTACCTGTTCAGGTACTCTGTACACTACCTGCTGAGGTACTCTGTACACTACCTGTTCAGGTACTCTGTTCTCTACCTGCTCATGTACTCTGTTCTCTACCTGTTCAGGTACTCTGTACACTACCTGCTGAGGTACTCTGTACACTACCTGTTCATGTACTCTGTTCTCTACCTGTTCAGGTACTCTGTACACTACCTGCTGAGGTACTCTGTACACTACCTGTTCAGGTACTCTGTTCTCTACCTGCTCATGTACTCTGTTCTCTACCTGTTCAGGTACTCTGTACACTACCTGCTGAGGTACTCTGTACACTACCTGTTCATGTACTCTGTTCTCTACCTGCTCAGGTACTCTGTTCTCTACCTGCTCATGTACTCTGTTCTCTACCTGTTCAGGTACTCTGTTCTCTACCTGTTCATGTACTCTGTTCTCTACCTGTTCATGTACTCTGTTCTCTACCTGCTCATGTACTCTGTTCTCTACCTGTTCATGTACTCTGTTCTCTACCTGCTCATGTACTCTGTTCTCTACCTGTTCAGGTACTCTGTACACTACCTGCTGAGGTACTCTGTACACTACCTGTTCATGTACTCTGTTCTCTACCTGCTCAGGTACTCTGTTCTCTACCTGCTCATGTACTCTGTTCTCTACCTGTTCATGTACTCTGTTCTCTACCTGTTCAGGTACTCTGTTCTCTACCTGCTCAGGTACTATGTTCTCTACCTGTTCAGGTACTCTGTTCTCTACCTGTTCAGGTACTCTGTTCTCTACCTGCTCAGGTACTATGTTCTCTACCTGTTCAGGTACTCTGTTCTCTACCTGCTCATGTACTCTGTTCATTATGTTCATCTGTCAATAATGAATCCACCTTTAGAAGTCTTCTGTTGTGACTCATCATCTGTTAAATAACGAGCAGGCCTGGTAGCTGGACAGGTGAAGTGCATGCTGGGAAGTCAACTGACAATCTGAGCTGGGATCAGTTTTAAAGTGTTTATTACTTCCTTAAACTTTGAGGAACAAAAACACGTAAATTAAAGGTTTTCGGTTGATGATTAAATGCTATTTAATTGTTGTGCTTTTTCCTCAAACACTTTTTACTGTTTTTACTGTTTGAGGAAGTTTGTGTCTCGCGGTAAAACGCACGAGCCTGTTTGTTATTTCTGACACGTAGAACGTGTTTTAAACTCACTTTGTTCTCAGTTTGAACCATTAAAATAAAGTAAATAAATGTCCCGACAGTCACTTTTATTCATGCGGACTCACCCTCCTCGGATCGGAAGAACACGGCCGCTCTCGGAGCTCCGTCCTCGGCCTCCACGCGACAGTCTCCCCCGCTGGACTTCTTCTTGCTCTGGAAGTAAAGCTGCAGTTTGTTCTTCATGGTTTTGGTCTGATTCGGGATCCAGTCCCCCTCCACGGTCACCGGGAGCGGACGCTCGGTCTCGTCCATTCTCAGTCTGTCCGGTAACACAAAAACACACCGACACCGACCGACCGACACAAACAAAGCGGCGGAGACGCGTCACAGCTTCAGATGCTTTCACTTTCGTTTCTTCACTAAATGAAGAAAAATGGAAACCGAGTTCAGCAGCTGACTCACTGGAGCACGAGGGGTTTGTTGTATTTATAATACATATTATTCATATTTATTATGTATTTTTATAGATAGAAATATATGATATATTTAATATTTATTAATATATTATGATATTAAATACCATATTATATTACATATATTTATAATAAATATAATAAAGCAGGAATTCTATATTACTATACATCATTTATGATATTATTTATTTATAAATACATTCATAATATCTATAAATATATAATAAATGTTTTTTTACATATATTTATACATTTTAGAAATACATTAAGGAACTGGGCAGTTATTATTATTATTCATCCATCTAAATAACAGTTAAACGTTTTATTCACACTAAATGTATTTATTTGTCAGACTAGAGTGTGCTGCTGCCCTTAATGTACTTTTAGTCACCGGTAGAAGGAGTACTTGTATATTTTATTAGAAGTAAACTGTAGTGATAATATAGTGTTGAAATACTCCAGCATTAAAGATTTAATTAGAAGGAACTTTAACTTTGTGTTGATTCTGTCGCCCCCCTGTGGACTAAAGCGGTAGTGTTCATGAGCACCAGACTCCTTTAGATCAGGGGTTCTTAACCTTTTTGACCTCGGGGCCCAACTTTTCAAGGACAAAGTGTCCCGGGGCCCACTCTGACTATATGCATCAAAAGAGTCAGACAACCTGTAGGTCATACAGAAACAGAGCAGTGGGCCTTTGGAGTCAGTACAAATTTAAGATTTTTGTCCGCATAAAATAAAAAAGTATCTTTCAGTATAAATAACTGCCGGTGGCTGTATCTGTACAGGTAAAGGACAGTATAGGGCTGTAACTACACTATCAGTGAACAACTGCCTCAAATTTGAAGAAGATTGGACAAAGTATGACCATTCTACAGAGTTTCTTCATGAAGAGATCCAGGCGGAGCTCTAAAAGGACATTTGGAGACCCAAATGGACACATGGTAACCACATGATATTCTGACACACTAAAGGTGTTTCTCCCTTTATATTTTGATATTATATTATTTTCCTTTTATTTTTAGCCTTTGCAAATTGCAAAAACTACGTATATATGGCCGAAGACATGGTGTGTGAGTAGCGGACTTGCTGTGCTTAATGGCTGCGACCGAGCGCACGAACGAGAATGAGAATAGCTCAGTTACGCAAACGTTGGTTGACGGCTTATGGAAGAGGAGGATAAGGTTTGTACTATAAGTACTAGCGTTTTCTGAAGGCAGTAGCTCCATGGTAACATCCGCTAGCACGTTGTCGGGTCTGTAATGTGTCTTTTTCCGTCGAAATGCTGCAAGATACGACTTGCAGCGGTTATGGCGACATTGGACAGTGTGTGTGTGGGCTCCTTTTGTGGAGAAACCATAAGAAATGAAAGAAAATCGATGATTTCTTTGCAAAGATGAGGATTTTGGGCATGCTGGGATACCAAACACGGACATGTTTTGTGACGTATTTGCGCAAACAAGCCGTAGGAACGGAAGGGGAGGGGATCGAGGATGCCGGTGTTGAACAGGCAAAACCCTTGTTAAATAAATGAGATGATAGAATGTGATGATCACAAAGACATTTATTATCATGTGTATGTAAACCTGCATACACAACAAGAAGCCCAACAGACTTTCCCACGAGCGTTGGATGTTTCGTCGCTTGGTGTCTCTTTATTTCTGAAGGCTTCAGTGCTTCGTTTGATAGCATTAGCTCACATTCCACACACTGAGCCCTCGGCTCTGCCTCGTTGCCTCCGTTCACAAAGCCGTACTTAAGAAAGTCAGGGTTGTACTTGCGCACACATTTAGACTTTTGGGGGGTATGGCACCACTGTCGTCTTCATTTTTTCTTTTTAATAACTTATCCATAACTTTCGCTACAGGCTAGCGGCTAGCTGAGTGTCTTCTTCTGCTTATTGCAGCTTGTTAAACAACAGACTGACGCATTACCGCCACCAGGTGGTGGAAAGCTATATTGTAACTGAGCGTCTCATGGACAACAGTAATATCTCTGGTGTCTTCAATTGATAACCTATGCGGTCCCGCGGCCCTCGCGGCCCACAGGTGCAAAACTGAAAGTTTTTCGCGGCCCTCTAGGTGGCGCTCGCGGCCCAATCATGGGCCGCGGCCCTATGGTTAAGAATCACTGCTCTAGATTTCAGCGCTTCTTCCTTCCATGCAGCCTCAGCTTCAGCTCATGATCATGTCGATCAGCTTGAAACCTGCTTTTAATCTCTCTGCATCAGCACAAAACAAAGCTGAAGCTCTGACGGCCCTGAAGGCCGACTGCATCCCATCATCTCGGTGCTGCAGGGTTCAGGTCTCCCGTGTGCTCTCCTTGTTTGGTCTTTGTTGTGATGTTGCATGTTCATCGGAGTCAGACCGTCGCTGCTCCTGGAACAGGCCTGGACCCGCCGGGACATGCGGACCATGTGGGCTCTGCCCGACTGCGGGCGCTGGTCTGAGGTCAGGCTTTAAAAGCAGCAGGCCGAGGCCAACGGTGCTGCGACTTCACCGCAGACACGGCACACCTCAGTCTGCAGCCGCGTGCTGTCGTGTTCTCATTTCACAGCAGCTCAGCACGAGGAACTTCAGCGGAGTAGAAAGTACAACATATACGTCGGAGTAGAGGTAGAAAAGAATGTACCTGTACAAGTACTGACTACTTCAGACTTCTTTGTATCGGCTTCTTGTTTGCTGTGTGAGTGAAACTAGAACCTGCAGAGGCTCTTCTGTGTGTGTGGACCTGAAGAACTGCAGCAGTAAATCCATGTGAGGAAAGTTGAAATACACTCGCATGTAAAACTCAAAACAAGAATTAGCAGCAACAGTTGGACGATGCAATGTGAGGACTGGCTTTCAATGATTCCTTTACAGTGTTTCATGGTTGATGACGATGCTATTTGAACACACGCTGCAGCCGGAGGGGGATTGAGTGTAAAGGTTCAGTGAAGTTCAGTGAATGCAACAGCAGGTTCGTCTGCTGATGGGTCTGAAGCTGCAGTCGAGTCCTTACAAGGACAGAATGGGAAGACGCTGTGAGCTGATATGCGGGGGGGGCGTGGTCACACCTGGCCTAGACTCCGCCCCTCTGATATGTGAAGCGTGGACTCAGGTAACACGCTGACGCCCTGCGTTGTGTTTGGTCGAGGTAGAAGTTAAAAGTCCTAAAAAGGAACTCGATTGCTCAGAAGGACACAATTCAGAGGAGAGACGCATCGGAACACGTCTCTGCAGGTCCAGGGTGTGGACACAATACCTGGAACACCTCTGCAACGTAAAGACATGAAGCTGCAGAGCAGGAATACATCGTGTACATCGTGTACATCGTGTACATCGTGTACATTGTGTACATCGTGTACATCGTGTACATCGTGTACATCGTGTACATCGTGTACATCGTGTACATCGTGTACATCGTGTACATCGTGTACATCGTGTACATAGTGTGACCGTAAAGACATGCAAGAACACAAAGAACCAAACAGAAACAATCGATCATCATTCAGTAATATGTACGAATACTGGAGACGTGAAGGAAACAAGAGATCTCAGAGGTACATGTTGTACTTTATACTGTACTACATCTCAGAGGTACATGTTGTACTTTATGCTGTACTACATCTCAGAGGTACATGTTGTACTTTATACTGTACTACATCTCAGAGGTACATGTTGTACTTTATACTGTACTACATCTCAGAGGTACATGTTGTACTTTATACTGTACTACATCTCAGAGGTACATGTTGTACTTTATACTGTACTACATCTCAGAGGTACATGTTGTACTTTATACAAAGATCATTCTGCAATGTTTATTTCTGCTTAAAAAAAACTTAAACCACAAATCAATCCATCGACTGATTGATAATGTTTGCAGCTTTTTTGTCTAGATATACATGTGCTTCTGGCAGCAGAATATTATATATATATATATTTTATTTTATTTTTTTTATTTTATTTTAAAAAATGCATTAATGCGCAATAAAATAATTGTCGGCGTTAATTAATGAATGCGAAATGAACGCGTTAACTTGCCCAGCACTAATATGTACACACACTCTTTAACCCCTCACATACTATACTATATACTGAAGGCCAATATTAAATATAGCTCATGGTAGAAATATGTTATGCACACATGTAGAGAACAGGTAGAGTACAGAGTACCTGAGCAGGTAGTACACAGTACTGCTCAGGTACTCTGAGACGATTCATCTGAATGAGTCTGAACCATCTCTGATCTTCATCAATGCAAAGAACTCTGCAGAAATAAAAACTATTTCAAACATTTGTTACAAGTTTTCTCTTCCAGCAGCAGAAGATATTTGTGTACAAACAAATATTAATAAAGTTTAGATTGAAGTCTTCACCGCCACAGATACATGATGAACATCTGCTCACTTTTCCGGTCCGACGGGCCAATCACAGACCTGCTGCGGAGGAATCCACCGCCGCAGCAGTTCCCTGAGGGCTTCTTTGAACAGTGTTTTAGACGGATGCCCTCTCCAGCCAATCAGGACACGTGCTGAGACAAGCTGCGGAATCCTGCTCACCTGGACCAATGAGAGCGCGAGCTGAGGGAACGTTACCTTATATGGAGAGCGCGAGGAGTCCCTCCAGCGCGGATAAAACAGGTGCGGGTTGTGCTGAAGTTGCATCGACCGATCACAGCTGGGCGAGATCCAGAAACACCGTCAGACTCCTCGCGCAAGACTCACCTGCACAGGTAAGAACCACCGCTGCTGCTTCTGCCAGACATCTCCACACTGAGCTGCTACAGCAGAGCTTCATCTGAGGACCACAAGGTTTATTGATCCGACTGTTTAACACTGAATCTCTTCATGTCTGTGACAGACAGCTGATCACAGCGATGACGTGTTAAACGCTTGTTATTATTTTTAACCTTAGAAATAGATTCATGTTGAGTTGAATTAGTTCTGGTAAACTCTTTAAACAGCAGGTTAGTTTCTCTTTAAGATGAAGAAATGGTTTAATTTAATTCACAACACATGCTGTCGGGTTGAAATACTGCAAGTGTTTCTCTAATAAGGTATCATTGTCACACAAACTGTAGTTCTTAAAGGGTTAATCGAATCTGGATATTAGCTGCCAGTGACCGATCTCTGCAAGTATCAGTGTTTCCCACCAGATATGAACCTTTACGCATCTCTAGTGGCGACTTAAACATCAGCAGCTGCTGAAATATAATAATCAATAACAGAACGTACAAGGAAATGATCTCAGTGACGCCGCTCTGGTTTAAATGTTAACGTGGGGGGGTGTAGGGGTCCAGGTCCTGGGGGGGGGAGGGTGTAGGGGTCCAGGTCCTGAGGGGGGGTTTAGGGGTCCAGGTCCTGAGAGGAGGGGGGGTGTACGGGTCCAGGTCCTGAGGGGGGGGGTGTAGGGGTCCAGGTCCTGGGGGGGGGGGTGTAGGGGTCCAGGTCCTGAGGGGGGGTTTAGGGGTCCAGGTCCTGAGAGGAGGGGGGGTGTAGGGGTCCAGGTCCTGAGGGGGGGGGTGTAGGGGTCCAGGTCCTGAGGGGGGGGTTTAGGGGTCCAGGTCCTGAGGGGAGGGGGGGGGGGTTAGGGGTCCAGGTCCTGAGGGGGGGGGTTTAGGGGTCCTGAGGGGGGGGGGGGGTGTAGGGGTCCAGGTCCTGAGGGGGGGGGGGTGTAGGGGTCCAGGTCCTGAGGGGGGGGGGGTTAGGGGTCCAGGTCCTGAGGGGGGGGTTAGGGGTCCAGGTCCTGAGGGGGGGGGGTTAGGGGTCCAGGTCCTGAGGGGGGGGTTAGGGGTCCAGGTCCTGAGGGGAGGGCGGCTCCGTTCTGCATCAAACACTTGGTGTCTCAGACCTTCACCAAAATTCCTGACTTATCTCTCAACTTGAGTCCAGTTTAACGACAGCGTCCTGCTCGCTGACGAGCAGGACGCTGTCGTTAACGAGCAGGACGCTGTCGTTAACGAGCAGGACGCTGTCGTTAAACTTGACTCGTCTCACAAGGTGACTAACGAGGCTGCAGCTGAAATCTAAAGACATTAAAATCAAGTATCTGAAATCGTGTAGTTTGTTAGAGGATTAGTTTATGATTTGTCTGAAGCCCTTCAGATGTTCAATGTAATTGCTACATTCATGAATCAATCATTGAAATGTGTTCTCATGGTGCATTGTGGGTCAGAAAGCTACAGATTGACGTGCATTAGTAATCTAACATGTCATGTTTACTTTAAACACAAATGATGTTCTTCAACGACTTGATCTGAAACCTCCTCGGCTCGCGGTCGGCCATGTTTGCTGCTTACGAAGGTGAGGCTCCTCTGTAGACGATTGGCTTCCACACAGCCAGTCACGGGTTCGTGCGTCTGGCTGGAGTCTGATGCCGGCAGTCAGAGCTCTGTGGAGCGTAAACCCTTCGGCTGCTCAGGCGTCGTCACCGGTTGATCGGGTTGGACGACTTGAGAGGCCACGCCCAACAAACTGCCATCCAGTGAGGGAGCGTAACACCGAGAGGAACCAGAACGTTCAAAGTGAACCGTCGCGTTGAACCGCGTGTTTGTCCTCATTAAGCTGTTGCGTCACTCAGCTGAGCTCCTGATGTAACTGAGGATGTTTCAGAAAGTCAAATGATGACACTTCACTTCTGACACATTCTCTTAAAACAGTTTCAACTAAATCATTATACTTTAAACAAAAATGCTCAAAATCATAATCATCATCGCCTATCGGCACTGAAATCTTGATTTGTGTAATTATTAAACAGCATGAAGATGCTTTGATTCAGTGTTCAGGTAATTCAAAATAACAAAGATTTGACTCGGATCACAAACCACTAGCTCTATAGAACATATGGAGGAAGTGACTGCTGGTGTCGCTGTAGAAGAATAACTCGTCTGTGTCATTAATATGAATGTGTCCTTTCAGAAATGGAAGACGATATTGCTGCCCTGGTTGTTGACAATGGCTCCGGCATGTGCAAAGCCGGTTTCGCCGGTGACGACGCCCCCCGCGCCGTCTTCCCCTCCATCGTCGGTCGCCCCAGACATCAGGTACTCTCTGATGAAGAGTATAAAATGTCCCCGCAGGTGAACGCGGTGGCCGCGTGATGTGACGGTGTGTTTGTGTGCAGGGTGTGATGGTGGGAATGGGACAGAAGGACAGCTACGTGGGAGACGAAGCCCAGAGCAAGAGAGGCATCCTGACCCTGAAGTACCCCATCGAGCACGGCATCGTCACCAACTGGGACGACATGGAGAAGGTAAAGACCTCCACCTCCCGATTCCACACCTGGAGCTCCCATCGTCTGGTTGAGACGGGTCATAGTTCAGTTCAGGATTTCAAAACGTAAAGCTGAAGTTTATAGAAGGCTTCCACCAGACGCACCTGACTCGTCCACATGTATTAATATTCTTCACCTGAACGTTCAGCGGTCAAACTAACCATCTGTCCCGTCTGCAGATCTGGCATCACACCTTCTACAACGAGCTCCGTGTTGCACCTGAGGAGCATCCGGTGCTGCTGACCGAAGCTCCACTCAACCCCAAAGCCAACAGGGAGAAGATGACACAGGTGTGTTCACGCTTCGCTCAGAGTAGGAAACGAGCTTCAGCAGCTTCAGTTTAGTCTCCAGTGACTCTTGTTTTGTTTCTCTTTGGTACAGATCATGTTCGAGACCTTCAACTGTCCGGCCATGTATGTGGCCATCCAGGCCGTCCTGTCGCTGTACGCCTCCGGTCGTACCACAGGTGAGAACTCATGACTGAGAACACTGGAACAGCATTTAATGTTTGATTAAAAGACTTCCTGCTCAAACAATGGCCGTGTATCTGAAGTACCTCGGACGTTGGGTTTTGTCTGAGCTCTCAGCGTCTCCGTTGTGTAACCGGGTGTTTCCTCTCCTGCAGGTATTGTGATGGACTCCGGTGACGGCGTCAGCCACACCGTGCCGATCTACGAGGGTTACGCTCTTCCTCACGCCATCCTCCGTCTGGATCTGGCCGGCAGAGATCTGACCGACTATCTGATGAAGATCCTCACTGAGAGAGGCTACAGCTTCACCACCACTGGTACGAGTTTCACCTCCTGAAGCCGGCGGCAGAGGCCCAACTTCCAACCTGGAGCTCCTCTCCACTTCAAAACAAAGTGGCCTCAGAAGACTTGAAGCTGCTGACTGGCTGCTGGTCTTTCTACGTTCTGATTTGAATTCTTGTCCATTTTGTAACCACATATATTCCACTCTTGACTTCCAGCCGAGCGTGAGATCGTGCGCGACATTAAGGAGAAGCTGTGCTACGTGGCTCTGGACTTCGAGCAGGAGATGCAGACGGCTTCCGCCTCTTCCTCCCTGGAGAAGAGCTACGAGCTTCCTGACGGACAGGTCATCACCATCGGCAACGAGAGGTTCCGCTGCCCCGAGGCGCTGCTCCAGCCGTCCTTCCTTGGTGGGTAACGACTCTTCACACCGACTGGAGACGATAACAATTTGAGTTCTTGGGCAATCCACGGGGATGATCTAGAGTGCATTTGCCTTTCTATTGAGGCAAATTCTGTAAAGGATCAAGATCCATCAAACGCCAGTCAAATCTCAGTCTATAGACTTAACAGAATAAAGACAATCGCTCTATTAAAGGTCTTGTACAGAGTTGGTGTTCGTTGCTTCAGAGAGGATTCTGGTCCAATATGAGCCAGAGAACCATTTCATACGAACGATAAATGAACTGGTTGCCTCTGTGTGTTCAGGAATGGAGTCGTGTGGCATCCACGAGACGACCTACAACAGCATCATGAAGTGCGACGTGGACATCCGTAAGGACCTGTACGCCAACACCGTGCTGTCCGGTGGCACCACCATGTACCCCGGCATCGCCGACCGCATGCAGAAGGAGATCACCGCCCTGGCCCCGCCCACCATGAAAATCAAGGTATCGTTTCTTTTAAAATATATATATATATATATATATATATATATATTATTTTTTTTATGCAGACAAATGGACGACTTGATGTCTGCTCTGACCCATTTTCTTTCCTTGCCTCCAGATCGTCGCTCCCCCAGAGAGGAAGTACTCCGTCTGGATCGGCGGCTCCATCCTGGCCTCCCTCTCCACCTTCCAGCAGATGTGGATCAGCAAACAGGAGTACGACGAGTCCGGCCCCTCCATTGTCCACCGCAAGTGCTTCTAGAAAGCTCCGCATGGTCCCAACTCCTCTGCGGGGAAGTCAACGTGCTTTACAACGGTCTCGTCCAATTACAACGTTGTCTCGGGGTGAACAGACTGAGAGATACGAGATGCCGCAGAAGATGAATCGAGCGTCTGTTCTCGTTTTGGCAAGTCGCTGAACATCAGACGAACCACTTCTGAACGTGTTCCTCTAACTCTGCTCACAGCCTTCACGCCTGCTGGTGATACAACAAACAGTATTATCACATCTCTTTCTACCTCTAACAATAGATTGTACATCAATACTTTCCTCCTCACTCGTTCTGTCGTCTGACTCTGTCAGCGTTGAGCTGTATGAATATTCCACCGGCGTGTTCGCTGAGCAATAAAATGCCAACATTTGATCTTTACAACTTCTCTAATGTCCTTCTTTGCTGCTGAGTTTCAGAAACTTGTAACTGTTGACTCATTGAGTTCCTGACTTACTATAGATTCTTTACATTAAAGCACTTAATCATGGTTTTCACACAAGTGACTTTTTTTACACCTTCAGGTGATTAAAAATATCAATAGAAGATAACGGAGGTTGGTGGATAGTGCCACCCAGTGGCAGTCATAAATTTAACTTTTTTTATATTTCACCCTTCTGTGTTCCAAATGCAGTACAGAAGACGTTTCTTCCGTCTTCACTAAAGTGTCTAAACGTACTCTAATGGCCATTAAAATACATTGAAGACTCAAAATGGTCCTGGATGGGGTGTCGTGGTGCCACGAGGTCTAAGATGTTATCGGCAACATCTCTAAACTACAGTGCATGGTCTGAAGCCCAACGCCGCTTTCACCAATTGGTGCATAATCTGTGCAGACAGTACGGTGCAAAGGGGTCGTCTCTGTTAGTCATCGGCTTGTTTGTGTAACAAGAACTGTCTATTCTAGTTTCCTTTTAAAGCCAGGTGTACCTGGTGCATCACTCATTAAATGTCAAATTCTGCAAATTGGAGACGCCAGTGGTTTCCTGCTGTAAAGTTATTTTTTTTAAGGCTAAATGCCAACATATGGATTGAAACTGAATTCACAAACACAAACACAAACAGTCAGAACAGTATAACTCACTGGAAGGGGGAAGAATTGGACAGCTGCTGCTGTGGCTCAGAGGTCTTCCCTTGATTTCCTCTGTAATAAAATAGACAAATAACATTTCAGAAATATGTCAGTCAACTTCACGTTTCAGATTCCTTTGTAGTGTCGAGACCAGGCGGCAACCTCCAGTTCTGCCGAGTGAAGCTGATGTGGAAGTGTCTTAAAGCTGCATTCTCTCTAGTGTCCACCAGGGGGCGACTCCTCTGGTTGTATAGAAGTCTATAGAAAATGACTCTACTTCTCTCTTGATTTATTACCTCAGTAAACATTGTAAACATGAGTTTATGTCTCAATCTCTAGTTTCAAGTCTTCTTCAATACAGCATGATGTTCATTTAGTACATTATGCTCCATTTAGAGTCACACAGACCATAAAGCAGGGGATGCTTTAGGGCGGGGCTACTGTGATTGACAGGTCTCTACCAGAGACGTATAGGGCGTCTCTACGTCACTCCTCAGTCCAGATATGGTCACTTCCTGTTCATGGTCACGAAAAAACCAACACAGCGACAGCCGTAATCTAAGATAGCGGCGGTAAAATCGGCAAACACAAGGCTTCATAACGGCAGTCCACAAACTAATGGGTGACGTCATCATCACTACGTCCACTTCCTAATATACAGTCCGTGGTCGAGACGGGAGAATAATTGACAGACTGGCAAATGCTGTTTGTTCAAAGACCCAAGTAGTTTGGAAGGTGTATAAAACAAGTCCAAGAACACCAAATATAGAATGCCATTTTTATACTTGACATTAGCAAAAATGATGAATAATTATTTATATTCAAAATATGTTTTTTTTCATTCAAATCAAGCAATACAAACAAATCAGCAGCAACTAAAGCTACCCATTGGTTCTGCTTCTCTGCAAAGTATACATGTCACTACTGCTGCTACTGTTCTTTAACAACCGTGTCCTTTTCCAACTCCCACACCGTGTCCTGCTTCTTGCCTTTGTGATGATATATTTTAGAGTCTTTTGAAACACCTTGGCTAGAGGCTACAGATAAAAAAAGACTGTTGGCTTCATCAAATATTATTTCATACCAGGTGTTTTTATTAGTTTGCACTTGTCAAATAAACTAAAAATCACGATCCTCCTGTTACAGATAATAATATGACACTAAAACTCTCTTTGGTCCAATACTTAAAGTGTATTTTTTACTAAAGTAAAACAATATTGAATATATTCACTGTACAGGAAGTCTTGTGAAGAAACAAACGCTTCGGTTAAACCGGTTCAGACCGGAACCGTCTGTGGATCTCTGACCTGCAGTGCTGTCATGGAGTGAACATTAAACCATATAAAAAGGTAATTTATCATTTTTTTACAACTCGAAACGTTTTATTGTTGCTTTTAAAAACTGTTAAAGGTTTTCAGTTTGAATGTTTATATGAAAGACTTAGTTAGCTGCTGCCAGCTAACGTTACCGGTAAGCGCTAGCTAGCGCTTGGCTAAGATATGTTTGAGCTTGCTAGCTTTAGCTTGTTTAGTTAGCGCAGTTAGTGTCCTCACGCAGCGCGCCGTATTCACTGAGCTGAGCTTTTGTCGGACGCCCCCGGTATCCTTTAAGCTCTCAAATATTCAGAAGCATTCGTTACGGTTTATAAAATCTGCCGTGAGAGTTCAGGAAGTGTGAGAACTTTATCTTCATCCGTTATATGAAACGTTACTGAGAAACACGGATCGAGTTCCAATGCAAATGGAAAAAACTTGATCCAAGAGGATTCAACGACTGTAAGAAAATCACTTTAAGTTAAATGTTACATTATTAATAAAGTAAATATATTTAAAACATCTTCAAAATACTTTATTGATTATCAGTCTGATTAACACAGAGATGGATAGATACTGCAGATATTGTAAGATAGGTATTATATATTACATTGTATATATTGTGAGATGGATATTGTATATTAATGTCATAGATATTGTATATATTGTTAGACAGTAAAGTAGATCTATGTAGTGTCGAGAGCATTGTTTAAGTTTAAGAAGTGATTTCCTAGAAAAGTACTAATTGTCTCCAAGACAATTACTAAAAGTTATCCCAACATATAGTGACGTTATGAATATTATTCATGGTGATGTTGGATTTCCTGATGTTCACAAGTACCTCCCCTCTCAGCGGTCGCACTGAATATTTAGATGCTGGTTCTCCATCTAGTGGTGCACATGTGGTACTACAACTGGGATATGATGGGAACATTTGGCTGGCAAATACTCCACAACATCCAGCTATTTACAATTGACATACACAGTAGAAGCTCTGAACAGAGTCTGGAGTTCATTTACATTATTCTGCTGTAAATGTGATGGTACTCACCAGATGCTGAGGCAGCTGCCATCCCGTCACTGAGCCGGAGACGAAGCGCCGCTGGAGGCCGACAGTCGGTCTCAAACACCTTCGAACACAAAATAACCAGACGGTGAAAAAAAGACTTCTAACAACCTGTCAGGTCTCTTGTGCTGCTCGTCTCGGCTTCTAAAATGTTACGCTATGCCGACGGTGTATTTGAACTTCAGGGTCCAATCCCAGTTTTTGTTGCTCAATCTTAAACACAGATTTGAATTTGAAGATCATCAGACTCCAACAAAAGTCTAGACTTTACATCCTTCACATTGTTACAGGAAGAACAAATAATCAGCATGGATGGGAGCGGTATAGAGCAATGCACAACCATCAATCAAAGTAAGTTAATTTGATGGTAGAGCATCGCTTTGCATGGGATCATTTAAACCCTTCCGAAATCAATGTAAAGCGACAATGGTTAGAAAACACGAGATTCAATTGATTTTGGAATAAATTATAGTTTTTTAATTGAAATACTTGCTTTGATTGACATCTTGGCGTCAGTAGTTTAATTATAGATTATGATACACACATGCACACTGCTGGTTAGTTTCCAATTCTTCATTTTATTCGATTTGGACATTCACCATCTGACGGCTTCACTGTGAGCACACACTGTGACCTTTCTTCACCATCAGCCACCTGCAGGGAAACGCTCCTGACAGGTGTAATAGGATGTGACGCACATTTTAGTTGACAAAACATGAAAACGTTTTTTTATTTTCAGTGACACAGTATCACCTCAAACGCAAAGATCAGAGGTGTTCCCTTCGTCATTTTGTTACCGAGATGTTTTACACGCTGTGATCGACCCGAACCAGACAACCGCCGACAGTGTCTTAATAACTCGGTAGAGTCTTGATAATAAAACTAATATCTCGATTCATAACGTTTATAATCAACAAAAACACGAGTCAGTTTGATTTAACTTCGACAGATTTCACTCACCAGTTAATTCCTGCTGCGCCACGATCATCATGATGAAAGTGAAAGTAACAGAAGTTCACAACGTTTACATCGACTTTCAACACACGTTCAGACTTATATAAATATATATATATACTTATATAAATACATATATACTTATATAAATACATATATACTTATATAAATACATATATATATATACTTATATAAATAAACAGCTAAATGACGGAAAACATTCCCGTCTCAGAGTAAATCACCCTGTTGTAGTTTTATTAATCTCTTTTTTTTGTTTTCCTAAACCTTTATTAATCGCAGAGTGGACACACACACACACACACACACGTCACCAGTTGAGGCTCGAGCACCACCTGCTGGACAATAACAGTAAAACATGCAATAGAGGCGCAACTTCTTTCTAGATACCATAAACTATCCAACAGGACTGTGATCGTGCACGTAGCGGACAAAAACAGGCACACAACATAAAGAAAGCCAACAATGTGCTTCACTTTGACTTGTTTGATTCAGCAATATTCATATTATATTGACATATGTATGTCACATACATGTCACATACATGTCACATACACAGTATATCACATATGTATGTCACATACATGTCACATACACGTCACATACACAGTATATCACATATGTATGTCACATACATGTCACATACATGTCACATACACAGTATATCACATATGTATGTCACATACATGTCACATACACAGTATATCACATATGTATGTCACATACATGTCACATACATGTCACATACACAGTATATCACATATGTATATCACATACATGTCACATACACAGTATATCACATATGTATGTCACATACATGTCACATACACAGTATATCACATATGTATGTCACATACATGTCACATACACAGTATATCACATATGTATGTCACATACATGTCACATATACAGTATATCACATATGTATGTCACATACATGTCACATACACAGTATATCACATATGTATGTCACATACATGTCACATACACAGTATATCACATATGTATGTCACATACATGTCACATACACAGTATATCACATATGTATATCACATACATGTCACATACATGTTACATACACAGTATATCACATATGTATATCACATACATGTCACATACACAGTATATCACATATGTATGTCACATACATGTCACATACACAGTATATCACATATGTATGTCACATACATGTCACATACACAGTATATCACATATGTATGTCACATACATGTCACATACACAGTATATCACATATGTATGTCACATGCATGTCACATACACAGTATATCACATATGTATGTCACATACATGTCACATACACAGTATATCACATATGTATGTCACATACATGTCACATACACAGTATATCACATATGTATGTCACATACATGTCACATACATGTCACATACACAGTATATCACATATGTATGTCACATACATGTCACATACACAGTATATCACATATGTATGTCACATACATGTCACATACACAGTATATCACATATGTATGTCACATACATGTCACATACATGTCACATACACAGTATATCACATATGTATGTCACATACATGTCACATACACAGTATATCACATATGTATGTCACATACATGTCACATACACAGTATATCACATATGTATGTCACATACATGTCACATACATGTCACATACACAGTATATCACATATGTATGTCACATACATGTCGCATACATGTCACATACACAGTATATCACATATGTATATCATATACATGTCACATACATGTCACATACACAGTATATCACATATGTATGTCACATACATGTCACATACACAGTATATCACATATGTATGTCACATACACAGTATATCACATATGTATGTCACATACATGTCACATACACAGTATATCACATATGTATGTCACATACATGTCACATACACAGTATATCACATATGTATATCACATACATGTCACATACATGTCACATACACAGTATATCACATATGTATGTCACATACATGTCACATACACAGTATATCACATATGTATGTCACATACATGTCACATACACAGTATATCACATATGTATGTCACATACATGTCACATACATGTCACATACACAGTATATCACATATGTATGTCACATACATGTCACATACACAGTATATCACATATGTATATCACATACATGTCACATACATGTCACATACACAGTCTATCACATATGTATGTCACATACATGTCACATACACAGTATATCACATATGTATATCACATACATGTCACACACATGTCACATACACAGTATATCACATATGTATATCGCATACATGTCACATACACAGTATATCACATATATATGTCACATACATGTCACATACACAGTATATCACATATGTATGTCACATACATGTCACATACACAGTATATCACATATGTATGTCACATACATGTCACATACATGTCACATACACAGTATATCACATATGTATATCACATACATGTCACATACATGTTACATACACAGTATATCACATATGTATGTCACATACATGTCACATACACAGTATATCACATATGTATGTCACATAGATGTCACATACATGTCACATACACAGTATATCACATATGTATGTCACATACATATCACATACATGTCACATACACAGTATATCACATATGTATATCACATACATGTCACATACATGTTACATACACAGTATATCACATATGTATGTCACATACATTTCACATACACAGTATATCACATATGTATGTCACATACATGTCACATACATGTCACATACACAGTATATCACATATGTATATCACATACATGTCACATACATGTTACATACACAGTATATCACATATGTATGTCACATACATTTCACATACACAGTATATCACATATGTATGTCACATACATGTCACATACACAGTATATCACATATGTATGTCACATACATGTCACATACACAGTATATCACATATGTATGTCACATACATGTCACATACATGTCACATACACAGTATATCACATATGTATATCACATACATGTCACATACATGTTACATACACAGTATATCACATATGTATGTCACATAGATGTCACATACATGTCACATACACAGTATATCACATATGTATGTCACATACATATCACATACATGTCACATACACAGTATATCACATATGTATATCACATACATGTCACATACATGTTACATACACAGTATATCACATATGTATGTCACATACATTTCACATACACAGTATATCAGTGTGTTACTGTGTGTTACTGTGTGTTAATGTGTGTTAATGTGTTACTGTGTGTTACTGTGTGTCACTGTGTGTTAATGTGTGTTACTGTGTGTCACTGTGTGTTAATGTGTGTTAATGTGTTACTGTGTGTTACTGTGTGTCACTGTGTGTCACTGTGTGTTACTGTGTGTCACTGTGTGTTAATGTGTGTTAATGTGTGTTAATGTGTGTTACTGTGTGTTAATGTGTTACTGTGTGTTAATGTGTGTTACTGTGTGTTAATGTGTGTTAATGTGTGTTAATGTGTTACTGTGTGTTACTGTGTGTCACTGTGTGTTAATGTGTGTCACTGTGTGTTAATGTGTGTTAATGTGTGTCACTGTGTGTCACTGTGTGTTACTGTGTGTTACTGTGTGTCACTGTGTGTTAATGTGTGTTAATGTGTGTTACTGTGTGTCACTGTGTGTTAATGTGTGTTAATGTGTGTTAATGTGTGTCACTGTGTGTTACTGTGTGTTACTGTGTGTCACTGTGTGTTAATGTGTGTTAATGTGTGTTACTGTGTTAATGTGTGTTACTGTGTGTTAATGTGTGTCACTGTGTGTTAATGTGTGTTACTGTGTTACTTTTGCAGACGAGTCATTTTAACACAACACGCGTCGCCTTCACTGCTGTGGACATCGTGGTTGTTTCACATTATCTCAGTGAGACGGTTGAAATGATCAAAGAACACTTTGTTGTACGAATATGAGAAGTCGTCTTATTTCAGACGGTCAGCAGCACTTCTAACAGATGTGCTGCATGATTCTCTGTCTCAGTGCATTCACATCAATAATTCTCCTGCATTGTGTTGCTATGAGCAGCTGTTGCTTCACACGTTTTAAAGTTCAACGCTGTCTTTTACTACTTCATGAACAACATGAAATGATATTGCAAACAAACACAGACGGCTATAATCAAGAGCATCTGGTCCAGAACTCAGCAAAGTCCAGACACAACAAACACACAATACAAAGCCTGAAAATAATGTTGCATCACATGATGCACCGTGTTTAGACGACAATGAGAGAAACAATCAAACTCTCTGTGAGCCCTCTCAGGCCATCAGGCTGCTGTCCCAAAGCGTTTCACTGACGTGTGACTTACAGGTCAGTAAACTACCGTCTACATGTCCACTCTGGAATCATCTTCAACTTTAACAATTCAAAAATAATTGTGACAGAAGAATTAAAAGAACAAACAGGGTTATGGTGTGTGTCGCATGTTGCAGGCTGTTAATGGAGCTTCATCGGTTCACCACAGACGAGCTGTCCTGCACTGAGTGTGTGTGCAGAAAAACAACACGTTAACATCATCGTTCTGCTTCCTGCCTCGTGTGTGTTAGCAGCAGTCAAGTGGTCGGTTGATGCAATGATGCTGACCGACACACTTTATATTCATTATGATGCAGTGCTGAATATTCCACGCACATACATATATATATAGATATGTATCCAATATCTAATATAGATATGTATATAATATATACATATATATATATAGATATGTATCCAATATCTAATATAGATATGTATATATTATATACATATATATATAGATATGTATATAATATATACATATCTATATAGATATGTATCCAATATCTATATATATATATGTATATAATATATACATATATATATAGATATGTATCTAATATCTAATATAGATATGTATATATTATATACATATATATATAGATATGTATATAATATATACATATCTATATAGATATGTATCCAATATCTATATATATATATGTATATAATATATACATATATATATAGATATGTATCTAATATCTAATATAGATATGTATATATTATATACATATATATATAGATATGTATCCAATATCTAATATAGATATGTATATAATATGTACATATATATATAGATATGTATCTAATATCTAATATAGATATGTATATAATATATACATATAGATACAGATATGTATCTAATATCTAATATAGATATATATATAATATATACATATATATGCATGCATATATATATAGATGTGTATATATGCATGTATATATATGTTATATACATACTGTACATATAGATTATATACCATCTCTAATCTTCCTCTACTGACAGCCAGAGCAGAGCAGAAGTCCTGTACACTCATCATTAAAACGCTGCTAATGCAAAGGACTGAAACACGCAGCACGAGCCCGCATCCTGCTCACCTGGACCAATGAGAGCGCGTGCTGAGAGAACGTTACCTTTTATGGACAACGCGACGAGTCCCCGCGAGCCGGTGCGGGGGTTTGGCTCTGGAGGCGGTGCTCACGAGGACACAGAAATACCAGCGCGGCTTGACGGACAGACACACCCGAGAACTCACCTGCACAGGTAAGAACCACCGCCGCCGCTCCGACAGCGGTGACGAGCTTTAGCACAGATATGTGTGAACTGAACTGCTGGCGGAGTTTAATTTAAGCAACATAAGGTTTATTGATCCGACTGTTTAACTCTGAGGCGCTTCCTGTGTGTGTGTGAGTGACGGACAGCTGATCGCAGCTATGACGTTTAAACGCATTTTATTCTGCTTTAGAAACAGTTTCATGTCGAGTTTAGTTTGTTCTGGAGAAGTTTTTTAAAGGCAGAGTAGTTTCACTTTTTTAGACTAAGATAAATAGTTTAATTTAATTTACTGAACACATGATGTCCAAGTTATTTTTTCAGTGTTTTAAACAAAAGTAACTTTCTGACAAGCTACGATGTTTTTAAGGGTTAAAACACTGCACGTAGATCAGCGCGTGCGAGAAAGAGGAAGCTCCTCATTCTGTGAACCTGTGAGATGCATCTGTGTTTCAGACATTAGAGGTTTAAATGCATCAGCAGCTGCTCTGATGCAGGAAATGATCAATAACACAAATGTACAAGGAAATGATCCGAGCGAAGTCTGTTTAAATGTTTAGTTTAAAAGAGGAAACTCAAACTGTCGAGTTGTGTAACGTTTCAGTGAATGAGGGGGAGGGGGGGGGGCGGCTCCTTCCGGTATCAAACACTTCCTGACTGATCACAGGACACTTGGTTCGGTGTGTCGCGCTGCGTTGAACTGGACTCTTCTCATTGAGGTGACTGAAGGTGCAGCTGAGCGCGAACCGCGAGCTGCAGCCTGTGGCGTCTGGCGCGTGTTCAGGGAGGCGGGCTTCATCTGTCTGGACTCGTTTGGAATGTCCTGACGCGCAACATAAAAAAGAGAAGTTGATCAGGTCGGACGGCTTGAGGCGCCACGCCCGACAAGCTGTGACCCAGTGACGCTGCAGAGCTGTGACGGGATGCGCAGAACGTTCAGACTCAACCGTTCAAAGTGAACCCTCGCGTTGAACCGCGTGTTTGTCCTCATTAAGCTGTTGCGTCACTCTGCTGAGCTCCTGATGTAACTGAGGATGTTTCAGAAAGTCAGTGACGAGCAGGAAGTGATGACGTCACTTCACTTCTGACACATTTTCTGAAAACTGTTCAAACTAAATCCTTGTAGTCTGAATCGTATATTTCTTGCACAATTTGTTTAATTATTAAACAGCATGAAGATGCTTTTATTCAGTGTTCAGGTAATTAAAAATAACAAAGATTTGACTCTGATCACAAACGACTAGCTCTATAGAACATATGGAGGAAGTGACTGCTGGTGTCGCTGTAGAAGAATAACTCGTCTGTCATTAATATGAATGTGTCCTTTCAGAAATGGAAGACGATATCGCTGCCCTGGTTGTTGACAATGGCTCCGGCATGTGCAAAGCCGGTTTTGCCGGTGACGACGCCCCCCGCGCCGTCTTCCCCTCCATCGTCGGTCGCCCCAGACATCAGGTACTCTCTGATGAAGAGTATAAAATGTCCCCGCAGGTGAACGCGGTGGCCGCGTGATGTGACGGTGTGTTTGTGTGCAGGGTGTGATGGTGGGAATGGGACAGAAGGACAGCTACGTGGGAGACGAAGCCCAGAGCAAGAGAGGCATCCTGACCCTGAAGTACCCCATCGAGCACGGCATCGTCACCAACTGGGACGACATGGAGAAGGTAAAGACCTCCACCTCCCGATTCCACACCTGGAGCTCCCATCGTCTGGTTGAGACGGGTCATAGTTCAGTTCAGGATTTCAAAACGTAAAGCTGAAGTTTATAGAAGGCTTCCACCAGACGCACCTGACTCGTCCACATGTATTAATATTCTTCACCTGAACGTTCAGCGGTCAAACTAACCATCTGTCCCGTCTGCAGATCTGGCATCACACCTTCTACAACGAGCTCCGTGTTGCACCTGAGGAGCATCCGGTGCTGCTGACCGAAGCTCCACTCAACCCCAAAGCCAACAGGGAGAAGATGACACAGGTGTGTTCACGCTTCGCTCAGAAGAGGAAACGAGCTTCAGCAGCTTCAGTTTAGTCTCCAGTGACTCTTGTTTTGTTTCTCTTTGGTACAGATCATGTTCGAGACCTTCAACTGTCCGGCCATGTATGTGGCCATCCAGGCCGTCCTGTCGCTGTACGCCTCCGGTCGTACCACAGGTGAGAACTCATGACTGAAAACACTGGAACAGCATTTAGTGTTTGATTAAAAGACTTCCTGCTCAAACAATGGCCGTGTATCTGAAGTACCTCGGCCGTTGGGTTTTGTCTGAGCTCTCAGCGTCTCCGTTGTGTAACCGGGTGTTTCCTCTCCTGCAGGTATTGTGATGGACTCCGGTGACGGCGTCAGCCACACCGTGCCCATCTACGAGGGTTACGCTCTTCCTCACGCCATCCTCCGTCTGGATCTGGCCGGCAGAGATCTGACCGACTATCTGATGAAGATCCTCACTGAGAGAGGCTACAGCTTCACCACCACTGGTACGAGTTTCACCTCCTGAAGCCGGCGGCAGAGGCCCAACTTCCAACCTGGAGCTTCTCTCCACTTCAAAACAAAGTGGCCTCAGAAGACTTGAAGCTGCTGACTGGCTGCTGGTCTTTCTACGTTCTGATTTGAATTCTTGTCCATTTTGTAACCGCATATATTCCACTCTTGACTTCCAGCCGAGCGTGAGATCGTGCGCGACATTAAGGAGAAGCTGTGCTACGTGGCTCTGGACTTCGAGCAGGAGATGCAGACGGCTTCCGCCTCTTCCTCCCTGGAGAAGAGCTACGAGCTTCCTGACGGACAGGTCATCACCATCGGCAACGAGAGGTTCCGCTGCCCCGAGGCGCTGCTCCAGCCGTCCTTCCTTGGTGGGTAACGACTCTTCACACCGACTGGAGACGATAACAATTTGAGTTCTTGGGCAATCCACGGGGATGATCTAGAGTGCATTTGCCTTTTCTATTGAGGCAAATTCTGTAAAGGATCAAGATCCATCAAACGCCAGTCAAATCTCAGTCTATAGACTTAACAGAATAAAGACAATCGCTCTATTAAAGGTCTTGTACAGAGTTGGTGTTCGTTGCTTCAGAGAGGATTCTGGTCCAATATGAGCCAGAGAACTATTTCATACGAACGATAAATGAACTGGTTGCCTCTGTGTTCAGGAATGGAGTCGTGTGGCATCCACGAGACGACCTACAACAGCATCATGAAGTGCGACGTGGACATCCGTAAGGACCTGTACGCCAACACCGTGCTGTCCGGTGGCACCACCATGTACCCCGGCATCGCCGACCGCATGCAGAAGGAGATCACCGCCCTGGCCCCACCCACCATGAAAATCAAGGTATCGGTTCCTCTTTAAGCAGATGATCATTTTTGATCAGACTTCTGAAGTTGACTCCTTCAGTCTGATGGTCCAACTTAAACTACTGCCCCAGTTCAACTTGGTCAACAGTTTCCTAGAGGCTCTGATCTGTAATGTACAGAGAACGGACAACATTTGGTTTAGTCCGTTGCATAAAGCTCAAACATGCTGTTGATAACACGTCTGTTTAATCCGTGTCCTGTCTGTTTGGAGGTAAAGTGGCAGTAAACTTAAATAAACCTGTTGAGCTTCACAGCTTACCGGTTTGTCTCTTCACTTCCAGATCATCGCTCCCCCAGAGAGGAAGTACTCCGTCTGGATCGGCGGCTCCATCCTGGCCTCCCTCTCCACCTTCCAGCAGATGTGGATCAGCAAACAGGAGTACGACGAGTCCGGCCCCTCCATTGTCCACCGCAAGTGCTTCTAGAAAGCTCCGCATGGTCCCAACTCCTCTGCGGGGAAGTCGCCGTGCTTGACGACGGTCTCCGGGGTGAACAGACTGAGATGCCAGATGCCACAGAAGACGACTCGAGCGTCTGATTCTAGCTGAACCTCCTAGAAACCGTTTCTGAACATGTTCTTCTGACTCGCAGCTTTCACTCCTTCTGGCGATAACTACTGATGGTCAAAAGATAACAGTGTTATCACTGTCCATCTATTCTACCACTGAATGCAACGTTCTGCTTTCCTCCTAACCTGTCCTGTCAGCGTTGAGCTGTATGAATATTCCAGAGTGCTCGCTGATCAATAAAATGCCAACATTTGATGTTTACAACTTCTCTCATGTCGTCCTTTGTTGCTGAGTTTTGTGAATGTTGATGCATTGTGTACTGAGGTCCGACTCTGCTTTTCTTTCCTCGTCACTATAGATTTTATACATCACAGCACATAATCGTGTGCTTCACTTTGACAGTTCAAGCTACACATTGAGTCTCTCGAGCTGCCATCTTGACCCGACCGGTGAGAGACCTCACACTCATTCAGTGTGAGGTCTCATGAGCCCCGACCGGTCCGTCACGTTTCCAATGTCACTCTCGGAAGCCAAAAATCCAATTCCATAAAGAAATGCAATTCACTAAACTATGCCATCTTACGCTTCTCCTCCACAATGAAAATGTGACGGAAAGTATTTAACTCCACGAAGTGGCTGTAGTTTTGTGGGGATAGCGCCACCATGTGGACAATACAGCACAAGTTGATCTCGTGTCAAAGTAGTTCTGTATTGACCCTGTCAAGAAGAGTTGACCTCTCATAGCTGCCTCGGTAACATGTCGACACATTCAAGGGAGGAGTAGTCAGGCTATAAACGCTCAAAGCATATATTCAAGGGAGAAGTATAATCAAACTGATAAAATGTATGAATAAATATAACGAAATGTTCTAATCAATTATGTAACAAATGTTTAACTGCATAGAAGTGATTTAAACAAATGTAATGAAGGTTTCTGTGTGTTCTGTGGAGCTGAGATAGATGTATTGGGCAAGTATTGGGCAAGAATGACATTGCTGTAATCAAGACCAGATGTTGGGTGTAGTCAAGAGAAAGATCTAGAAACTGATGTAATAGTTGAGTCATACAGGCAATGTTCGGCTTAACGCCCTTTCCAGAGGGAGGGGGGATGAGTCATGGACCAAACAGGTGGGGGCTGATCACAGCCCATATGAGGAATATAAGGACATGCTTGCAAAGAACAAGCTGGGATTTCATCGCGGATGCCGTACCAAGCGCATCGGAAGAAGATACTAAAGCCTGCAGCTGATGTATTGAGGACTTCGTCTCTGTTCACGGAAAAGAGACCTCTGTTCGTGGACATTGAGATTAAAAGACGAAGGTTCTAACTCTCCCCACCGCTCGCCTCTTAACATCTGGACAACTGAGAAAGCCGCAGCTGCCTGAGAAAGACTTTGTACTGAGTTTTGAGAACAGCTGAACGGGCTCCGTTGCGGAGCGGGAGGATCGAGGGTCCGGCCGGACCTTCGCTCCTAACAACTCCAAAAGAACTCTTTTCATCGCACCATTGGACATCCAGCTCTAACCGAGCCGTCTCGGCAACTAAAACTAATGAGTATAATCGAAGAAGATAATTAAATTGACTAATCATGTGTAGTGACATTTTATGTGAAGCTGTAGCTGTAACCCCTGCAAACTAACTAAATATAACCTGCAATAAATATCTAATCTGCATTTAAAGTGAAATCCTCAAGTGCATTAATTTGCCGAAGTAGTAAAGAGTTCCTCGTGACAGTAAAAAGTTAAAGCTATTGTATGTCTAACAACTGAGTTCTGAAAGGTTATCCTAGAGACCGAATCCACTGAACAATCCCTTACGGTTTTAGCAAGAATTAATCCTAGCCGTTAAAACCTAACCTGGCATTTACCAAGAGCGCGGATCCATAAGAGGGAAGCTGCCATAACCGACGCGACTGGTGGGAGCGCCCGGGGCCAGGACTGGTCTCTCGGCCGAGCGCGCTCTGACCGGAGGAAGCAGGGTAGACGTCGGGAGTAACGGCAGTTAGCGGAGCCAGGCGAGTTCCCTCGCCAGAACACCAGCTCGAGAATCTTTTAATAGAGAGCTGAGTCAGTAATTAGCCCCGTATCGGGCCAGAAGTACCCAGGATCTAACACGTGGCGCCCATAACGTGGGGCTCGACGGAAAAGGAGTACGTTGAGTCCAAAAGAAGAACCCCGGCAGCTAAGAGAGGCTGTCGTTCGTGTACGAAAAGACCTGAGAGGAGGCGTTGTGGTAGAAAGCAAAGCTGCCCAAGCCTCGAAGAAGTCCGATTGCGAAGACATCCACGAATCGAAGCTGTGTGTGGTATTTACAGGCCAACACAGGAGAATCCGCAGGCGACGGGGAGCATCGACCAGACTCGCCCGACCTGTAGAGGGACCAGAGCCTGATCCCATCCCTTCCTCAACGCGCGACGAGAGGCTTTGGGAGGAAGGCGACTCGAGACAACAAAGACAAAGACAAAGTCCAAGATGGAAGCATCGCCCGGAGGATCCGATGGCGGCGGAGGCGACCCAGAGGGACGAGCCAACGGCCCTGATGGAGGAATCGCCACCGGACAGCAGAGAGGACCCAACGGCGACGGAGGCAGCCCGCAGACGGCGACGCCTCAGCAGAACGAGCCAGTGACATCGCCCCTGGACCAGGCAACAGATGACAGCCCGGACCAGCAGACGGACGACGCTGGACCACAAGGAGCGACATCGGGAGTACCGACACCGATGCCGTATCCAGGGGCACAACGCAGAAGCGAAGTCCAACATCAGATCATCCTGAATGGCAGAGGATGGGACACCTGGGACAAATCTGTTCAACAACACCTGATCGAGCTGCATGAAGAAGCAGATAAGGCGAAGGTGGGGGAAAAAGTAAAAGCAATTTGCAAAGATAAGGGGGGTTATCTTGCTCCCCTTGCCCTTGAGTCAGGACTGGTGGTGGCAGTAGTAGAGTGTGAAGGACCGCCGAAAAGCAAACCGAAGATAACAGAATGGCTACGTTGGTGGCTGGAAGTGATGAAAGTCATAAAAGGAAAAATAGTCACCGTAATCAGCCCGTCAAAAGACTACGACTCAGTCGTAAAGATGCTGGCCGCAGAAATTGTAGCGGGGGCAGTGACTATACAGAAGAATGTAAAAGCCACCCCCCGCTACAGAGAAAGTGAAAAAGAGCGAGAAGCCATAGCGGCATGGATAGCCGAACAACCAAGTTACCACACGGCTCCCCACGAAGATCAGCTCAGCGCCCAAGGGACCTCGGTGCACACGGACTCCTCCACGGGGGCGTCCTCGGAATCCGACATAGGGGACAAACAGGACAGCGGCAGCAACGGGGAGATCTCAGAGGAGGACGAAGTGAGGGACGACTCAACGCTGGACAGGAGCGCCGAGTACCAACTGCTCCCGCCCTCAATGGGATCCGGGACTCCCGCTGCCACTGCAGTACGCACGATCCTGCAGGACTACAATGGCCCAGGGCCGAAGCGGCCCCAGAAAGTTAGGGGTAAGACCAGACACGTTCGCTCCCCGAACCCAGAAGAGCATCTTCAAAAATTGAAAAGAATGCCCGAGGGGACCAAAAAATATGCAAACCAGACAGGGTTAACCGCATATAACCACTTCGGAGAGCCATGGGACATAGACAGCCATGGACTGGTTGTCTTAACCAACTCACATCTAAAGCCTCACATCTCCCGGTTCAGAAAGAATCTGCTAAGAGAGGCAGGCAGCCTCTACAAAGAAGAACTTGAGGGGCGCCTCCACGGATGTAGACAGAGACAGGAGGAGGTGGTGGTTACGAGCGGCGGAGCATCAAGCCATTTTGCGGTGCTACACGTACCGATCGAAAGATATGAAGATGGCGAAGATCAGGACACCTATCGGGACAGCATAGAGGAGGCATTAGAAAAAGGTGTCACCCGAGCAAGCGAGTTGTCCTACAAAAGAGTCGTTATATGTAACGACGGGGCCCGGTCCGGCAACCTACCATGGGAGGTAGCAGAAGAAGCGGCAATGAGGATTCTGCACCTCCTGATGAACGCTCCCCACGGGTGGAACAACATCCGCGAGTTGGTGTTGGTCACCTCGGTGGCCCAATACCAAGAGAGAAAAGAGAGAATACTGAGACCCCTCTTCAAAACGGAGGGGCCAAACAACTGGAGGGCAGGACCGCCGGAATACGAGGACGAGAACGCCCCAGTGGCGAAAGCAGTTCTGCCACGGCTCCCGCAATCAGCAAGATTGAAGAAAGAAACCAGGACCGAGCAGAGGAGCTACGAGGAATCAACACCCGGTCCTTCAGCACGAGAGGAGCGACGTCCACAGGTCAGCTCAAGCCAGGAAAAACCACAAAAGGAAAGAAGAACTCCAATCCCCTCTCCCCGGACAGTAGCGGTGCAGACAGAAGAGGAAACCCCCGTGCCAACCAAACCTCCACGGGGGATCCCCAGCCCAGCAGAGTCCGTCGGCCTGCAGACAATGCGCTACTCCGGAGGAGGAGAAGCGCCCATGATAAGGTTCGAAAGTCCAGCGGGGACCAGGGAAAGTCCCAGGACTCCACAAAGAACACCAGAACCAGTTCAGCCGGCCTCGCCGTCAGCAGAACCAGAACGAGAGGCGCAGGAAGAAGCCGCAGATGTGAGTTCAGATGAAGAAGAAACAGCGCCAAGCCTGACCTCCATCGAATACGAGGCTCCGGGAGGAATGACCGACCTGAGGATAGGAAGCAGAAAAGGCAAAAAGAACGCGCTGCCCCTAGTTTCAGTGTGCACGGCTTCGCTGAAATTCCCCCGAGACGATCGTTACGGGCCCATGACCACCAAAGACGGAAGAAAAGCCTATGCTCCAGAGGTCGGTCAAACAAATTATGATGTTCCAGAAATATGGCTGCACGACCTCGAAGGAATGAAAGGAACAATGGTCTACGCGACAAAAAGAGAATGGGCGAATTTTCTAATGACCCCGACCTACGGCTCCCTCGCAACAGCCACGGAGCTGACGGGTAACTTTCGCACAGGCTTTGTGACAATCGTGTACGACGTCATGTTGCGACGCCTGAAGAAAGCAGCCTACAAGCTGGCAGCAGAGGAAGACAAAGAGCGGAGGCAAGACATCTCGGACACCGAGGACGAACAGCCACCTCAAGGGCAGGGCCTTGCACGAAGCAGCTGCCCCACCACCGCTGAAGAAAATGACTGCATAACAAAGATGCGGGCTTCCACCCAGAGCTTTGGTGAGTTCAAAAAGATCAAGGCGATGGTGACAAACCGAGACCCAAAAGAATCGGTGCAAGAATATCTGACGCAGAAATGGCTTATGGTAAAAGCCAGTTCCACAAACGATGAGGCGAAAAGATTGTGGCTGGCTCATGTGACGGACCAACCGATGGGTCCCGAAGAAACCGCGGAACAGCACTACCGAAGATTAGTGCTGGAAGACTGCGAAGACGAGGAGTCACACATCGACAAGGCAAGAAAAAGCTTAGACAAAGGGCAAACTCTCACCCAGGCATGGTACGCCTTGCGACAGGCGATTCCGCCGGACAGAAGTGTGCAAGTCCTTAGGAAGCTGACAAAGGGCCTAATGAATGACATCGATTTTGTGACCCTAAACATCAGCAAAAGTACCACCGAACAAATCCAAGAAACAGTAAGAAAGTGGGATTTGAAGAAAAAACACTTGGAAGAGAAAAGAGAAAAAGGAAACCAGCCGAAGCCGCCGGCTCCCAGGCCCTCGTATGACAACGCAAGGCCCACCGAGGGACCCGGTCCTTCACAGACACAGAGAAGGCAGTCGGGAGGATTCCAGAGGAGTCCACAAAACTACGAGCGTGAGCCAGGATTCCGGAGGGGTTCTCAAGGCTACCAAGGCTACCCGCGAGAGCAAGGACCTCAGCGGGGTCCACAAGGCAACCAGAGAGAGCAGGGAGCTCCAAGGCAAGAAGGCTTCCAGAGGCAGGGCGTTTACCACAGGGCCCAGCCGGATCAACAACAGGAGGGGCCACGGCCCCAACCAGCCAACAAGAACGGTTTCCTCTCTTCCGAGGATTACAACAAGCTGACGACAGAACAGAAACAGGCCCTTCGTGCCTCCCGCCTGGAAGCTGGGAGCGAAGGGCAGAGAAAGTAATGGCTAAGCGGGCGCGGGTCACAGTGGATCATGCCTATTGGGTGGGGGACGACATATACACCGACGTGGATGGAATCCCCTATCAGGTAGATACTGGTGCAGAAGTGTCGATGACCCGCAAATGCCTTGAAACAAAAGGACACCTGACTGTTCAACTAGCCGACGGAACCATCAAAAAGATTCCGTTTGGCGTCTGGAAAGGAGTTGTATGGGCTCTAGGACCCTACAATTTAATGACAATAACAGACTTAAAAGAGCTGCATAGCAGCCCAGGAAATCGAACCCCAATACAACAGCGACTCAGAGTCCTCGGGGCAAAACTAATCCAGATGGGATCGTTATCACCGGAGTGGTATAAACCAGTGAACATTCCAGAAGTGACCAAGCAACAAATCGAAGACAGCGACCTTTCTCCGGAGGGAAAAGAAACGCTAGAAGACATACTTTCCAAAGCCGGAGTGGCTAGGTTCAAAAATGACTGTGGAGACATGGGTGCGAAATACACCCACACCATAGAAGGGGGTGTGCACCCGCCTGTTCGCCAATACCCCCTGAATCCAGGGGCAGTTGCAGAAATGGACCTGATAGTCACGGAACTCAGCGAACTAGGAGTGGTGCGCGAGGAGCCAAATCCCATCACAAACAGCCCAATACAGGCAGTTAAGAAGCCTGAGTCATCGGGAGGTGGCTGGAGACCTGTTATCAACTTCAAGGCCCTCAACCGCAGGACTGTCGCCAACCGCGCCAGCCTGATCAACCCCCAAGGGACGCTGAAGACACTAAGACTAAAAAGGTACAAATCCTGTATAGATCTGGCAAACGGATTTTTCTCGTTGAGGCTAGCCAAAGCCTCCCAGGGCAAGACAGCGTTCACCCACAAAGGTAAAGCGTACGTCTGGGAACGGCTACCGCAAGGCTACAAAAACTCTCCGAATGTTTTCCAGTCGGCCGTAATGGACATACTCGACGGCCTAGAGACAACAATCTACATCGATGATGTATTCATTGCAGATGACACCGAAGAAGAACATCTGCAAAAATTGAGAAAAGTCGTAGAACGACTAACAGCAGCAGGCTTGAAATTGAATCTGAAAAAATGCCAATTTGGACGATTCCAAGTGAACTACCTGGGATTCCAGGTCTCCAACGACCTGGGACTTTCAGACGGATTCCGGGAAAAAGTGGAGCAGATCGACCCGCCAACCTCGCTGAACGAACTACAGCAGGTGCTGGGGCTCTGCAACTACGTTAGGGACCATGTCCCTAGCTACCAGAAGTATGCAAGACCACTGTATGTAAAACTACGAAAAGAAAAGCCAGAAGATGCCCACAAGAAGTGGGAATGGACCGCAACGGATCAAAACAGTTTGGAAAACCTGCGGACAGCCATTAAAGACGCTTTGCGGCTGGAGCCACGAAGCCTTACAACAAAGCTGGTGGCAGAGGTCAGTTGCAACGACGACGACGCAGTGGTAAAAGTGTGCAACGAGGGCGGGGGAATAGTCACTTTGTGGAGCTACACCCTGTCCTCCGTGGAAAAGAAATATCCAGCAGAAGAGAAGGAGTTGGCAGTTCTGGCAAGGTATTGGAGCACCCTGAAAGATCTTGCTCAAGGGCAGGGCATCAGGGTCCTCACGCAAAGCCAGGTCCATCGATTCCTAAGAAAAGCCACGGTAGAGAGCACGAAGGCGACGAACGCGAGGTGGGGACGTTGGGAAGACATCCTGCTGGACCCAGACCTCGAAATCGGCCCTGCACAACCCGTGAGTAAGAAAAAGGCGACTCAGGCCGAGAAGCCAGCCGAACCGATAGAGTGGACTCTATACACCGACGGCTCGCGAAAAGGACAAGACGACAAAGCCTACTGGGGCTTCATTCTCAAGCACAATGAGAAGGAGCGCTTCAGACAACGAGGCCAAATCCCCGGCAGTGCCCAGACCGGGGAGGTGACAGCAATATTGGAAGGTTTGCTCGAGTTGGAGCGAAGAAAGGTGAAAAGAGCTAGAGTCATAACTGATAGTTATTACTGTGCTCAGGCCCTTAACGAAGACCTGTCCATATGGGAAGAAAATGGTTTTGAGAGTGCTAAAAACAAGAAAGTAGCTCACGAAAACCTATGGAGAAAAATAGCCGAATTGCGGCTAACAATGGAGCTCGAAGTGGTGCACCAGAGGGCCCACACGCGAGCAGGAACTCATTGGCAAGGAAACGAAGAAGTGGATCGTTTCGTCCAGATGAGACAAATTGTCTTTGTTGGGATCGAGAAGTGGGATGATTTGCCCAAAGGACGGGTAGTCCCAGAAGAGAACGTGAAGGAGGTGGTGCAAGCAGTGCATGGAGCACTTGGACATGCAGGCACCGTTCCAACACGAAGGGAACTGGAAAAGCAGCGACTCTGGATTCCTGAAAAAGAAGTCCGCAGAATCCTTCAAGACTGTGAGTTGTGTGGTCGATACAACGCAGGAAGGAGAGGACAAAGAGTGGGAGGTCTCACCATTAAAAGTACCGTACCCTGGGGTTCTATCTGCATGGATGTGGCAGGACCCTTAGGGGTACCGGGTAAATGTGGAGAAAAGTACCTGTTGGTGCTTGTGGACTCCATGTCAGGGTATGTAACCACAAAAGCAGTAAGAAAAGCTAATGGCAACAGTGTTGTTAGCATGCTGGACCAAGTCTGTGGCTACTTAGGATTGCCTAAAGAGCTCAGGACTGACAACGGAACGCATTTTCGCAACGCAAAAGTGGACCAGTGGTGCCAACAGCATGGGGTAATGAGGATCTACTCTCCCCCATACACCCCCCAGGCTAACGGGGTGGTGGAAAGGACCATTGGCTTGGTGAAAAGTTGGATTGGGAAAAATGCCAACTCGAGAGAATGGAGCACTAAGACCCTGGAAATCGCCAAAACCCTGAACGACCGCTACCGAAGTGACAGGCCCTCCCCTGCGGAGGAGCTGATGCGCCGCCCCTTCACATCACAGGAAGTGGGGCGGGGCTCCGAAGATAAAGAGCCCAAGCTTGAGCAAAAAGTGCCACTTCGAGTAGGACAGCGCGTCTGGATCAAGGCTCAGGTCGGTGCTTCTAACTCTGCAGTCAAAGCCAAGTACGATAAATCAGACATAATTGTCAAGATTTTGGACAGTAACACTGTTCAACTCAAGAAGAAAGGAATCCAAGGAGTAGGGCAGCTGAAGCCAGTTCCGTACTAGGAGAAAACCAGGAACTCAAAAATGGCCACCCACATACAAGCTTTACCACCCTTTGTCAGAGTGGCCAATGTCAAAGGGGTGGTTAACATGAGAAGGAGTACTACGGGGCTCTGGGCAGGAAGAGCCATGAAGAAGTTGGAGTATGCAAAAAAGGGCTTTCTCTCAGAAGAGAATGAAGTCTTAACATGGAAGGAAATCAAGAATGATTGTGTGGTCTGCCTGCTGCCGACCACCCTTAACCTCACATGGCAGGGACCCGGAAACAAGAAACCACACCGGGTCTCTGGACGAAGAAAGGAATTTGACCGTATGACCCACAAACCAGTGAAGGTTTTGGATGCATATGTGTGCGGTTTTTGTCGTATCGCGCTTTTACCAAGGTTGCACTTCGTCATCCAGTGGGATCTGCGGGGGACAAAGCTGAACCTTAAGGACTGTGTCTGCCAATGGGATGGACACAGGCTGCTCCTCTGTGCGTCTTGCTCCGTACTCCAGCTGAATGGCCTGCTGGTGCAAGCTGGAGCAGCCGACGGATGGCAGGTGAGAAAGTTTCTTCAGCCAATACAAAACCTGGCACCCGCCTTGTGGGAAGGTGAGGGTGCTGCCGCTCCTGTTGATCTATCACACAAGGAGACTGGAGGACCCTCGGCACCAGCTATGAGCCCACTCGACGGCGATCCACACGAAGCAAGTGGAAACAGTAGTGCTGTCCCCATGAGATCCTGGTGGGAGTCGGTGGAAAGGAACTGGCCATACAGCCCAGGCCAGGCCGAGGTTGCCAACCCGCCCCTGTCTTCCGTACAGATCCCAGGGGCCTTCAGGGTCTATCGCAGCCCTGATGACCCAGGCTACGCAGCCACTGCTGCATCCTTACCCGATTGCCGCTTGGAGATGGCAACGCGAGAGGGATGGATGGGGCCCTGGGAATTAACAACCTGGCGCGTGTTAATCGAAGATGTGTTTTGTGATCCTGATGTGCCAATACATGAGCTTGCCCCAGTGCCAACAGAGGCTGGTGCTCGCGGCACGAATCTCCAGTATAACACCACGGATCTGGACGCCTTCCACCACACCGGTGCCAGGACCAAAGAAAAGAGTAAGATTTTCACGGTCACCCCAGAGGGGTGGCGGAGAGACGGTGTTATGCAACTACCGGGCTCTTGGGCGACCAGAGCGCCAACGCCTACATGGGAGGCCAGCACGATGCGCGTCATGGTGACGCTGAAAACCGTGATGGTTCCATACGACGGTGTGTACTCCGTCGGGTGGAGCTGACCAGAGCGGATGAGGCGGAGCCTCCTCCAAACCCACGCGCAGACGCAAAAGGTTTGACCGCTTGGGCACGGAAGTCATTTCGCAAACTGCAGCGGAGTGGAAAGCCTCGCAGTAACAGCTCTTAGAAAAAGTATAGCTGCTAGAAAAAACGAAACTTGATTGTCAACATGTCGCTGCCAAACCCACCAAACAAAGATTGCAGGGACCTATCAATAGTCTCTCAGTCCCTCCTCGCACAAAGAAGGCCATATCTGCAATTGCCGAACGAAAATGTCTTTTTGGACAGACCCCAACGCGATTTTGCCTACCGAAAAGGCCTCTGTGGATCCGGCGCCTATTTCTGCAGCAATGGCGAATATAGGCGCTCGATTGACCTGTCAATACCCGGGAAGGCGGAATTGCTGACTGCTTTTCGCACAGGATGGCAACTCCAATATGACAGAGTCAATCGGACCCATCCGTGGCTGCTGCAGCCAGTCCTCCCTTGTCCTGACCAATCCCCCTGGATCCTGAATACCGTTTTCATCTCAGTTATGGGTCTGCGGTTGAAGTTGCGCTGGGGTCCTAACTATGCTGATTATTTGCAAAACGACTATGTTGATCTTTCGCTGGGTGAAAATGTGATCTGGACCACCAGCCCGGTCATGCGGCGTCTCATAGCGCTCCACGTGAAAAACAGCGCGCGCTGTGTAATTGAGAACCAAGACATAGAGTTGCGCATGGTTCATTACCGCCTGCCAGGCCTTGGCCCACCGAACCCGGACCCATGCCTGACCATGAGGGAATTGCCTCCTTCCAGATTACGGACTAAGGGGCTTGGCCGGCTTAACCTTCACGAACCCTCTGCAGCATGGGCTAAAGTAACGGAGCTCCAGACGGACGACGGTCAGCCGTTATATGCATCTCTTGCCAAAGTCCGGATCCTTATCGACCCAGTGGACAGACAGATCTACGCATGGCTGCGGCAAAATAATGCTGTGAACGAGGGTTGCTTTGAACCCCCCCCCTGCTCCCCCTCCTTAATCGTCACCTACTACCAGTGGGTGTGGCGGGGGCTGGACTTAGCCATTGGCAGATACCCATCGGTGCTATATCACCAGCTCCTGAAGGGCAGGATTAGTCAGTGCGATCCTGACTCTCCCCCGCGCCTCAGCTCCGGATGCCTAGCTCCTCTTCCAGAGGTGCTACCGACCAGAGCACTGCAGAATCCGAAACCATGGATCTCCCACTACTTCATGGGAGAGTTCATGAATTTAGGCGATCCTCAACCTTTACCCCCGTCTCCTTAAGACGCCCCGGCAAGCGACTGGTCCAATCAAGTGAACGACCTCGGAATGGAAAACGACTATGGCTTTGCTTAATGGCTAAAGTAGTTGCAGTACTTGCAGGACTATGCCTTGTCCTGGCTATACTGTACTACTATGGTAGTATCCCATGGGCCCTCACCCATGTGAGGGTGTCCTACACTACCACAAAGAAGTTCGACCAGACATGCTGGACGGTCGACTCTGGAACGATCGTTCTCTCTCAACTCGCTGGACAGAAGCGCGCCTCGCCCTGGTTGGACCTTGAGGTTGGCTCTAATGCAACCCGTCAAGTCCAAGAAGGGGGTGGGACGGCTCCGAACCTGACAGCTACTATCATCGCGTGGATGACTATCTGGGAACAGAAAATCAACGATTCGAAAATCAACGACACGGGTGAAGAAACAGACTGGGCAGGCGAATTCCAGAAGGGAATAGAGAATTCGACATGGAGGATAGATGAAGTATCTACGCTAGGAGCGGAGATGAAGATTACGGTAATGATGAAGAAAGCACAAGAAGAAAAACGGGCACAGTGTAATTGGATCTACCCCGAAAACGGTGTCCCAGGCTGGTACTGTTCATGGGCATGTGTCTCATGGTCAGAGCAAGGGAACGAGGGATACTGGAAACCCGAGGTAACCTATGCAGCGAGCCACCGCAATGATACGTGTTTGATGATTTTACCGGCAGACGGAATGTTCTGGGGACACTATAATCTTACCTGTGAGGCCACACAACCGCGGCGAAAACCACGACGGTTTAAAGCTAAAGTGAGGCCACTAGGTGACACAGGAAACACCACACTAGGTAACTCCACCGACTGCCAGCGGCACAACCTCACCAGCCGAGCCGTGAATGTCACGCAGCAGAGGGAAGAAGAAGAAGAGGAAGTAACACCTACGGCTTCAGAGGACAAAGAAGAGCAGCCGCAGCCGCCGCCGGTATTCAAGTCAAGTGACAGTCTTCGGAGAAATCGGAGCAGGAAATGGACGAAGCACTGTAAAACCAGCAAGCTCCCTCTCCTAGATAAGTGCTTCTGGAATGTGTTCTTTTATTGCGAAGGTCAGAATTACTTCGTAATAACTCCGGTAAACAAACCACAGTATCAGGCTCATAAGTTCATCTATCTACCCGAACCTAATGCCCGGCACGAGGCCTGGCTCAACAACACCCTGCCGTGGATATGGATAACCGAGCTAAAGCATTTCAAAGGAGCCTTCACGGAGGGATACTCCAGAGCCAGCTACGGCCTTTTGGGACCAAGGACGACTGACATGTATGTACAAAAGCTGCCGAAACCCGAGGAGTTAATGACAGCCCCAAGAGGGGATTTCCAAAAGATTGACACTTGTGTGACCAACAAAATGTTCATCGCTCTGAACGGAACAGAGTATCTAGCCGACGGCGCCTCCCCGAGATGCACACTCTGGCAAGAGTGGTATCGGGCTTGGGGAACGTGGCTATATGACTGCACAGGCCTGAAGACGAACAAGACGATCAAAGGAACCCTGCAGGCATGGAAAGAGGCCCACACCCGGGACGACAGTTCAACCTGGTGGGGCCTACAGAAGGATGAAGTGTTAGAATGGGTGGTGCCATGTCTAACTCAAACCAACAACTACTGGGTGAAGTATCAGTACCTGGCCACAGTGTACTCGAAAGAAAGAGACATCTGGCCTGGTGTTTGGAGCCGACCAGAACCATATGTGGGCCCGCGGCCCTGGAAGATGGAATGCAATCGAGGAAACACGACCTGCAACATCAGCCTGGCCGGGGGACATTGTGAGACTGTGCCAGGATGGGAAGACCATTGCCAGACCCACTATGGAGCAGAATATGAAACCCACGTGCAAGAAGTAACCTGGGTGAAGGCTAAAGACAAGAAATGGAGACGGTCAGGGCCTCTGACTAGCAGCTGTACCAACTTAATCCTGGGCCATCGCATGAAAGACAGAGTGAACGTGAACGGCCAAATCATTCCCCCAGTGACCGACCCTACAGTCTTTCTAGCTGAGGGCCACGCCTTCAGGAAAAGCCTCTGCGAGGGTAAAGAAGACAAAGGATTCGAATGGGTAGGAGCTAACCGCCTCTACGGGAACGGAACATGCTACGAGCCAGAAGAACACTGGCTGAGTTGCGGGAGCGGCCGACGAGAACACGAGTGCAGTTGGATCGAACTAACGGGCGCCTCCATAGCCGGAACCGCAACCATCGTAGTGGAAGAAGTGGCAGGGAAGATTGGAGAAGGATTCTCGGTCATAAAGGGATGGATGGGGAGTTTGTTCTCCTGGCTTTGGCCTTATTTGTTGATGATAATTGGAATTGTCATCTTGGGCCTAATAATCTGTGCCGCCATTAAGGGCGGGGTAGCAGCCACTGTTGCCTCGTGCTTTAAGGGGAAGTTGAAGGAAAAAGGAGAAGTGAAGAAGGGACTCCTCCCACGAAGGAAGGAGGAGTCCACCCACCTATAAAGGGTGAACAACAGGAGCGCCATAGCCATTGCAGACCCGGAACCTCAACCAAGAGCCTCATACTGAAATAAGAAAGAATAAACCTAAGAAAGCCAAGATGACCAACATGACCAACACCACAACCCTTGCACCTCCCGGCATGAACACCACTTCTCACCCAGGCATGACCACCTTCGGAGTGAGTATGACCAACACCACAACTATTGTGACTCCAGGCATGACCACCTTCGGAATGAGTATAACTGAAGCATTACAGAACTCCTCCGACCCAGCACGCAGATGCAGGCCGTTTCTTCGCTTAACCGACCTGGACTTTTGGGTCCTTGAGATCATATGGTTCTTCTACTGTTGCATGGGCGAATGGTCCATGAATCAGCCGCTAAGAATACTGACCCTGGCTGTAGGGTGTCTGAAAACAGCGATTGAAAACATCTATCGAGGATCGCTGTGGCTTACCCTGACATGGTTTGCTACATACCTCCTGGGGAGAATCCACATCGACTCTACTCGCTGCGGTCTAGTAAAGGGTGGAATGGTGATCATCTGGCTGGTAATCGACGTCGCTGCAGTTTTCTACAACCCCCTGAAGATGGTCTCGGCAATCGTCGAGGCCTTTCTGGCGGTTACAGCCCTGACGTATCTCGTGGTCATGACTATGGCTATGAAAGAAAGAGGAAGAGGGCGTTGGCTCCACAAGATCGGCGCCATTGCTCTTTGGGGCATAGGTTGGGGCATAACTGTCGCCATCTACTGGTTGGGTTCTGAATCATCAATCGGGATAGCAGCCTGGCTCATGCTGTATGAGCCTTTGTTTCCAAGAAGGGTTAGGCCTACAAGCCCAGGCCTGACACCTCCTCCAATGGTGTTGGCATCTCCATGGCTGCATTCTCTGGCTCAACGGCGCTCTGCAAAGCGCTCCAATAATGAGAGGGGGCCTTAAAAAAGAATGAAAATAAGACCACCCCCTGCTTGCTAAAGCTTGGCTTGTAAAAATGCGCTGAAAAATGTAATGATTAATGAAGTCTTTGTGTTCAACAACATTCAGGAGGAGGTCTGCTGTGTCCGCTGTGGGATTCCTCCGGAGCTAATGTTGCACCTGTGGGAGGTAAACCAAGCCCTATGGTGCACCCAATGCTACCTGGGGCAATTCCCGGTAGGAGCAGCCAGCGGCCTCTTCTGCAAAGGAAGTACCCCTTATATGCCTGCGATGAATGTAGTCGACTGTATGGAATTAGAGGCTAAAGCAAAACCAGTGTGGACTTCCGCTGGGAGAACCCCACCAGAGGTCCTGCTCTATGCTGATGGTGTATACTGCCCAGTATACACAAA
>NC_136639.1:1461940-1476940 GCF_949748355.1 Melanostigma gelatinosum
GTTCATCCATTTCTTCATCTTGACCGTCTTTGTCTTCGGTCACAACTTTCTGTTTCAGCTCCTTCACTTGTTCTTTCTGTTTCTTCTGCAGTTCATCCATTTTTTCTTTCTCATTTATTTGGTTTTCTTCCAAAAGTTTCCGTCTCAATTGATCCAACTCTTGCTCATGTCGTTTCTGTAATTCTGCAATTCTTTTCATCAGATTGTGTTGCTGTTGTGTCAACAATTGCAGTTTCAGCGCATTCATTTGTTGTTTGTGTTCGATGGACAGTTTAGCCATTCTTCTGTCGTGATCTTCTTTCTTTGGGGTTGAAGGTTCCTTGTTTTTGGCTTTCATTTCTTGATCGTGCTTTTTCTTTAATTGATCTATTTGTTTCTTCTTTTTAGTTTTGTTTTGGGCCAAGAGCTGTTTTTTAAGGTTGTCTGCCTCTTTTTTGTGTGTTTGCTGCATTGTCTTGATTTTCTTCTTGTTGTCTTTCTTTTGGGTCAGCAGTATCAGTATCAAGTCAGTCATTTCTAGTGTGTGTTTGTTCTGTAGTTCATCCATCTCTTGCTTCAGAGTTCTTTCTGTGAGGCTTTTGAGTTCCTTGAAGTTGTTATAGTCCTTCTGCTTATCCTGCATCGCTTTCTCCTGCTGTTGTTTCAGATTCATCACGTCATCAATGTGTTTGTCTATCAAAGCTGCAAAGTCCTTTTCCTTCCTCTCTTTGAACTCATTGAACTCTTCAGCTTTGATTCTGGCCTCCTCTTCATACTTCTTCTTTACGCTCTGCAGTTCTGTGTTGACGTTTTCCTCCAACTCTTTCTGCTTTTTATCCTCTTGTTCCTTTCTCATTCTATCTTCTTCCTTTCTTCTCTTTTCATCATTTTTTCTTTCTTCATCATATTCTTCTTGAAGATTTTTCAGTTTTGTTTGCTCCTCCTGTTTTAATCGTTCATTTTCTTGATGTTGTTTGTCCCACAATTCTTTTTGTTTTTTCTCCTCATTCTCTCGTTCCTTTCTCATCTCTGCTCTAATCTCCTTCAGCTTTCTGTCAATGGTTTCCTTTGATTCAGACTCTTTTATTTTTTGCTCCAAAGATTCAACTTTTTGTTGCCACTTTCGTTGTTGAATTTCTTCCTGTTCTTTTCTCCTCCTGTCTCCTTCTTCTTCTCTCATCATCTGTTCTTTCCTTCTCTCCTCACGTTCCTTGTTGATCTTTTCCTTCATTTCTTCAAGTTGATCTGCTTTCAGTTTTCTCTCCTTTTCAATGTCTGCTTTCTGTTCTTCCATTCTTCTCTTCACTGCTTCCATTTCTTCCTCATATTTTCTTTGAAGTTCCTCTCTCTCTCTCTGCATCTCTTCTTCCTTTCCCCTCATAAGTTTCTCCACTTCCTTCTGTATTGCTGCCTCGGCCTCTTGGAACATCTCTGAGGTGTAGCACTTGCCTCCATTTATCGTCACCATTTCCTCAATCTTGGTCTTCAGCTCACTGAGTTGCTTGTGGTTTCCTTCCTCATAGTTATCAAACACATGGTACCTTCTTCCACATGCATCAATCATTGTCTTGAATGATTCATCACATTTCTTTTCAATGTACTCATCAATGGACCGCTTTTCGTGCTTTAATGAATCTCCTCCAGTGAAAAGAATGATGGTGAACCTTTCAGCATTTTTCCCAAAGACCTTCTTGATGAGTTGTAATGTCTCCTTTTCCTCTTTTGTCAATCTACCAATGCGTAACACCAGCAGGAAGACATGTGGTCCAGGAGCCAGAAGACTGATGCATTTCACCATCTCCTCATTAACCTCTTCATGGGTCAAAGTTGTGTCAAACAGACCAGGAGTGTCGACCACAGTGACAGGACGACGGTCCACTTCACTCGCTGCTTTCTGACAACGTTTGGTGACGGATGTTTGGCTCGATTCAGCTTCAAACTCCTCTCTTCCTAGAATGGTGTTTCCTGAGGAGCTCTTTCCGCTGCCAGTCTTTCCTATCAGCACGATCCTGAGACACTCTGGGCTCTGCTGCTCTTCATCACCTGTGAAACAAGAAGACCTGGAGTTACTTTAATGGTGACAGCTGCAACAGTACAGACTGACAGGTATAATGTCCACTGGATGGATTAGGACGGAACAAGCGTTATGATTAATTATTATTTAAATATAAACATTAAAATGTACAATACTTACAGGTGGCCGGACTGTTTGTTCCCAGGTTCTTCAGTTCAGCCTGTAGTGCTCTGATCTTTTCTATTTGAGCATGTGCAAACATCTCTGTTGTGTAGCAGCATGGTTCAGAGCGGGAGGGTTTCAGTCTCATCTTTTCCACAGAATCCATCAGCTCTGGGATCTGCTGCTGGTCCTTGATGTTGAGAACAACATATCTTCCTCCACAGCTCTGACAGAGATCCTGGATCTCCTTGTTTTCTTTCACAAAGTTAACAACAGCTGGAGCTTCAGGATCTGACTCCACAGTGAACAGAATGATGGAGAAGAAGTTGACCCGAGAGCTGAATGTCTTCTGGATGGTCTCTAACTCTCCCTTGTCTTCATCAGTGAGTGGACCCACAGGTAGGACCAGGAAGAAGACATGGACGCCCTCAGGACCACAGAGGGAGATGCACCTGAGTGATTCCTCCATCACTGCCTCCTGAGGTTCTCCATACAAGGCAGGCAGCTCCACCAGAGAAACCCGACGTCCACACACCTCTCCCTGATGTTTAACACACTCTGATGAGTTGGAGACTGGATGAAGCTCTGTCTGACCTAACATGGCCTTGGCTGCTGAAGTCTTCCCTGCTCCTGTCCTCCCACACAGAACCAGGTTTACAGATGGTTTCATGTGGTCAGACGTTGGTCTGATGGTGTCTTCAGTGAAGGTGAGGAAGGTTCCTTTGTTTTCATGCACAATGTTCTCAATCTTCACCATTAATGATCTATGGTCATCTGCAGACATGCTGTAGTGTCTTCCTCCACAATCCTTTAGGAGTTCATTAACAGAGACATTCATTTCATCCTCATGTGTCATGATGACCATTGAGTGTTGAAAGGCATCTTGATCAATCAAACTCAGGCTGAACTTCAGTGTTTGTCTGTTCTCCTCAGTGAAATCAGAAGGCTTCACTAAGATCAGCAGAACATTTGGTCCAGGGAGACAAAGACTCACACAGCTCTTCATCTCTTCTCTGATTGATTCCTCAGAGAGACTGAAGACGTCTGGAGTCTTCACGACTGTTAGAGGATGTTCTCTCCACTGTCCACGGGCGACCTCACAGTGCTTGTTGGGGTTTCTTTTTAAATATTTAACCTTTTTGCTCCCAATGATGAATTTGCATAGTGTTCTCTTTTTGTCCTCACTTTTTCCAAACATCACAATCCTGAGTCCAGATGCTGTGAAACAACACAGATGTAATATTAGTTAGAAGATCCTAATCAGCAGATTCTCATCACTCAACAATTAAGTAAGTAAAGTAAATATTAACATCTTCATTATTCATGAACTGAATGACTGTTCTGCACTCACCAACATGTTTTGATGGATCAGATCTAAAACGGACTCCTGCATGTTTCAGACATGTTTTAGATCTCAGATGTTCTCCGTTGTTCTCCTTTGCAGTTTGACCCAAACGTGTTAACAGCTCTGGAAGTTCAAGGTTCTTCTGGTTCAGGTATCTGTATCTACACATTCTGATCAGGTCTTGTAAAGGCTGGTCTTTGTCCGTGGAAGCTGAACTCTCCTCTCTAGGTGTTGATATCAGTATCAATGAACGATCAAATGATTGATCACTGAAGAGTTTCAGGACTCTGCAGAGCTTCACTTTGAGTTCCTCAGTGAAGTCTTCAGGCTGTAGAACCAGCAGGAACACATGAGGTCCAGGATCAGAGAGTCTCTCACAGTCTTCTACATGTTGTATTAGTTTGTGTGTAGAGATGTTGGGGTGCAGCAGATCTGGAGTGTTGATCAGAACTATCTGTTTCTCCTTTAACTGTCCACTGACTCTCAGACAGTGATCTGGTTCTTCCTCAGTGTTGAACTTAGTCTCTCTCAGTATGAAGTTCCCCACTGAACTCCTCTCAGACCAGCTGTTCCCCAGCAGAACAACCCTCAGCTCAGACACTGAGGAGAAAACACTGGATTAGTAAAACACTACTTTTCAAATTCAAGACTTGAAAAAAAATGAAAACTGTGGAGGAAAATAATCTTTTTTACCTCCCGGTAAGAAATAATCGAGATGAGAAAACTCTTAAAATATAAAAACATATTTCTTTAACAGACACTAATAATAATTCAGCTGAATGGATAGAGCTCTTTCCCCACGGATGGTTCGGAGGTCTAACAACAATGAACAGAGAAAATAGAGTATATATGCGCGTTATCTCGTCTCCTCTCCCTTCTATATGATACATTTCCACAACAAAAACAATAAAACTCGATTCATAACCAAGGAGGAAGTCACAGCTTTTTAAAGGCGGATGTAGGAGCCAAATTGAATGTGATGTTAAATATTCACTTGTATTCACATGTTTAACTGTAATCACATCTGTCTCGACTTTGAATGTTACAAGGATGTCGTTATAATTTGTTCTCGTAAGAAATACATGTAAGTGACAGACAACTGTCCCTTTAAGGACACTGACAGTTACTGACAGTGGTGAGTAATATCTGAGGCAGTATGGAGCCGCACAGTTTTCCGACCGTGTTATGAAACGTGTGATGAAACGTGTTAAATGGAACGATCTACGTGGATTAAGTGGATGGAACATTACAACGCTCAAAGAGCTTCAGGACAGCTTCAAGACGTGGATAACCTGTGGATACGTATGGTATGTCGAAGTAATCAGCGTACTTTTAGGAAGAAAGGAAGTTGATTGACTGACTTGTACGAAGGAAATTGGATCAATAAAACACGTATTGCTTTCATCTACGAGCGGCGTCGGTGTGAGCTAACTATGTGCTAATGACAAGAAACACGCGTCAACTAAAGGTTTACTTACTGCTAAAGATTTGGACGCTACAGTGGACTAGAGTGAATGTGTCAGCTGTTATCATCTTGAAACTTGAACATTAACCAGTGACCCATCACCTGAAAACACTGTCATCAGATTATAATGAACACAAGAATGTTTCTGACTCAGTTCAGTTTAACTCACTGTAAGGAGGCAGCCATTCAAGGCTGATGCTTCTCTTCAGAGGTTGGCGAACATCTGAGACTGTAAGAAAACAGAACGTTGATTCATTCACATGTTGTCTTTAATCAAAGAGACACTGTTTCAGGAAGGATGACTGGCTGTTGATTCTTTAGTGTTCTTAATTTGACATGTTTTAGTTTAAAGTAGTAATAAAGCTCCTTCCTTTGATCCAGACAAGAGAGAGAGAACAGACAGAACTCAGATGAAAGCAACACAAGGAGAAGACTGAAGAACAACATGGAGCATCTGAGAACATTTGAGTTCAGATTAACCAGAACTGATAAAACAATGTGACGGTTCACTCCACCAAGAGCTCTGCAGCAACCCTGAGAAATGATACTCAAATGATTAATGTACATGTTTGAAGTATTTGAAGGCGTCCTGAATTAAGTCTGATGTTAAATTCTGTTACTTTAAGTAATTATTGTGTCTGATAACTGAAGCTGAGTGCCGTCACTTCCCTTCACCTTTTTACACCAATTCATGGGTCTGTGATTCATCATTGTTTGTTATTCATTATATATTTATGTATTTATATATTATATATGTATTTATTAATTATTTACAGTATTAAATCTGCTGCTAGAAACAAGTCTTCACCTCATGTCTCATTGATATTAGTTCATGAATCAATGCTGTTGCTCACCTTAATGTCTCTCTGAGTATTACAAATATTAACCAATGAAAGTGATTCAACAGATCTCCAGCACTCTATGAGGTGCTGTCACCACGGACTCTACGTCGGCTTGGAAAGTCTCAGGATGAAGGTGGCTCGTGGTTTTGTAGCTATCAAATCGTTGTTTTGTTAATTATTTAATTACTGGTCTAGTTTGAGGTTTTCTTGCTGGCTTCAGTTTTCTTCCATCATGCTTGCGCTCTTATTCTGAAGGTAATGTTTGCTGAGGTCTGCAGCTTGCTAGCTGCTAGATATTGTACATGAAGGGAGGATGACCTCTCTTCAGGATGCACGCTTGCACCCTTATTATCATAACGTTTCAGAAGTCTACAGCAGGTTTGCTGTCACTCTGAGTTTGGGCCGGAGAGTGTGATACATTTCTGTAAACAAATGGTAAATGGACTGTACTTGTACAGCGTACATATGATTAATAACAATATAATGACAATAATATATGTGTATATATATATTAGTGCTGGGGAACAATAAACATTTTTAATCGGGATTAATCGCATTGTTATGCGCAAAATTCAATAATGAATTATAAAGTAGTGTATTGCGCACTTTCATTTTAAAAGTACTGCTATATGAACAAAAGTACAACAACATTTGGTTTGTAAACACTTTAAACAAATCAGGTTCTTAACAGCAGTATTCCGTTTACACAGGAGCAGTTCAAATATTTCTTCTATATTTTATATTTTATGAAATCAACAACAAAAGCAATGTGTGTTGAAATAATATTCGGTGAATAATTTAAGTCACTATAATTGAATCGAAAATCTTCCCCAGATTGGAACACACAAGTTATTGTGTGAAACATGAGGACAGACTCATGAAGTGACTGAACTCACCAGGTGCTGCTGTCGCCATGACGTCACTGCTGAGAACACCAGAGACAAGTTCTCCTGCAGGGACGAAGACAAAGACATGAAGTTCAGACAGACAGTGAGACGACGAAGACGTTGGGACAGACACAGTGAGACGATGAAGACGTTGGGACAGACACAGTGAGACGATGAAGACGTTGGGACAGACACAGTGAAATGATGAAGACGTTGGGACAGACACAGTGAAATGATGAAGACGTTGGGACAGACACAGTGAAATGATGAAGACGTTGGGACAGACACAGTGAGATGATGAAGACGTTGGGACAGACACAGTGAAATGATGAAGACGTTGGGACAGACACAGTGAGATGATGAAGACGTTGGGACAGACACAGTGAAATGATGAAGACGTTGGGACAGACACAGTGAGATGATGAAGACGTTGGGACAGACACAGTGAAATGATGAAGACGTTGGGACAGACACAGTGAAATGATGAAGACGTTGGGACAGACACAGTGAAATGATGAAGACGTTGGGACAGACACAGTGAGATGATGAAGACGTTGGGACAGACACAGTGAAATGATGAAGACGTTCAGACAGACGCAGTGAGATGATGAAGACGTTGGGACAGACACAGTGAGATGATGAAGACGTTGGGACAGACACAGTGAGATGATGAAGACGTTCAGACAGACACAGTGAAATGATGAAGACGTTGGGACAGACACAGTGAGATGATGAAGACGTTCAGACAGACACAGTGAGATGATGAAGACGTTGGGACAGACACAGTGAAATGATGAAGACGTTGGGACAGACACAGTGAGATGATGAAGACGTTGGGACAGACACAGTGAAATGATGAAGACGTTCAGACAGACGCAGTGAAATGATGAAGACGTTGGGACAGACACAGTAAAATGATGAAGACGTTGGGACAGACACAGTGAAATGATGAAGACGTTGGGACAGACAGTGAAATGATGAAGACGTTGGGACAGACACAGTGAGATGATGAAGACGTTCAGACAGACGCAGTGAGATGATGAAGACGTTGGGACAGACACAGTGAGATGATGAAGACGTTCAGACAGACGCAGTGAAATGATGAAGACGTTGGGACAGACACAGTGAAATGATGAAGACGTTGGGACAGACACAGTTAAATGATGAAGACGTTGGGACAGACACAGTGAAATGATGAAGACGTTGGGACAGACAGAGAAATGATGAAGACGTTGGGACAGACACAGTGAAATGATGAAGACGTTGGGACAGACACAGTGAAATGATGAAGACGTTGTGACAGACAGTGAGATGATGAAGACGTTGGGACACAGTGAAATGATGAAGACGTTGGGACAGACACAGTGAAATGATGAAGACGTTGGGACAGACACAGTGAAATGATGAAGACGTTGGGACAGACACAGTGAAATGATGAAGACGTTGGGACAGACACAGTGAGATGATGAAGACGTTCAGACAGACGCAGTGAAATGATGAAGACGTTGGGACAGACACAGTGAAATGATGAAGACGTTGGGACAGACACAGTGAGATGATGAAGACGTTCAGACAGACGCAGTGAAATGATGAAGACGTTGGGACAGACACAGTGAGATGATGAAGACCTTGGGACAGACACAGTGAAATGATGAAGACGTTGGGACAGACACAGTGAGATGATGAAGACGTTCAGACAGACGCAGTGAGATGATGAAGACGTTGGGACAGACGCAGTGAGATGATGAAGACGTTGGGACAGACACAGTGAAATGATGAAGACGTTGGGACAGACACAGTGAGATGATGAAGACGTTCAGACAGACGCAGTGAAATGATGAAGACGTTGGGAGAGACACAGTGAAATGATGAAGACGTTGGGACAGACACAGTGAAATGATGAAGACGTTGGGACAGACACAGTGAGATAATGAAGACGTTGGGACAGACACAGTGAAATGATGAAGACGTTGGGACAGACACAGTGAAATGATGAAGACGTTGGGACAGACACAGTGAGATAATGAAGACGTTGGGACAGACACAGTGAGATGATGAAGACGTTCAGACAGACACAGTGAGATGATGAAGACGTTGGGACAGACACAGTGAGATGATGAAGACGTTGTGACAGACAGTGAAACGATGAAGACGTCGGGACAGACACAGTGAGACGATGAAGACGTTCAGAGAGACACAGTGAGATGATGAAGACGTTGGGACAGACACAGTGAGATGATGAAGACGTTGGGACAGACACAGTGAGATGATGAAGACGTTGGGACAGACAGTGAGATGATGAAGACGTTGGGACAGACACAGTGAAATGATGAAGACGTTGGGACAGACACAGTGAGATGATGAAGACGTTCAGACAGACACAGTGAGATGATGAAGATGTTGGGACAGACACAGTGAGATGATGAAGACGTTCAGACAGACACAGTGAGATGATGAAGATGTTGGGACAGACACAGTGAGATGATGAAGACGTTCAGACAGACACAGTAAAATGATGAAGACGTTGGGACAGACAGTGAAATGATGAAGATGTTGGGACAGACACAGTGAAATGATGAAGACGTTGGGACAGACACAGTGAAATGATGAAGACGTTGGGACAGACACAGTGAAATGATGAAGACGTTGGGACAGACACAGTGAGATGATGAAGACGTTGGGACAGACACAGTGAAATGATGAAGACGTTCAGACAGACGCAGTGAGATGATGAAGACGTTGGGACAGACACAGTGAGATGATGAAGACGTTGGGACAGACAGTGAAATGATGAAGACGTTGGGACAGACACAGTGAGATGATGAAGACGTTGGGACAGACACAGTGAAATGATGAAGACGTTCAGACAGACGCAGTGAAATGATGAAGACGTTGGGACAGACACAGTGAAATGATGAAGACGTTGGGACAGACACAGTGAAATGATGAAGACGTTGGGACAGACACAGTGAGATGATGAAGACGTTCAGACAGACGCAGTGAGATGATGAAGACGTTGGGACAGACACAGTGAGATGATGAAGACGTTCAGACAGACGCAGTGAAATGATGAAGACGTTGGGACAGACACAGTGAAATGATGAAGACGTTGGGACAGACACAGTTAAATGATGAAGACGTTGGGACAGACACAGTGAAATGATGAAGACGTTGGGACAGACAGAGAAATGATGAAGACGTTGGGACAGACACAGTGAAATGATGAAGACGTTGGGACAGACACAGTGAAATGATGAAGACGTTGTGACAGACACAGTGAGATGATGAAGACGTTGGGACACAGTGAAATGATGAAGACGTTGGGACAGACACAGTGAAATGATGAAGACGTTGGGACAGACACAGTGAAATGATGAAGACGTTGGGACAGACACAGTGAAATGATGAAGACGTTGGGACAGACACAGTGAGATGATGAAGACGTTCAGACAGACGCAGTGAAATGATGAAGACGTTGGGACAGACACAGTGAAATGATGAAGACGTTGGGACAGACGCAGTGAAATGATGAAGACGTTCAGACAGACGCAGTGAAATGATGAAGACGTTGGGACAGACACAGTGAGATGATGAAGACCTTGGGACAGACACAGTGAAATGATGAAGACGTTGGGACAGACACAGTGAGATGATGAAGACGTTGGGACAGACACAGTGAGATGATGAAGACGTTGGGACAGACACAGTGAAATGATGAAGACGTTGGGACAGACACAGTGAGATGATGAAGACGTTCAGACAGACGCAGTGAAATGATGAAGACGTTGGGACAGACACAGTGAGATGATGAAGACCTTGGGACAGACACAGTGAAATGATGAAGACGTTGAGACAGACACAGTGAGATGATGAAGACGTTGGGACAGACAGTGAGATGATGAAGACGTTGGGACAGACACAGTGAAATGATGAAGACGTTGGGACAGACACAGTGAAATGATGAAGACGTTGGGACAGACACAGTGAGATGATGAAGACGTTGGGACAGACACAGTGAAATGATGAAGACGTTGGGACAGACACAGTGAGATGATGAAGACGTTCAGACAGACGCAGTGAAATGATGAAGACGTTGGGACAGACACAGTGAAATGATGAAGACGTTGGGACAGACACAGTGAGATGATGAAGACGTTGGGACAGACACAGTGAAATGATGAAGACGTTCAGACAGACGCAGTGAGATGATGAAGACGTTGGGACAGACACAGTGAAATGATGAAGACGTTGGGACAGACACAGTGAAATGATGAAGACGTTGGGACAGACACAGTGAAATGATGAAGACGTTGGGACAGACACAGTGAGATGATGAAGACGTTCAGACAGACGCAGTGAGATGATGAAGACGTTGGGACAGACAGTGAGATGATGAAGACGTTGGGACAGACGCAGTGAGATGATGAAGACGTTGGGACAGACACAGTGAAATGATGAAGACGTTGGGACAGACACAGTGAGATGATGAAGACGTTCAGACAGACGCAGTGAAATGATGAAGACGTTGGGAGAGACACAGTGAAATGATGAAGACGTTGGGACAGACACAGTGAAATGATGAAGACGTTGGGACAGACACAGTGAGATAATGAAGACGTTGGGACAGACACAGTGAAATGATGAAGACGTTGGGACAGACACAGTGAAATGATGAAGACGTTGGGACAGACACAGTGAGATAATGAAGACGTTGGGACAGACACAGTGAGATGATGAAGACGTTCAGACAGACACAGTGAGATGATGAAGTCGTTGTGACAGACAGTGAAACGATGAAGACGTCGGGACAGACAGTGAGACGATGAAGACGTTCAGAGAGACACAGTGAGATGATGAAGACGTTGGGACAGACACAGTGAGATGATGAAGACGTTGGGACAGACACAGTGAGATGATGAAGACGTTGGGACAGACAGTGAGATGATGAAGACGTTGGGACAGACACAGTGAAATGATGAAGACGTTGGGACAGACACAGTGAGATGATGAAGACGTTCAGACAGACACAGTGAGATGATGAAGATGTTGGGACAGACACAGTGAGATGATGAAGACGTTCAGACAGACACAGTGAGATGATGAAGATGTTGGGACAGACAGTGAGATGATGAAGACGTTCAGACAGACACAGTAAAATGATGAAGACGTTGGGACAGACAGTGAAATGATGAAGATGTTGGGACAGACACAGTGAAATGATGAAGACGTTGGGACAGACACAGTGAAATGATGAAGACGTTGGGACAGACACAGTGAAATGATGAAGACGTTGGGACAGACACAGTGAAATGATGAAGACGTTGGGACAGACACAGTGAAATGATGAAGACGTTGGGACAGACACAGTGAGATGATGAAGACGTTGGGACAGACACAGTGAGATGATGAAGACGTTGGGACAGACACAGTGAAATGATGAAGACGTTGGGACAGACACAGTGAAATGATGAAGACGTTGGGACAGACACAGTGAAATGATGAAGACGTTGGGACAGACACAGTGAGATGATGAAGACGTTGGGACAGACAATGAAATGATGAAGACGTTGGGACAGACAGTGAAATGATGAAGACGTTGGGACAGACACAGTGAAATGATGAAGACGTTGGGACAGACACAGTGAAATGATGAAGACGTTGGGACAGACACAGTGAGATGATGAAGATGTTGGGACAGACACAGTGAAATGATGAAGACGTTGGGACAGACACAGTGAAATGATGAAGACGTTGGGACAGACACAGTGAGATGATGAAGACGTTGGGACAGACACAGTGAAATGATGAAGACGTTGGGACAGACACAGTGAGATGATGAAGACGTTGGGACAGACACAGTGAAATGATGAAGACGTTGGGACAGACACAGTGAAATGATGAAGACGTTGGGACAGACACAGTGAGATGATGAAGACGTTGGGACAGACACAGTGAAATGATGAAGACGTTGGGACAGACACAGTGAAATGATGAAGACGTTGGGACAGACACAGTGAAATGATGAAGACGTTGGGACAGACACAGTGAGATGATGAAGACGTTGGGACAGACACAGTGAGATGATGAAGACGTTGGGACAGACACAGTGGAATGATGAAGACGTTGGGACAGACACAGTGAGATGATGAAGACGTTGGGACAGACACAGTGAAATGATGAAGACGTTGGGACAGACACAGTGAGATGATGAAGACGTTGGGACAGACACAGTGAAATGATGAAGACGTTGGGACAGACACAGTGAGATGATGAAGACGTTGGGACAGACACAGTGAGATGATGAAGACGTTGGGACAGACACAGTGAGATGATGAAGACGTTGGGACAGAAACAGTGAAATGATGAAGACGTTGGGACAGACACAGTGAGATGATGAAGACGTTCAGACAGACACAGTGAGATGATGAAGACGTTGGGACAGACACAGTGAGATGATGAAGACGTTCAGACAGACACAGTGAGATGATGAAGACGTTGGGACAGACACAGTGAGATGATGAAGACGTTGGGACAGACACAGTGAGATGATGAAGACGTTGGGACAGACACAGTGAGATGATGAAGCCGTTGTGACAGACAGTGAAATGATGAAGACGTCGGGACAGACACAGTGAGACGATGAAGACGTTCAGAGAGACACAGTGAGATGATGAAGACGTTGGGACAGACACAGTGAGATGATGAAGACGTTGGGACAGACACAGTGAGATGATGAAGACGTTGGGACAGACACAGTGAGATGATGAAGACGTTGGGACAGACAGTGAGATGATGAAGACGTTGGGACAGACACAGTGAAATGATGAAGACGTTGGGACAGACACAGTGAGATGATGAAGACGTTGGGACAGACACAGTGAAATGATGAAGACGTTGGGACAGACACAGTGAGATGATGAAGACGTTCAGACAGACACAGTGAGATGATGAAGATGTTGGGACAGACACAGTGAGATGATGAAGACGTTCAGACAGACAGTGAGATGATGAAGACGTTGGGACAGACACAGTGAGATGATGAAGATGTTGGGACAGACACAGTGAGATGATGAAGACGTTCAGACAGACACAGTGAGATGATGAAGATGTTGGGACAGACACAGTGAGATGATGAAGACGTTCAGACAGACACAGTAAAATGATGAAGACGTTGGGACAGACACAGTGAAATGATGAAGATGTTGGGACAGACACAGTGAAATGATGAAGACGTTGGGACAGACACAGTGAAATGATGAAGACGTTGGGACAGACACAGTGAAATGATGAAGACGTTGGGACAGACAGTGAAATGATGAAGACGTTGGGACAGACACAGTGAGATGATGAAGACGTTGGGACAGACACAGTGAAATGATGAAGACGTTGGGACAGACACAGTGAAATGATGAAGACGTTGGGACAGACACAGTGAAATGATGAAGACGTTGGGACAGACACAGTGAAATGATGAAGACATTGGGACAGACACAGTGAAATGATGAAGACGTTGGGACAGACAGTGAAATGATGAAGACGTTGGGACAGACAGTGAAATGATGAAGACGTTGGGACAGACAGTGAAATGATGAAGACATTGGGACAGACACAGTGAAATGATGAAGATGTTGGGACAGACAGTGAAATGATGAAGACGTTGGGACAGACACAGTGAAATGATGAAGACGTTGGGACAGACACAGTGAAATGATGAAGACATTGGGACAGACACAGTGAGATGATGAAGACGTTGGGACAGACACAGTGAGACGATGAAGACGTTGGGACAGACACAGTGAGACGATGAAGACGTCGGGACAGCCACAGTGAAATGATGAAGACGTTGGGACAGACACAGTGAAATGATGAAGACGTTGGGACAGACACAGTGAAATGATGAAGACGTTGGGACAGGCACAGTGAGATGATGAAGACGTTGGGACAGACACAGTGAAATGATGAAGACGTTGGGACAGGCACAGTGAAATGATGAAGACGTTGGGACAGACACAGTGAAATGATGAAGACATTGGGACAGACACAGTGAGATGATGACGACGTTGGGACAGACACAGTGAGATGATGAAGACGTTGGGACAGACACAGTGAGACGATGAAGACGTCGGGACAGCCACAGTGAAATGATGAAGACGTTGGGACAGACACAGTGAAATGATGAAGACGTTGGGACAGACACAGTGAAATGATGAAGACGTTGGGACAGACAGAGAACTTACTGGTGTCTGTGTTTCTGTCTGCTGAAGTCAAACTGCTCTGTCTCACCAGCTGTCCTGTAACACGTCAAC
>NC_136639.1:1481940-1534440 GCF_949748355.1 Melanostigma gelatinosum
AATAAAACATCTGTACGGTTCCCTTTCTTACCAGCTTGTTCCTGCCCAGCTTTTTGAACACTGAACAAATGGCATTAATATTAGTATTAGCCTACAGCAAGATATTAATAAACTACAAGGTGCCATGATTGCTGCTGACTCTGCTGCCATCTGTCTGACTGTCTGTGGGAGTGGGGGGGAAACAATGCTTCATTCATTGCATCGTGAGTTTGATGTTTTCACTTCATATTTTATCCTAATTCATGGAATAATTAATTTTCCTAAACTAAAAATAAAATAATTAGCTGAAGCTCCACCCTCAGGCTCCACCAGCATGGAGCCATTTAGTGCACGTGTGTGTGTGTGCACTGTGACCTCATGATCATATCGGCGTGTTGTCAGACGAGGCTCAGGCTGCTCGTGTTAGCTGTCTCTGGTGAGCTCGGGGGTGTTCATGTTCACCCGTCGTTCTTTGAACTCTTTAAAGGTTCGGGTGTCTGTCTGAAAGGTGCTTTGCCGTGTTAGACGTGTTGCCTCACTTTGTCTGTGGCTGTGAAACACGTTTCACAGACGGGTCTCTGTCGGTCAGTGGGCTTTCCTTCACTGTCTGCAATATCGCCAAAGTACCTCCACATGATACTTCTGGCATCTTGTTTTCCAAGAAGCCGAGGACGGTCGGTAAAAGCTTGTGCATGTCTCCCCTGCATCACTCTCTGTGAGTGCGCGCTGCCTGTTGCTGTGAGCGCTGGGAAGCCCCGCCCCTTGCAGCCAGCATGACGGAGCGGAGCAGCGAGTGCGCTCTGATCGCGCTATTTCTATAAAGTATCGACACTAAAAACATGCAAAATCATATCGTTATTAACGTACAGGTACCGCGGTACCTTTTTAGTATCGATACACCGTGCAACCCTATATACCCACACACACTAACACACACACACACACACACACACCTTCGTCCATGAAACATGAGGAAGTGATCTAAAATGGCGGCTTCACCTCCGATAATGAAGACAACTTGCCAGAGAACAGAGAATGAAGAGTTCAACTTGAGCCGCACAGAAACAACTCGAGAGAAGTTCCAGTTTAAACTGGAGCTGAACCGACGTCCTCTGACTGCTCAGTTCAAGATGAACTCAGGAAACACGCAGCGTCCTCGAGACTGTTTGACAAACCTGAGTCTTAAATCATCGATTCTCTTCATCATCTGAGTCTTAAATCATCGATTCTCTTCATCATCTGAGTCTTAAATCATCGATTCTCTTCATCATCTGAGTCTTAAATCATCGATTCTCTTCATCATCTGAGTCTTAAATCATCGATTCTCTTCATTTATTATTCTACATTTCTGTGAATGTGTTTTCGTCGTTTACTCACCAGCGGGACTTTCTGCTGCGCCATCAGGGAAACGAAAGTGAAAGTTAAGAGTTGGGAGTGAAGAAAAGGCGTGACTCCTTCAAATGACGTCACAAAGACTTTTAAAGACTTTTCATTTCCTGTTTTTAAACTCCATCGTTCTACATGATTCTCATTTCATTCCTCTGATGAGCAGCTGAACTGACACATTTGATTCATATGTAACATGATCTGTATCATCTGTGAATGTGTTTCAGACGTTTCATTCATTTTTACTCCAGAGATATTAAAAACATCTTCATCATCATCCAAAATGATCACCATGACAACCTCTTCTGATATCTGCAAAATAAAATACATGAAAATATGAAGAAGTGTTGTTTTAGCTTTTGACTGCACATCAAACTTTAACTTAATATCAGAGAAGTTTCTACAGATATGCAGTTTATTTCATGCAGTGTGTTAAACAGTGACACATGTTCATTATGATTATGATCTGAGACGTTATTTTATTCATGAAGAAGCTCATTTGTTCATTAAACTCTCTCATTATGACTCACAGGATGTGGTTTCATCACAGTGGTGGAAATATTCTCATATTCATGAACAGATTCTCATATTTCCTGATAAAGTCTTTGAGTCCGTGCTCGTCATCAGTTTGTGATGTTGATGATGACTCGAGCAGAATAATAAAGAAATGAAACATGAGACAGAGAAGTGGAGCAGAGCTCATGGGTGGTTGATGCTTCAGCTCCACCTGCTGGACATGGAGACATTATCAACGTGGAGGAACACATTTCAGAGCCTCGTGGAGCTCCAGCTGTTTCTACACCTGCACACAGCTGGTGCTCATCAAGGAGGTGAAAGAAGGAACAACACAAGGGCTGAGGTCCAATACTCCTTTCTGTTCCTGAAGGTTCCTCACTGAGTCACATGACCTGAAGTATCCAAGTGTCCTCCATGATAAGAGCTGTCTGAATCCTCTAAATGCTCAGGAAAGGTGCTTCAATGCTTCCTTTATTAGCTCCTTTAGCATAGGAAACACTGGACCTTCCTTTATTAGCTCCTTTAGCATAGGAAACACTGGACCTTCCTTTATTAGCTCCTTTAGCATAGGAAGCACTGGACCTTCCTTTATTAGCTCCTTTAGCATAGGAAACACTGGACCTTCCTTTATTAGCTCCTTTAGCATAGGAAACACTGGACCTTCCTTTATTAGCTCCTTTAGCATAGGAAGCACTGGACCTTCCTTTATTAGCTCCTTTAGCATAGGAAACACTGGACCTTCCTTTATTAGCTCCTTTAGCATAGGAAACACTGGACCTTCCTTTATTAGCTCCTTTAGCATAGGAAACACTGGACCTTCCTTTATTAGCTCCTTTAGCATAGGAAGCACTGGACCTTCCTTTATTAGCTCCTTTAGCATAGGAAACACTGGACCTTCCTTTATTAGCTCCTTTAGCATAGGAAACACTGGACCTTCCTTTATTAGCTCCTTTAGCATAGGAAACACTGGACCTTCCTTTATTAGCTCCTTTAGCATAGGAAGCACTGGACCTTCCTTTATTAGCTCCTTTAGCATAGGAAACACTGGACCTTCCTTTATTAGCTCCTTTAGCATAGGAAACACTGGACCTTCCTTTATTAGCTCCTTTAGCATAGGAAGCACTGGACCCTCCTTTATTAGCTCCTTTAGCATAGGAAACACTGGACCTTCCTTTATTAGCTCCTTTAGCATAGGAAACACTGGACCTTCCTTTATTAGCTCCTTTAGCATAGGAAACACTGGACCTTCCTTTATTAGCTCCTTTAGCATAGGAAGCACTGGACCTTCCTTCACTAAAGGAAAGAAGACAATTCCACCCCACAATGCATCAGTCCTTCATCCTACAGGTGTAACAGTTGTACTGTATCTGGTGACGGTGGCTAAGTGGAGAGCAGGGCTGTCCGTCAATCAGAGGATGTAATGTATAATGTAATCTCATATGAATTTGTTCGGCCACCTTTCAGCAGTCAAAAGGAAAACCAAACACTGAATGCAATTCAAATAAAATCCTTTTTTTATGTCCAGCATCGAGCACCTTATCAATCATAAAGCAGTGGATTTCAAGATGAAAGCTTGAAGCTTTCGCCACTGAGCCACAGTTATAATGGTGTAAAGTTACAGACTGTAGGTGTATTAGATATAACAGGTCAAAGACCTGTTGAGTCAATAAAGTTTTGCTGATCGGGATGAAACCCGTTCTACCTCTCCTCTGTTCCCTGACATCTTCCAGCTGCAGCGTGTGAGTGAACACGGCTGTTCTCCATCGCTGACCAGTGCCAGGGTGGTGACCGAGGGCCATCCCAGCTGTGTGCGTGTTGGTGTTCGGGTCATTTTAGTAAATAAATCCTTTTGGTCGATTCCTCCGTTGCCCATGATCCCTTTCCCCGTGTATATGATTACTGTTCCCGCCCTCATCCCTAGAACGTAACACACAGATTCCTTTAGACATTCTGTTGCTGTCATGACCCCTGAAATAAGACCCACAACCCTGCAGCTAAGATCTGCTCACTGTTTTTATAAGAACATATGTATATATTGTTATATTCAGCCATCACACACAATACAATAAATAAAGCATGTTTCCCATCCAGTGTACAATATCACTGAAAAGGCAGAAGCACAATGCTTTTATATGCCGATCCCACATTCTTATCAATCAAGTTACACTTGAATTACACTTGACTGTTGAACTTCAAAATGTTTTACAGGTTGACCCCCCCCCCCCCCCCCACACACACAATAAGATAGAAGAAGTATAAGTGACCAATAAATGACGAGGCCTTGACGCTTGTTGTGAAGTGCAGCTTCTCATTGACGACCAAGACTCGTCTGGTTTGCAGAGAACACGTTTCCTGTGTGAAGCTGCAGCATTACAACTGCTCCAGGAACCACCGCGCGCTCCTGCACCGACTCAGAGCTTCCTGATCCTCATTGGTGTCGCAGGCACGCGCCATGCTACTTCTCGCGCTTCACAGTAAAAGCACTTCCTGTTTCGTGCTCTTCACAATAAAGGTAAACACGCAACTCAAACAATGTACAACAAAGTGAACACGTCTCCAGATGCAGTGTTGCTGTTGGCCGTTAATACAGTCAACATGTCGTCTCCATGGTGTTCCATGATGCATCACAGCCGACAGCAGACCTTGTTGTTCATCGGAATCACTTTCAACTCGTCTGACAGGTGAAGCCTCACTCTGGAGCTCACAGGAGTCCTGATTGGAATCTCTTTTTCAATTGTACAGTTTTTTGTTGCAAATAGGCCGGAAAGTTGTTGCGTTCATCTGATTAATCTCATGAAATGGATAAATGTGTCCACCAAAGACTTGTGTGTTTAATGTCTGAACAATGAACAATAGAACAAAGTTCAGACAAAGGACATGTTTGAATGAAGTTTGACTAAACCTACCGAGGAAAACATTTCAACAATTTCAACTTCTGTTCAGAAAATCTTCCAAAAGAATGGAGCTTGAGACTGAAAACATGACGAGATCGCTTCACAGTTTCTACCCACAGGGTTCAGAGAGTCTCGCTCTGCTGGACCCATCAGAGTCCTGACGTCATGAAGACATGCCGCGTCATACTCCTGCATGCATATGATTGGACGTTACTGGGCTCAGAGCAGTGAATGAACCAATGACTGAGGGGCATTCTGCAAACAGCTGATGCCAGCCGGCCTATAGGAGCGCATCGTCAGATCTCTGGAGTGAAGCTATGAGTCGTCATTGAATGCTTAAACATGGACATTACAAAAACATGGAATATCTCAAATAAGTGCTTCACATTTACACATTTCATCTTAATCAGTCATCAGATGCTGAATAATGCCGCCTGAAACAATTAAAAGGTGCTTTGCTGCCAGTAGAACCGGCTCACAGTCATTCAGTCTGAGCAGTGAAGTACTTTTACATCACGTGGATTTATGATTTGTTTATTGGAAATGTAAGTTTATTGCTCATAGGCACATAAACCTGGTGGGATTTATTTTGTGTTAATACTATTAATGAGTTGGAATGCCTGATAGTTGAAGGTGTTCCTGTGTGCTCATCAAACCTCAGTTGATGTCGTTCATTTTTAATAAATGTAAGTAGAAACAGGCTTTCATGCACAGAGCACCACGTGACAATAACTCAACATTATATTAGGACAGACGTGAGAACATTCAAACCTTTCCTGTGATACAGTATCCATTCATAAAAAAACACAAAAAATGAATTCATTTTAGAGGGTTTATTGAATAGAACTGTGTAACCCATACATATTTATTTAAAAAGGTAAATGTACTTAACAAGATAGTACTTAAAAAATATAAAACATTAGAATCATGGTGGAGTCTAACACGCTTAAAAATAAAAGAAATGCACACACAAACATGGAAATATTGATTGTTGGTCAAAATGAAATATTTTTCAATGTGCTGCAGCATTGAGTCACAGAATTGCCTTTTCATCTGCTCTACATTACATTCATTCAGCAGACCTCTCTGTATATCTGCTCCATGCCATTCTTCAATGCTTCTGTCTGTTCTTGCTCTCCTCTTTCTATTTACAATCATTTCTGATGATCTCCTCTGTCTGTTGTAATATTAAAGTATTGATCCTCCTGTTAATAAAGACCTGGTATCTCCTTTCACGTCATTTATCAGTTGATTGACAAAGTCATCACAGGATTCAAATAATAAGTCTTGTGGAGGCATTAATGGAGCGGAGCTGAGTAACGGAAAGTAATGTAACGTGTAAAGTAAGTATTTATGATGTTGAGTAATTAGTAAAGTAAAATGTACAACCTTTAAATTGTTAAGTAACGAGTAATTGATTACATTATAAAGTAGTTTTCTTAACGCTGCTCTTAAGTACGGATGCTCTGAAAGTGAAATTCTGGGCCGACACCGAAACCCGTCTTTGTTTTTGCTGTTATTTATTCCACTTTTTGCCAGCGAAACAGAGACATCTTCATCCAAAAAACCACCTGATGACTTTTAATGAGCACAAATTCAATCATATCAATGAATGAAACAACCGCCAACAAAACTTCTCTCAAAAAACAAAACAAAAGAACGACTTCAAAAGCCCTTTACAGCTTTACCACCGACTCAATGAGAAGTATGTTTCTGTACACAGCCCAACACAGATCTTTTTGTGCAACAAATTACATGCAATTAAATATGTATAAGCGATTAAAACCATAAGCAGTGTTTCCACACATAACTTAGGTGAACTGACCAGCGATATTAACGGCTGCACAAATATATTTGGCGAACCATTTTCGCAATTTCTACGTTTTCATCCGTCCAAGAGACGCTCTCTGCGGTTAACTTGCTCCTCGCTGCCTCCGCTGTCCGGCTGATCCCCGGTGTGGGCCACGGACAGGAAGACATTTTGTGAGCCACAGTTTTACTGTTTCATTGTTCGTTGACCATAACAAAGTTCTTGACCTTTCTTGGAGACAGTATGAAGAGCCGTTCACATGTCGCGTTTTTTGCGCCTTCAAATCCATTGTTGTCAATAGACGTGCGGAAGGCGCGCTCATAAGCGTGAGCGACATTTCCGAGCTTTACCATCCGCCCCACATGATATTTAACTCCTGTGAATAGATGAATATCGGTCGATACCGATCGTATCGGTGCATCCCAACTCTTAAGCTTCAAAATGTAATTAGACAAGAGACCATCTCTATTGAATGGGTCTGTATCCGGACTGATTTTAAAATCCAGCCGTGGAATTTAAAATTGCTGTTCATTGAATCACTTCCAGCCATGAGTGCAAACTGAAGATGAAGACATCCATCTGTAAAGTCCATAAATATAAACCTGCTTCTTCTATCAGCCTAGCAAGTTGTGAATCTCTCTTGTGTGTTCTTTGTCTTTGTGCTGTCTGTAGTGTGAACGTCTACCTCAGAAAGATGTGACTCAACAGAAATAGAAACAAGAGCCCACCAAAAGCAAGATACCATCTTCTTCTCTTGTGATGGTACTCTTCTTGGAACTTCATGAAGCTCTTCTTCGCCTCCTCCAGACTCAGTTTGTCCTCCTGGTGTATTCGTTCCCAGGTGTCTTTTCTTTCTTTATCCCAAGCGTCTCGATCTCTCTTCCCCTCTTTTCTCAACAGCTCCAGTTTCTTTACAGCATTTTCCTTTTGCTCTCTTTCTGACTGAACTATTTTCTCTGAAGCTTCCAGTTTTCTTCTCACTTCCTGTCGCTGAGTTTCCTCTTGTTTTTTCCGTCTCCTTTCCTCTTCCTCCCGTTCTTTCCTTCTTTCCTCTTCCTCCCGTTCTTTCCTTCTTTTCTCTTCTTCCCTTTCTTTCCTTCTTTCCTCACGCTCCTTGGTGACGTCCTCGAGCTGTTTTGCTTTCAGTTTTCTCTCGTCTTCTTTGAATTTGCTTTTTAGTGATTTTAAATCTTCCTCATGTTTTCCCTGGAGGTCCTCATCCCTTCTTTTCATCTCTTCTTCCTTCTCTTTTAAAATCCTCTCCACTTGTATTTTTGTGTATCCTTCTGTGTTGTCAAACATCTCGGTGTAGCAGCCGCCTTCCTTCACCATGGTCTCGATCTTGTTCAGCAGATCTCTGACTTGAGTGCGGTTTGTGTGATCTTTGTTGTTGAAGACCTGGTATCTCCCTCCACAGTCCTTCAGGAGTTCTTTGACAAAGTCATCACAATCTTCGATATAACTCTCAAATGACTGATCATCTTCCAGGTCATCTCCTCTGGTGAATATAATGATGATGAAATCTTCAGACTTCTCACCAAAATATTTCTTGATCAGTTCCACGGAGTCTTTCTCCTCTTGTGTAAACTTCCCGATCTGCAGCACCAGTAAGAACACATGAGGTCCAGGAGACAACATGCTGACGCATTTCTGAAACTCTTGTTGAATTTCTTCATCAGACAGAGTCGGGTCAAACAAGCCGGGGGTGTTGACCACGACGACAGGCCGTCCATCGATCTCTCCTGTTGCTTTCTGACAAGACTTGGTCGTTGGCTTCAGGGTGATTCTGGGTTTGAAGACCTTTTTGCCCAAAATGGTGTTTCCTGTAGAACTCTTCCCATTGCCAGTCTTCCCGATCAGCACCATCCTGAGACACTCTTTACCCTGATGTTCATCATCACCTCCCACCTCCGTCTTCTGTTTCACATCCCTCAGTTCAGCTTCAAGTCGTGAAACCTTCTCCATCTGAGCCTTGGTGAACATCTCCATTGTGAAGCATCTGGATCCTTCAACTCTCATCTTTTCCACAGAATCCAACAGCTCTGGGATCTGCTGCTGGTCCTTGATGTTGAGAACAACATATCTTCCTCCACAGCTCTGACAGAGATCCTGGATCTCCTTGTTTTCTTTCACAAAGTTAACAACAGCTGGAGCTTCAGGATCTGACTCCACAGTGAACAGAATGATGGTGAAGTCATTGACTGGAGAGCTGAATGTCTTCTGGATGGTCTGTAACTCTCCCTTGTCTTCATCAGTGAGGGGACCCACAGGTAGGACCAGGAAGAAGACATGGACGCCCTCAGGACCACAGAGGGAGATGCACCTGAGTGATTCCTCCATCACTGCCTCCTGAGGTTCTCCATACAAGGCAGGCAGCTCCACCAGAGAAACCCGACGTCCACACACCTCTCCCTGATGTTTAACACACTCTGATGAGTTGGAGACTGGATGAAGCTCTGTCTGACGTAACATGGCCTTGGCTGCTGAAGTCTTCCCTGCTCCTGTCCTCCCACACAGAACCAGGTTTACAGATGTGAAGGTGAGGAAGGTTCCTTTGTTTTCATGCACAATGTTCTCGATCTTTTCCATTAACTGTCTGCGGTCATTTTTAAACATGCTGTAGTGTCTTCCTCCATAGTCTTTAAGGAGCTGACTTCATGTGTGGTGATGACAATTGAGTATTTAAAGGCATTTTGATCAAACAAACTCAGGATGGACTTTAGTATTTGTCTGTTGTTTGTTAAATCAGAAGGCTCCACTACGAGCAGCAGGACATTTGGTCCAGGAGCACAAAGAGTCACACAGCTTCTGATCGCTTGTCTCACTTTTTCCTCAGTCAGACTGAAGATATCAGGTGTTTTCACTACTGTTAGAGGACTTCCTTTCCACTCTCCACAGATGGCCACACAGTGTTTGGTTGGAGTATGTTTCTGGAAATCAAAGTCTTGGTTTCCAAGGATGAAGTCGCCGAGTGTTGTCTTTGGGTCTTCACTTTTCCCCAACAGCAAAATCCTGAAAGCAGATTCTATAGTACAGCAAGAATATTGAGTCAGTATTTGGGAGTGGGACACAAATAGGACATAAACACTCATTCAGCACCTCAGTCTGTCCAAAATCCGGTGGTTGATTGGTGATACCCTTAAGAAGGGGGCTCTCAGTGCTGTAATGCTTCTGTCTGTTTGCCACCTCAAAACAATTTCATATCAAAAGATTTTGAGGTAAAAACAATTCGGAACCAGGGTCAGAAGTCATGGTCCAGGAATCAGTGGATGATGGAATAGATAGAAAAATCAAGGAGGCACCTTCACATCTGATACCTTGGACTAACTTTGAACATACAACCCCCCCACCTCCCCACCCCCACATTTGAACACCTGTTCCCACATGACTTATGGTTTCTTTATACTCATGCGTATCCAACTATTTGAGGACAATGTCAAACCTCAATCATTTAACCTCAATCATTTGTGGACAGTGCGAGGTCATGTGACCGTGAGGTCAATGCTTAACATGGGAGTGGAAGCAAAGCCAGTAAACCGGTATCGTAAAAAACACTCCCATCTGAAACATTCAGCTCACATGTGAGAGAGTGAGAGAGTGAGAGAGTGAATCAGGATGAAACAGATCACAGGCAGGCGTGGAAGAACATTTCACACTCGTTTAAAGTAATGTACAGCAGATGTAAGTAGTTATTCTCTTCAGATGTTGAGGATCATAGAGCGGTTAAGGCAAACTGTCGCACAGATCAGAACAATATATCAAGTATATTAAGTATGTGTGCACATATTGTTATAATAAGTTTGTGTGCACTGGTAAAGGTAAAGAATATAAACGGACACTTCACAACTAAGACATTGGAAATAATCAATCATAACAATAGAACCCTCCCCTCAGCCGGGCAATCAATCAATCAAAGACTCGACAGTGATGGACTGGATCTGCCCAGATCACCAACATCAATCATTTCATTATTGTATTTAAAATATATTTTTATATTTTAATAATGTGTGACTTCTCTTCCTGTTTCTCAGAAGGTTTGATGTTAGACATCTGCGGGTCTCTCAGATCTTTGTCTTCTGACAGACGTAGGTCTACTCTGTGTTAACGTTTAGACTCACGCGGCCACTAAACTACTGCAGCTTCACTCACCGTCGACTTCATGATTTACAGTAATTCGATCATTTTGCTTTAGATTTATTTAGGTTTACTCACCTGCTGAGCTTTGTGTCGCGCCGTCAGTTCAAAATGATGCAAGTGAAGGTTGAGAACATGTCGAGGTGTGTTTCACAGAGCTGCAGGTGTGTCTGAACACGTGACGCTCGTCTCTTAACAGCTTCGTCTCATTTCTCATCTGGAGGGAAAGAAACGGAGCCTGTTCTAACAATTTCACAATACTTATATTTATACTTATATAGTTCTTAATTATGAATTATTAAACACTTTTATGATAGCTTTTTTTTCTATTTTATTCTAAACACACAGTTCTACACTCAAATTTCCTACACTAAACAACGGAATACACAACATGAAAAAAGAAACGTATTACAAAGCATTGAGTGTTTTGAAGGTGCAGTGTGGAGGATCTGGCGGCATCTAGTGGTGAGGTGGCAGATTGAACCAACTGAAACGTCTCCTGGTTAGCAGGCGTTTAGGAGAACCACGGTGGCCGACGCCCCTCTTTAGATTCAGTGTTGGGTTTGTCCGTTCTGGGCTACTGTAGAAACATGGCGTCTGCTCTGTATGTCGATATAAACGACTCATCCTGAGGTAACAAAAACACAACAATTCATATTTCTAACTGTTACACACTGTTCCTTTAAGATGCATACAAACATGCATACAATCTTTTCAAAATAAAGTTCCGTCTTCACAGGGAACTACTTAGGTTTAAGAAAAGGTCGTTATTTTGGGTTAAAATAATGACAGAAGTGGTGTTAATTAGATACACAAGTTACAAATGAATCACCACAAACTTCTCGCTTCACACGGGGAACGAACAGCGGTCTGCTGAGTGAAGGATCGCTGTTTGTTGGACACATCCACCTCCACCTCCGTCTGCCCTGTGTGTGAACTTACGAATGATGAGAGCAGCCTGACTGGGTAGGGGTCAAAGGTCATCGGACAGGAGTCAGTGTAAGCCAGAGAAAGATCAAAGATGACGCTCACTTCTGACACCAGACAACGTCTCTGAAGACACACCATCGCCCCCAAACACAACCACCCGTTACCACGTGACAAACACTCCATACTTCGGTCATGTGACGGCGACTGGACCATCTCTTGTGAAGGAGCTGATACACAAATAAAACACGCTTCAGGTTTTGTTAAACTGATCTGAGGTGTGACGGAGTTCAGCAGCAGCTTGTTGATGCTGTTTGACTTTTATGAGACTTTTATTGAAGGAATCTATATTGATTGAATTGAATTGAATGTCTCAGTGTTGGTGCATAGCTTACTCTCCTGCTCAGACCGAATGTCGACTCTGTCCTGTGTCTGGCTTTGCCGTCAGCTAAACTCTTCCTCCGAGGAACAGACCAGCGTGTTGTACTTGAAAGGTTTAATATGAAGAAGTGTGAAACCACAAAACAGGCAAAGAATATACAAGCACATATTAGTTTACATCAAACTTCAGAATATTCATTTCACTTTTCACAAGCAAACGTGAGCAAATCTAAACAGATACAAATGAATGGAAACATAGATCTGTGCCATCTACATATTCAATCAGTTACATGTTGAACACGTCATCAAATGGATGAAGATGATATTGCACAGTCACTCTAGTACAAAGAGAATAAACACTACTTCCTGTAAATGTGCCACACATACAGCAGGTGAACACTAGGTGGTAGTAATGTCTTCAAATAAAATACAAGTCATTACATTTATCTGGTAGAACAAGACAGTAAGTACACTTCCAGAATCTTTGTTTCAGATAGATAACGTACGCTGTAAATATATACAAACAAACCTGATAAGATTGATGTTTAACAATCATGATTAAAACGTAGCAGATGCCATGATCATTAGAATTAAAATGATAGTCAGAAAATGCTTATAATGCAGAAATTTCATGTTCAATTTCCTGACTACAATAATCAACATCCATCATGTGTGTGACTCAAGTGTGACTCTGATTACATAATGGTGTGTGACTATAACAGCTTTTACAGTGAATGACTGAATTAAGATTATAAACCGCTGGAGCGCTAGTTGAACAATATGTAGAAAAACAGACACAAAGGACTGAGCAGAACAATACGAGGGTGACTGTTCACACGTCATGAACGAAACTAAACATGTCAGCGAGCTGTTGGCGGTGGACCCTGTGTCTCTGGTCTCAGCAGAGCGGCCGGTTAAGAGTCGTGAGTGAGGAGTCAGCAGAGAGTCAGAGACCTCAACCACAAGAGGTCCTTCAGCATGAAGACATGAAGAGCTGCACACTCACTCACTCACAAACACACGACCACACATGACTGTGCCGGACGAGATTTAACAAAGAAATCCATCAGAACTTTTACCATTAAATTCAGTGAACAGTCTTTTTCCTGGAGTTTGCTCTTTGGTTAGGAGCTACACCAGCTGTAGATATCTATTTTCATGTTGTTATGTATTTACGAACAAACATGTTCTCCATTGTGCTCTTTCACAACTTGACCCAAACGTGTGAACAGCTCTGGAGGTTCAAGGTTCTTCTGGTTCAGGTATCTGTATCTACACATTCTGATCAGGTCTTGTAAAGGCTGGTCTTTGTCTGTAGAAGCTGAACTCTCCTCTCTAGATGTTGATATCAGTATCAATGAATGATCAAATGATTGATCACTGAAGAGTTTCAGGACTCTGCAGAGCTTCTCTTTGAGTTCCTCAGTGAAGTCTTCAGGCTGTAGAACCAGCAGGAACACATGAGGTCCAGGATCAGAGAGTCTCTCACAGTCTTCTACATGTTGTCTTAGTTTGTGTGCAGAGATGTTGGGGTGCAGCAGATCTGGAGTGTTGATCAGAACTATCTGTTTCTCCTTTAACTGTCCACGGACTCTCAGACAGTGATCTGGTTCTTCCTCAGTGTTGAACTTAGTCTCTCTCAGTATGAAGTTCCCCACTGAACTCCTCTCAGACCAGCTGTTCCCCAGCAGAACAACCCTCAGCTCAGACACTGAGGAGAAAACACTGGATTAGAAAAAAACTCTTCAAATTGAAGACTTGAACCAAAATGAAAACAATAAAACTAGATTCATAACCAAGGAGGAAGTCACAGCTTTTTAAAGGTGGACTAGAGTGAATGTGACCCATCACCTGAAAACACTGTCATCAGATTATAATGAACACAAGAATGTTTCTGACTCAGTTCAGTTTAACTCACTGTTAGGAGGCAGCCAATCAAGGCTGCTGCTTCTCTTCACAGGTTGGAGAACATCTGACACTGTAAGAAAACAGAACGTTGATTCATTCATTAACCAATACTGAAAACAATAAAACTAGATTCATAACCAAGGAGGAAGTCACAGCTTTTTAAAGGTGGACTAGAGTGAATGTGTCAGCTGTTATCATCTTGAAACTTGAACATTAACCAGTGACCCATCACCTGAAAACACTGTCATCACATTATAATGAACACAAGAATGTTTCTGACTCAGTTCAGTTTAACTCACTGGAAGGAGGCAGCCAATCAAGGCTGCTGCTTCTCTTCAGAGGTTGGAGAACATCTGACACTGTAAGAAAACAGAACGTTGATTCATTCACATGTTGTCTTCAATCAAAGAGACACTGTTTCAGGAACGATGACTGGCTGTTGATTAATTTGTGTTCTTAATTTTACATGTTTACAGAGAGAGTAAACAGACAGAACTCAGATTAAAGCAAACTGAGAAGAAAACAGTGGATTAGAAACAATAAGTAAAAACGTAACCCATGTTGAAAACAACACAATGGACTAACAACCAGGGAGTCATGTCTTGATTAACGTGGACTTTTCAAGATGGACTATCATCGGTTTTCAACTTGAAACTTGCAAATATATAAATTTCATAAAATGTGAGTCAGAACCCAGCACTTACAAACACGAACTCTAGATAGTAATAAACAGAAGAATAATTCTGACAAGGTTCAGTTTAACTTACTGTAAGGTGGCAGGAATTCAAGGCTTCTGCTGCGTTTCACAGGTTGAACATCTGGCTCTGGAGAGATACACATTGTTCTTTGTCATTTAAATGTGTATTCATTTAAACACATTATACATAGACACAGAAATTAGGTTTGTCAGACAGTAAAAGAAAAAAAGGTTTTCCCAAAAAACTGAGCAAAATCGCCCCATTCACTTGAATGGAGTTTCGGCGTGAAGAGAGCTAAAAAAGCACTTAACTTTGGGCCCATATTGACGAGCCGTACTTTAACGTAGAAACATGATTCAAAGTTTAAAACGTAGACAGAACGCTGCACTTTATTGAGCCAAAGGGACATTTTGATAGCTAGCACAGTTTTCATGAAGTCACAGATTAAGTTTCATGAAAACTTTGTGTCTGTTTCAGATTTTATAATGATTGTGTATGTTATAATGGGTGTGTATGTTATAATGGGTGTGTATGTTATAATGGGTGTGTATGTTATAATGGGTGTGTATGTTATAACGGGTGTGTATGTTATAATGGGGGTGTATGTTATAATGGGTGTGTATGTTATAATGGGTGTGTATGTTATAATGGGTGCGTATGTTATAATGGGTGCGTATGTTATAATGGGTGCGTATGTTATAACGGGTGTGTATGTTATAACGGGTGTGTATGTTATAACGGGTGTGTATGTTATAACGGGTGTGTATGTTATAACGGGTGTGTATGTTATAACGGGTGTGTATGTTATAACGGGTGTGTATGTTATAATGGGTGTGTATGTTATAACGGGTGTGTATGTTATAATGGGTGTGTATGTTATAATGGGTGTGTATGTTATAATGGGTGAGTATGTTATAATGGGTGTGTATGTTATAATGGGTGTGTATTTTATAACGGGTGTGTATGTTATAATGGGTGTGTATGTTATAATGGGTGTGTATTTTATAACGGGTGTGTATGTTATAATGGGTGTGTATGTTATAATGGGTGTGTATTTTATAACGGGTGTGTATGTTATAACGGGTGTGTATGTTATAACGGGTGTGTATTTTATAACGGGTGTGTATGTTATAATGGGTGTGTATTTTATAACGGGTGTGTATGTTATAATGGGTGTGTATTTTATAACGGGTGTGTATGTTATAACGGGTGTGCATTTTATAACGGGTGTGTATGTTATAACGGGTGTGTATGTTATAACGGGTGTGTATGTTATAACGGGTGTGTATGTTATAACGGGTGTGTATGTTATAACGGGTGTGTATGTTATAATGGGTGTGTATGTTATAATGGGTGTGTATTTTATAATGGGTGTGTATGTTATAATGGGTGTGTATGTTATAACGGGTGTGTATTTTATAACGGGTGTGTATGTTATAATGGGTGTGTATGTTATAATGGGTGTGTATTTTATAACGGGTGTGTATGTTATAATGGGTGTGTATGTTATAACGGGTGTGTATTTTATAACGGGTGTGTATTTTATAACGGGTGTGTATGTTATAACGGGTGTGTATGTTATAACGGGTGTGTATTTTATAACGGGTGTGTATGTTATAACGGGTGTGTATTTTATAACGGGTGTGTATGTTATAACGGGTGTGTATGTTATAATGGGTGTGTTTGTTATAATGGGTGTGTATTTTATAATGGGTGTGTATGTTATAATGGGTGTGTATTTTATAACGGGTGTGTATGTTATAACGGGTGTGTATGTTATAATGGGTGTGTATGTTATAATGGGTGTGTATTTTATAATGGGTGTGTATGTTATAATGGGTGTGTATGTTATAATGGGTGTGTGTGTTATAATGGGTGTGTGTGTTATAACGGGTGTGTATTTTATAACGGGTGTGTATGTTATAACGGGTGTGTATGTTATAACGGGTGTGTATGTTATAACGGCTGTGTATGTTATAACGGGTGTGTATGTTATAACGGGTGTGTATGTTATAACGGGTGTGTATGTTATAATGGGTGTGTATGTTATAATGGGTGTGTATGTTATAATGGGTGTGTATGTTATAATGGGTGTGTATGTTATAATGGGTGTGTATGTTATAATTGGTGTGTATGTTATAATGGGTGTGTATTTTATAATGGGTGTGTATGTTATAATTGGTGTGTATTTTATAATGGGTGTGTATTTTATAATGGGTGTGTATGTTATAATGGGTGTGTATTTTATAATGGGTGTGTATGTTATAACGGGTGTGTATGTTATAACGGGTGTGTATGTTATAACGGGTGTGTATGTTATAACGGGTGTGTATGTTATAATGGGTGTGTATGTTATAATGGGTGTGTATGTTATAATGGGTGTGTATTTTATAATGGGTGTGTATGTTATAATGGGTGTGTATGTTATAATTGGTGTGTATGTTATAATGGGTGTGTATTTTATAATTGGTGTGTATTTTATAACGGGTGTGTATGTTATAACGGGTGTGTATTTTATAATGGGTGTGTATGTTATAATGGGTGTGTATTTTATAATGGGTGTGTATGTTATAATGGGTGTGTATTTTATAATGGGTGTGTATGTTATAACGGGTGATTATGTTATAACGGGTGTGTATGTTATAACGGGTGTGTATGTTATAACGGGTGTGTATGTTATAACGGGTGTGTATGTTATAACGGGTGTGTATGTTATAATGGGTGTGTATGTTATAATGGGTGTGTATGTTATAATGGGTGTGTATGTTATAATGGGTGTGTATGTTATAATGGGTGTGTATGTTATAATGGGTGTGTATGTTATAATGGGTGTGTATTTTATAATGGGTGTGTATTGCGCAGCTCGTTAAGAGCTAGAGTGAGAGCATAACTGTCAGAGTGGAGCGGAGCAGGAAAATCTTCTGTGATTTTTCCAAACAAATTGCTCCAGCTCCCACAATGTTTACTCTTTATACAGCACAAAATTTCCACACAAGCTTGGAAATGTTGTGCTGGTCGCAGTAAAGTGTCTATGGAATCCAACAGACTTACACATTTGGCTCAAAATGACATACCCAAATTAAAATGGCTGTAGCTTCTGAACCACTCTGACTATATGCATCAATGAGGTCTTGCTAGAAAGAAAACCCCTTAAGGTTCCTTGTGGAAGCGTCAGAAACAGAAACAGAGCAGTGGGCCTTTGGAGTCCGCATAAAATTTAAGATTTTTGTCCGCATAAAATAAAAAAGTATCTTTCAGTATAAATAACTGCCGGTGGCTGTATCTGTACAGCTAAAAGGACAGTATAGGGCTGTAACTACACTATCAGTGAACAACTGCCTCAAATTTGAAGAAGATTGGACAAAGTATGACCATTCTACAGAGTTTCTTCCATGAAGAGATCCAGGCGGAGCTCTAAAAGGACATTTGGAGACCCAAATGGACACATGGTAACCACATGATATTCTGACACACTAAAGGTGTTTCTCCCTTTATATTTTGATGGCACGATGGCACTATGGCACCACTGTCGTCTTCATTTTTTCTTTTTAAAAAGTGATCCACAACATTCGCTACAGGCTAGCGGCTAGCTGAGTGTCTTCTTCTGCTTATTGCAGCTTGTTAAACAACTGACTGACGCATTACCGCCACCAGGTGGTGCGAAGCTGTATTGTAACTGAGCGTCTCATGGATAACAGTAACATCTCTGGTGTCTTCAATTGATAACCTATGCGGTCCCGCGGCCCTCTAGGTGGCGCTCGCGGCCCAAACATGGGCCGCGGCCCTATGGTTAAGAATCACTGCTTTAGAGGATCCCCCCCCTCCCACACACACACACACACACACACCATTTTAAAAATAAAAGCCCCACAGAATGAATTCTAACTGAAATGCTTGTGATGAAGCCTGTCATTTAATAACCTCTGTTTATGTGTCAAACATTATGATTATGTCTCCTCCCTCTCCCTCCCCCACCCAGTCCCACCCTTTCAAAATAAGAGCCCCATGGATTAACTGTATTTAAACAAGCTCAAAATTAGGCTTTTTTGTTGAAATAATGAATGCTCTTACTAATACTGCAACAACTACTACTGCTGCTAATATTTCTAGTATTACCACTACTACTACTACTACTACTACTACTACTATTATTACTACAACTTTTGCTGTTGCTACTATTACTACTACTACTACTGCTATTACTGCTACCACCAATATTATTACTACCACTACTGCTATTACTACCACTACCACGACTACTATTAGTTGTACTACAACTGCTATTCATGCTACTACCAGTACTAACATTACTACAGCTATTAGTACGATTGCTACTAGTACTATAGTACTACTACTACTACTTAAAATACTGCCATTACTATTACTACTAGCCTACTGCTACTACTACTGTTATATTAAATACTACGGCCACTACTACTGTCAGGATCCAGGATCCCTGTCTGACCCGACACCTCCCATGGCCGCACCCTTGATTGTGCACAGCTGAGGACACTCCAGCCGATCACCTCCTGCAGCCTGACACACCAGACTCAGGGCCCGCTAATGAGTCTCCTGTCACTACATAAGCTCTGGTCCTGCAGTCTGGGGTTGTCAGGTCGTACCGTCTTTCACCCGCTGAAACCCCGTGGCATCCTCTGCCCTCCTCGTGTTTACGGATTACACTCCGCCGCTCTGCCCGCCGTGTGTGAAACGGACTACACTCGCCATCAAGCTGCCAGCCCTCCGGTGTCGAGCCACGGGCCTCACACCGTCGATTTGCCACTCGGGTGTCGGACCACGGGCTCCACACCTTCACACAGTCTAAATAAAACCTGTTAATATTAACTTCTGTCTCCTGTGGTCTTGCGTTTGGGTCCTACCCGTGAACGCCCGTGACAACTCGTCCCTGAACACCGCTCTGACTTCCCTGCAGCACAGCTTCAGTAGTATCCAACATGCCTTCTCCAACCTTCACCTTGTCTTTAAACATGAACCAAACTAAATGTATGGTTTTCAACCTACAACCTGCCTGCCTTCTTGTAATCTCCTCCCTGGATGGATCAGAATTCCAATTCCTACAAGTACTTGAGTATCTGGCTCGACATTTTGCTCACATTTAAAACACACATACATAAAACACACTGCTTACCATAACAAAGCCTCCTTTACCCACAATGCCAAGTACACCCTGCTTAAAATGAGTCCTTCCCATCTTATACTATGGTGATGTACAAGTCCGCCAACAAAGATCTTCTCAATAAACTCGACCTCATCTACCAAACCGCCATCCGCTGTGTCACCGGTGCCCCTTTCAACTCTCATCACTGCAGCCTGTACTCTCTAGTCAACTGGCCATCACTCCAAACTGGCAGATAAATCCACTGGTATCAGCTCATCTATACAACTATCATTTGCGACCCAGTGCGTAAGAGGTCGTCTGGGAACCGGAAGGTCAACGGTTCGATCCCCGACTGGGACGTGTCACAGTGTACCTGATTAATACACTGAACCCCCGGCTCCCCGGGCGCCGATCAATGGCGCCCACTGCTCCCTGTATCCAGGGATGGGTCAAATCCAGAAGTCAAATTTCGTGTATGTGTAAAAAATGTATATGACAATAAAATCCTAACTTCAACTTGTAAAACGAAAGTTACGAATGTAACTACGGTTCTATGAATACTGGATCACCGCCAGAGGCAGTGCTTCACACTGGATATCTTCCGTCGCGCGCATGCGCAGGTCGAATATTTATATCAACAAAGTCACGTGTGACCTCGGATGACACCCGTCATCTATAAGTTCCGGTGTCATCCTGAGCTCAGTCCTATGGAATCTTCTCGCGAGTTCACGGGATTCCGAGTGACCAAGAACTCTGGCGGTCATCCAGGATTCATAGAACCGTAGTTACATTCGTAACTTTCGTTCTATTTCATCCTTACTGACCGCCAGAGGCAGTGCTTCACACTGGATGACTTATACCAAAAGAGTCACGAGGAAGCACAGTAACTACCTCTTATAGCTCCGGCAGAGAAAATTGGCCAAAGAACCCTCCCCAGTGGGTGAGGGTTGGCAACGTTAACTCTGTAGTGTTTGGTGAATGTGCTCGGTGATGCCCATGAGGCCGCCGCACATATATCCCCCACAGGCACACCACTCAGGCTTGCCCTCGGTGTGGAGACACTCTTGGTAGTGACCCTTCACCCCGGATGGCCGAGCGCAGCCGCTCGCCTTGTATGTATCGGCAATGGCCTCCACTATCCAGTGGGACAGGTGCTGTTTTTTCTTTTTTAAAAAGGAGCACAGCCCTTCTTAGGCTCACCATAACTGACTATGCAGGCGGTGGCTTCCACATAAGCTCTGAGCCTTGACCTCTCCTCTCCCGATGGGGGAGGGGGGGGGGGGGGTCAACTTTGCCAGCTGGATAGGCCGGTTTATATGTGAACGTATCCACCCCCTTGGGAGAAACACTGCCTTAGGCCAGAAAGTGACACCCAAGCCATCTGAGTTCCACCTCAGACATGATTCTTCCACTGATAGGGCATGCAGCTCGCCCCCACATTGAGCTGAATTGACGGCAAGGAGAAAACCGTCTTGCCGATAGCCATCTCGTCTCCGCCTGTGCCAGGGGTTCAAAAGGAGACAAGCATAAGGTGTCCAGTACCAAGGGTAGGTCCCATGCAGGGGAGACCGGGCCTTATCCAGGAGGGACTGTAGAAACTCAGTACAGCAGGCACGGGGCGCTGTACTGGGACCTTGTTCTGAGCCGCACACCAGTCGGAGAACAGCTTCCACCTGTTTCTTGTACTGCAGGCAGGTAGACCGCGCACTGGCATTCAGAATAGTCCGTCAGACTGGTTCTATGCAGCCACTCAGCATCCGGTCGGGCCCTCCCGTGACCCCTAATTGAAGGCGGCAGGGATTGGAATGCCAAATCCGACCCTCTAGTTGCGACGGGAGATCTCTCCTGTCGGGGAAGAACTCTGACAAGCTTATAGCAAAAGCAGAGGGAATGGTGGAAAGGCATAAAGAAGATCCTCTGGCCATGTGTGAACCAGGGCATCTTGACCCAGAGGGCTGGTCCTCTCCGTCAGGGAGACCCAGTGGGGGCAGTGGGTCGACACGTCTGGATGCAGCCGCCACTCTCACGGTGGAGGCTTGTAACGGAACAGGAAAACCACAACCGTGTTCCATTCTCCTGGTGGGTACATTGCCCACAGGCTGGTCAGGCGAGGGGCCTCCCAAGTCAGAAGGCCACGGTGATCCCCGTAGCAACTTCTGCAGATCTGGTGCCCCATCGATAGTTCATGGGAAATCACAGCAGAGGTGCTGTCCACCGGACAAGCACATGCTTTCCCTTCAAACATGGAAGGAAGTGCTCGAGCGCTAGCTCTAGAACCTGGACCTGCGGTCTTTCAGCAGACAACTGCCCCCAGGCTGTCCTGTTCTGTCACACTGCACCCCGCCTTGAGAGGCAGGTATCTGTTGTGACAATCTCCTGGTGGAATGGAACCGAGCCCCTGGGGCTCGGTTCCTGGGACACTGTTCGCCAGATATGCACTCCCTCCATGGGGATAGTGAATAGGCACTGTTTCGATAATATTATTGCCCTGTATCTGTGCCACTTGGCATCCAAGTGAAGGCTGTTCAGCCATCCGCAAACCCAAGGGAACGACAGTTGAGGCAGCTGTCAGTTTACCCAATTGTCGGAGAAAAGGATGTAGGGCAACCGTCTGCCCCCTCGGAAGAGGGAGAGGTTGTGGGGGCCGTTGGCCACATGCTGGGGCGACAGACAGGCCCTCCTAGGGCCACACTAATGAAGGTTATGCTCTGAGAAGGGCTCAGGTAGCTCCTCTCCATGTTCACCTTGAGGCCCACCGGGCCACGTGAGAGAAGGTGAGCAGTGTCCTGTGGCGCCTGAAGCCGGGATGGCGCCTAGGTCAGCCAGTCGTCTAAGTACGGCAGTATGTTCACGCCCTGCGATTGCAGGGGGAAAGGACAGCAGTAACACACTGTGAACACCCATGGGGAGATGGGAGAGTCCGAATGGAAGCACCCAGGACTGAAAGTTGTGGTGATGCACCATGGGAACAGGCGTCGATAGACGTGAACCACTCTCCCTTGGAAATCCGCTGATGGGAGAAAGAACCCCGACAGCCGGCCTGGAGACATCTCCTGGCACCCCTGCCGGGGGGACGGGGACGTAAGTAGGGTTGTATAGGTAGCGGTCCGGCCTCTCAGCCGGACGCCGAGGCCTGTTGCGTCTACTAGGGTAAGCTGGAGGCTGAAAAAACGGCCTTGTGGGCCAAAGTGGGACCCCTAGGTCTGGGGGTGCAGGAATGTCCCTGCAAACACCAGAGAACTGCTGCCTGGTCTGGCTAGCTCTAACAGTCCGCTGAAGCGCCTGTACAGCAGCTGACTCGAACAGCTCACCAGGTTCCACTGGGACAGTATGGAGGGTCCTCCTACATGTCTCAGATAGGGGTGACTGCGCCAGCCAAACCTGGCGGCGAGTCTGAACCAGGGTGGACATCATACATCCACGTTCCCTCGATATGAGTGCAAACGCCTGCAATGAAGCATCACTGAGCAGAAGCGTCGAAGGAGCCCGCTGCAGAGAATCTGCGAGGGAAAGCATGAGGTGGGAGAGGGAGTTGTCGATACGGTGCACAGCGCTGCTGTGTCATAAGCCCTGGATAGCAGGTCATCTTTGACCCGACATTGGGTCGAGGGCACCTGGCATCGGGCCTCAGAGTCTCCTCAGGGGAAACTGATGGACGCCATAGTCGTCTAACTGGCTGGCATACGTGCAAGGCCAGATTTGCCACCTCCTGCATGGTCTGATGTAAGGCGGGAGAGAGCCCTGGTGTCTCCACGCACGCAACTCCCTCAGATATTCCTCGGAGGGAGGAACAGAAAAGGTGGTGAGGGCGGGAATGCGCCTGAAGAAGGCACTCACAGGTGGATGTTCCAGCTGCTGTGTATGCCAGGCGTGCAAGCGCCATACAAATGACCAGGGTAGGTTGGGCTGGATTCAGCTGCCCTGACAGGGGGAGGTAGACCTCCCGCATCAGGTGTTCCACTTCGGCCAGCCTAGCAGACCTTACTGCTCAAGGCGTGATGCCGCAGGTCCTGCCTGGGTTCTCCGAGAGGCCCTGCCTCAGAAGCTCGAGGCTAGGGCAAGAGGTCAGGGCCGTCCTCCGGCTGAAGAGGAGCTATACAGGTCCTACAGCCGGGAGAGTTTAACATGGCCGCGATTCTGGTGGAACCCTTGTCCCACTAGTTTATGCGGAATTCCAAATCAGTCCGAGCGGGAGCGCTCTGCTGAATGTTGAGAGAACAGGCAGGGGGCAGTCAGTGGCGAGTGATCCTTCGGACACTCTTCCCTTGGCCAGCCGCTGCGGATATTGGTGACCCACCAGTTAGCCTGAGCGAGAGCACTCTGCTACTGTGGAAACAGGTCAGGCAAAGTCCTTATAGTGAGAGGAGTGAGGACACTCTTCACTAAACTAGTTGCTGCAGATATTGGTGTCCCCCCAGTTAGCTTGAGCGAGAGCACTCTGCTACTGTGAAAAACGGAAAAAAAGAACACAGTCCTTACAGTGAGAGGGGAGCGAGGACACTCTCTTCACTAAGATAGCTGCTGCAGATATTGGTGTCCCACCAGTTAGCTTGAGCGAGAGCACTCTGCCACTGTGGAACAGGTCAGGAAAACAGTCCTCATAGTGAGAGGGGAGCGAGGACACTCTCTTCACTTGGACAGTTGCTGTAACTCTTGGTGTGCTACCAGTTAGCCTGAGCGAGGGCACTCTGCTAACTGATATCCGCTACCGATATGTCCATAATGTTTACAACAATCAATGGACACAATCCGAGTATTAGCTTAGTCTAGTTAGCCGGAGCGAACTCGACAGCCGTAATGCGTAAAAACCATCAATGGGCACAACCTCAATGTTGATTTAGTATAACTAGCATTCACCGAGTTAGCCTGAGCGAGCACATTCCGCTAACTGTGATCGTTGTAATGCTACAAAGTTGATGGCCACAGCCCCAGTACCAGCTTTGTTTAGCTAGTTTCCCACTGAGTTAACCTGAGCGGGGACGCTCTGTTAACTGTGACAGCTGTAAGGCTACAAAGTTGATGGCCACAGCCCCAGTATCAGCTTTGTTTAGCTAGTTTCCCACTGAGTTAACCTGAGCGGGGACGCTCTGTTAACTGTGACAGCTGTAAGGCTACAAAGTTGATGGCCACAGCCCCAGTACCAGCTTTGTTTAGCTAGTTTCCCACTGAGTTAACCTGAGCGGGGACGCTCTGTTAACTGTGACAGCTGTAAGGCTACAAAGTTGATGGCCACAGCCCCAGTACCAGCTTTGTTTAGCTAGTTTCCCACTGAGTTAACCTGAGCGGGGACGCTCTGTTAACTGTGACAGCTGTAAGGCTACAAAGTTGATGGCTACAGTCCCAGTATCAGCTTTGTTTAGATAGTTTCCCACTGAGTTAACCTGAGCGGGGACGCTCTGTTAACTGTGACGGCCGTAAGGTTTACAAAGTTGATGGACGCAGTCCCAGCTAGCATCTCACCAAGTTAGCCTGAGTGAAGACACTGCTAACTGCGAATTACGTCAGATGTAAAGATTAAATCTCCATGGACACAACGCCAATGCCGATCTAGTGTCTCACAAAGTTTGCCTGAGCAGGAACACTCTGCTAACTGTGATAGCCGTAACACTGTGAAGGGCGGGCCGACAGCGTAATTCTACGCTCTCGTTAGCGCGCCACTCGATTAACTAGAGCGGAAGCGCTCTGCCAACCGTGGAACAAACAACTGTTATAGAAAACAATGTTAATCGATCTTACCGATTGCTGTCATCACGACTTAGCTGGCCCTTATCAGACTGGTGACGACCGATGATAGGAGCGTCCACCAGTCCGGGGCTCGATGTCCGAACGGCGAACACACCGTTCCCTCCGAAGAGGGACAGCTCGTCGCAGCCTTTGGAGGGCGAGAGAACCGCAACTCCGACCGGTGGTCACAAGGCTACAGCGACGAGCTCTAATATGTCTTGATCGTAGACACATCCTTGTTTATGCTACCATGGTAGCTAACCTGCGACGCGAGAAGAAAAAAAGGACTGAGCTCAGGATGACACCGGAACTTATAGACGACGGGGGTCATCCGAGGTCACACGTGACTTTGTTGATATAAATATTCGACCTGCGCATGCGCGAGACGGAAGATATCCAGTGTTAAGCACTGCCTCTGGCGGTCAGTAAGGATGAAATAGAACACCCACATATCTCCACTCACTACTCATCATCTCCAACAGTCACAGCAATTCACACTCCAGCTCTTTCATTAACATGGTCATTCAAAAACGTCTGAACCTCTTTCGGTCGTTTCTCGTTCCAGTTTGCTGCTCCAAGCAAATCTAAAACTCCACACCCTCATTCCGTTACCCTCCTTTAATAACTTATTGCAAACGATAGTCTCCGATAATTGTACCTGCTTCTGAATTTGCTGCACACTGTTGTTTTATATATTGAACATTTGGTGATGTTGTAATTTTGTATGAGATTCCTTGAGATGTATCTATGTCTTTGCCTCCTGTTGCTGCCTCTTTGACCAGGTCCTCATTGTAAATGAGAACTGGTTCTCAATTGACTTGTCTGGTTAAATAAAAGGTAAATAATAATAATAATAATAATTCTATTTATACTAATAACTACTTTTATCCTTGCTAATAACCAGACCTGCTCCTGCCGGATCCCAACACTGCACCTCATGAATCAAGTCAATGACTTGCATTAGTATCAACATCCAAAAGACTTCCTGACAAAATGAATACGGTTGTTGTGATTATTGTTTGATTAATTCAGCAGATGTTTTGTGGTAAATGAATACAGTGGAGCAACACGTGGTGAGTGAGCTCAGACACTGAAAGAAAACAATGCATTTAAAAACACAATCAGTGTCGACTTGATGCATGTTGAAGACAATTAAATTGGACTAACAACCAGTGTCCATTGTCCAGGTTCAGTCGTGTTGGCCTCTCATTTGAGGACGAGTCCTCAGAATCTATGGCACACCTGATCACACATGATGCATGTTGTGGTTCAGACACATTCTCTCTCTCTTTATGTGTCCTCCCAAAGTACAATTTTGTGTCTTGTATCTTTACTTGTTCTGTATTTCTCCACACGTTCAAGTACTAGTGTCCTCTCCTGCCATTGACTTTACAGCTGTTTGTTCCTCTCAGTGTCTTAATCTCTGATTCTCTCTCATCTTCATTCCTTTTTTCCCCTCACTTTCTTTACCTTCAAGCTGGAGGGTCTGGAGACGGAGCTGTTGGGTCAGTGAAGAAAGCTCTCTGATCCTCTTTGTCCTCTTTGTCTTCTTTGTCCTCTTTGTCTTCTGCTCGAACACTGAAATGAAAACAATGAATTATAAAACACAAGTGTCGACTTAGTTCATGTTTAATAACCAGTGAGGATGTCACAGCTTCTTCAAAGTGAACTTAGAGGAATCTGTCATCTATTATCAACTTGAAACTTGCAAATATTGAAATGAAATCAGATGTGAGTTTAAGACCAACATCAACAAAACACTGTAATTATAGATGTTAATATAGACAACAATGCTTCTCAGTTCACCCTCGCTGCCAATGGAATGGCGACCAGTTGCTGCTGTCGCCGCTCCGACTGCAGCTCCAACCGCTATGTCCGCCGCTATGTCCGCCGCTATGTCCGCCGCTATGTCCGCCGCTATGTCCGCCGCTCTGTCCGCCGCTCTGTCCGCCGCTCTGTCCGCCGCTATGGCCGCCGCTATGGCCGCCGCTATGTCCGCCGCTCTGGCCGCCGCTATGGCCGCCGCTATGTCCGCCGCTCTGTCCGCCGCTCTGTCTGCCGCTCTGGCCGCCGCTATGGCCGCCGCTATGTCCGCCGCTCTGTCCGCCGCTCTGGCCGCCGCAGCTGCCCTCAGATGCTGCTCCAACATGCCACTGATGCTGGGCATCACAGGTGGATGAACTGGGTCTGTAGAAATACAGAAAATGTAAATATTCATTCATTCACATGTAATCTGTAATACATCTGCTCAATACAATGATTGTTGGTGCAAAATAAACACTTTCACAGCATTAAAAGAGATATTAATTTATTCAGCAGCATTTTTGTTTACGATAAAATATGATCATCATGAACATCAGTTGCCATCTATCGATTCTCTGAATCACTTATCCAGTTCAGGTTCAGGTATGAGGGGCGGAGCCTATTCATGCTTACATTGGTCATTGAGACAAAGATCAGCTTGCTGTATATGATCAAGTCTTTAACAATGGCTACAGAAATATAATCTAAATAGAGCAAACATCTAGAATAATTACACAACACCACTTATGAATAAGACAACTTATTATGAACAATAAATCAATAGCTCCTCCAGATACATTATCACCATCAGATCTTGATGTGCCAGCATTTGTCCCCATGGAAACAATCACACCTGGTGATGAGTTGCTGTCTAAAGACAACCATTGCACTGAGCTACTAGTCATCAACGTAGAGAAGTGGACACAGTGTGTGATGTGTGGTTAGTGACAGCAGTGTGTTATAAGAAGTCTTACTGGTCCTAGATGGCCGGCTCCCCATGATGTCCCTCTGCTGGAAACGTCTCAGACTGACAGGAGACAAACTTCTGGTTCAAAGAGCTGGAGAGAGAAAAGCATTAAATGTTGAAGGATCGAGTGTGATAACTGGTCTTACCTCGTCTGATGATGCTGACTCATGTTACATCAGTAAAACTCCAACATACTCATGAACAATTAGATCAGACACGTGATGACAGGAACCACCTATGACCCTTACATCTACGCATCGTTTACATTACTTTAGATTCAAAGTGTGCAATACACATGTAAAAAGTATCGTCAGACATGTACATCTCTACCTGCTTATACTGCACTTATTAGAGTGTTTGCACACACAGTAACTTACAGTACCCATAAACCATGTACTCCAGAACCCTGAGCTATTATACAGTGCTGTAAAAACTATTCACCTCTTCTGATCTCTAGTAGTTTTATGTTTGTTCCACTTAATTGTGTCACTTGTGTCATTTGTGTAAAATCAATCATATCCATAATTTGAAATGTATCCATGTACATTCACATCCATACTGTGATATTGGCCGGATCATTGTCATATGTTATCCACCTCACTGAGACAGGGAGTCTAGTATAGCGGCCTTGGAGCCCGGGTGGAGATAGAGGGGGATGACGTAGATCAGTGGTTCTCAACTGGTCTGGCTGCGGGACCCACCATCACCCCTTAATTATTTATTTAATTATTTGAAAGTGCTGCTATATGAACAAAAGGGCAATAACATTTGGTTCACGAGATGCAGGCAGCATGTTTCATACTAAAAGTGAATATTATTCATACTTTGTTGGCATCTTATTCTGAAAACCGGATGTTGGTCTGAAGAAACCGGATGTTGTCTCACGTTCATGTTTCCGCTAACTTTCAAAGTCCTTCGCTCCCGATCTGTGCTGTCACTTTTAAAGAGCAATACGGATGCGAGGACACACGCACAGGCTCAGAGGCAGATTATCACATTTAATTTACAATTAATGAGCGACTAATGTAGCCAGGATGTCTTCGGACAAAGCATCGATGCGGCGACACAGTGTTGTTGGACACCGGGATCATGTCCAACTTTTTTGCTTCTTTCTCCCCAATCATACATTCCACCATCTCTCTGGCAGCTGGCGAGCTCACGTCTTCAGTGATTGTGTGCGGTAGCCCCTTTCTCGCTATTCTGTAACCAGATATGAAGCCCGTAGTGCGTCATTTATAGACCAACACACGAATGAGACTCCAGTTGTTTTTGGCTGTTTTGTAACTCCTCCAATGATTCGATATAAACAATGTAAGGGGCTTTTGACTTGCACTGGCATGCTTGGTGTTCAGGTGGCGACGTAAATAAGAGCTTCAGACTGTTAGCCAGAACCTCACTGCACACCACGCACTGTGGCTTTGGGGAATCTGCGTTGCCAATCCAAGTGAAGCCCAGACACAGATACTTTTCATCATATTTCCTCTTTTTTTCCCAGTCTGATGCTCACTCTCGTTTCCTCTTTTTTCACCTTGACTCCGCGATGGGCCGATGTGCTTAAAATTACATTTTTTTTTAATATTTAAAATTATTACACCATCAGACCGCCATTACACTTTTCCTCTTGCGCACCCCCTAGATCAGGGGTTCTTAACCTTTTTGACCTCGGGGCCCAACTTTTCAAGGACAAAGTGTCCCGGGGCCCACTCTGACTATATGCATCAAAAGTGTCAGACAACCTGCAGGTCATACAGAAACAGAGCAGTGGGCCTTTGGAGTCAGTAAAAATTTAAGATTTTTGTCCGCATAAAATAAAAAAGTATCTTTCAGTATAAATAACTGCCGGTGGCTGTATCTGTACAGGTAAAGGACAGTATAGGGCTGTAACTACACTATCAGTGAACAACTGCCTCAAATCTGAAGAAGATTGGACAAAGTATGACCATTCTACAGAGTTTCTTCATGAAGAGATCCAGGCGGAGCTCTAAAAGGACATTTGGAGACCCAAATGGACACATGGTAACCACATGATATTCTGACACACTAAAGGTGTTTCTCCCTTTATATTTTGATTTTATATTATTTTCCTTTTATTTTTAGCCTTTGCAAATTGCAAAAACTATGTATATATGGTGGAAGACATGGTGTGTGAGTAGCGGACTTGCTGTGCTTAATGGATGCGACCGAGCGCACGATCGAGAATGAGAATAGCTCAGTTACGCAAACGTTGGTTGACGGGTTACGGAAGAGGAGGATAAGGTTTGTACTATAAGTACTAGCGTTTTCTGAAGCCAGTAGCTCCATGGTAACATCCGCTAGCACGTTGTCGGGTCTGTAATGTGTCTTTTTCCGTCGAAATGCTGCAAGATACGACTTGCAGCGGTTATGGCGACTTTGGACAGTGTGTGTCGATTTTCTTTCATTTCTTATGGTTTCTCCACAAAAGGAGCCCTCCTTTTGTGGAGAAACCATAATAAATGAAAGAAAATCGAGCGTTGGATGTTTCGTCGCTACGTGTCTCTTTATTTCTGAAGGCTTCAGAGCTTCGTTTGATAGCATTAGCTCACATTCCACACACTGAGCACTCGGCTCTGCCTCGTTGCCTCCGTTCACAAAGCCGTACTTAAGAAAGTCAGGGTTCTACTTGCGCACACATTTAGACTTTTGGGGGGTATGGCACCACTGTTGTCTTCATTTTTTCTTTTTAATAACTTATCCATAACTTTCGCTACAGGCTAGCGGCTAGCTGAGTGTCTTCTTCTGCTTATTGCAGCTTGTTAAACAACTGACTGACGCATTACCGCCACCAGGTGGTGGGAAGCTGTATTGTAACTGAGCGTCTCGTGGATAACAGTGATATCTCTGGTGTCTTCAATTGTTAACCTATGCGGTCCCGCGGCCCTCGCGGCCCACAGGTGCAAAACTGAAAGTTTTTCGCGGCCCTCTAGGTGGCGCTCGCGGCCCACCATTGGGCCGCGACCCTATGGTTAAGAATCACTGCACTAGAGGCAGCTCGAATCATAAAAGGCATCAACACGTTTCTCAGTATCAGCATCAATGATATCCACTGTAGAAAACTTCACAGCGCTTTAAAGCAGATCGTTGAGAGTTCACCATCGTGATGAAACACTTCCAACAGTAACCTCCGTGTCACTACTCACCTGAGGTGTGTGTGCTCGTTCTGCTGGTGGAATAGATTGTGTTCAGCTCAGGTCAGCTGGTGACTTTGGTAACAAACAGTGGTTGTGTTCCAGCTGATCACCTGGACAGTCAGCAAACACCTGAGGAGTAATAATCAGTCTTTACTCATCAGTCTGACGATGTGGACTTCTTTACAAGGACACACGTTTGGTTGTTTTAATTGATATTCCAGTTGTTTCTACTCACCAGGTGAGATCCTCTGTGCTGCCATCTGTGAGGTTAAAAACTCCCCAATGAAGCCAGACTCACCTGAGTCAACCTTTGCTCTGTGACACTCACCTGATATCAGTTCATGTTTAACAAGCTGCAGCACCGCACATCGCTCTGTTGAACTTGTTTCAATCGTCTGTCGCTGAGCACGTGACTCAGCGTCTCCTGGAGGCGTGACATCTGACAACCAGACGTGAGACTCGTCACGTGAGCGACGTCCCAACCACTGAACGCTGTGATCCCACTACTGTACGTTGACCTCGTTCTTCTATTGACTGAAGGAACACATCCGACCGAACACATAAGTTAGTTCAGTGGAGAGTTGAATGAAAGCATCACAGCGTTCTGCTTTCATTCACTGGTTTCACATTATTTCCATTTCGTGCCACTTTTGACTTGTTTCTCCACATTTATTTGACACTTATCGTTACTTTTGATGTAAAAACACATGATATGAGTTCATAATATGATGCAGATACTACTACAGTAATCTACCCAGGAATATTAGATGTTAAGTATTATACATCAAGAATCTAAAATGTGCTCCACATGAACAATAACATGTTCTTACATGCATCCATTGAGTGATTCAAACAGAATAACTTCATATTACATTATAAAAGGAGCCATTCTGAATAATGAGTACATTTCACTGATAACACTTCTGAAATACAGCATTTTACTTCCAACTTGAGTAGTTTTACGCTGTAGTATTGATACTTTTACACATTTCCTCTGCTGCATGAAATAAAAGACACGAGCATTCATCAGTCTCTGCGAATATGATGAAATGTGTTCTCTGACATCTTTGTATGTTAACGTTAACAACCAGCCGTGAGCGAGACTCTGCTAATTAATGGACATTTAACGTACATTTTGTGTTGTGGTAGTTTACCAAGTTACATTTTAGGAAATGTGTTGACAATTAAGCAAAAATACATATTAACAAACACCTTTAAAGACTGTAAAAATAAAACTGTTAAACAATAATAATATTCATAACTTTATTTATGTAGCACCTTTAAAAACAGAGTTTACAAAGTGGTTTGACAGACAAAGCAGCAAAAACAATAAAAACAACAACAGGAAGCTCAGTGAGACTGTCAATACGATAAAAATAAACAAATAAATAAATAAAATAATATATATGTATTTAATAATATATATATATATATATATATATATATATATATATATATATATATATATATATATATATATATGTAATTGTATTTATTTCTTATATAAATATATACCGGCTTCAGTGGAGCCTTGTCTTCCTGCTCCCCGTTAATCAGCATCACCTTCCTCAGGTGTGCTCCTCTTCATCCAGGAAGGCAACAGGCCGGCAGGTGATTTGACTGATTCCGTTTCCTCGTTCGTTGCTCAGCTGTTCAGACTGTCGCACGGACGGAGGGCAAAGAGAGAAGTTGAGGCCGAGACACAGCCACTGAACCCGGGCAGTCTGTGTGAGAGCCGCGGCCTGACGATGCAGCAGCGCGGGACGGCGGAGCACGTCGGTGACCGGTGATTGTAGACGGTAAGAGCGCGGGTTTCTGCTCGCGCACCAAACTTCATTCATACATTTCACTTTAAGTTTAATATGCGTCTATAAAGACACGCGCGTGCCGCTGCCGGTTATTTATTTTACGTTTTACGAAACAAGAGGTTGTTGAGGTGAATTCGGCTCAAATGATTACCAACAAAACAAAGTTTAACTTCGATTAGAACACAATGTAAAGAACATGTAGGCAGTAGAACTGTTGCCTGTTGCCTCAACCACACGTCAATAATCTGTCATTTAGAGTAAAATACGAGTTTCTGTGTGAGCCCAATTCAGACCAAGTTCATACTGAACTTATTTATGACTGTTTGAAATAATTCTATGTATATATATATTTTGACAATAACGTTATAAATTGTAAATTGCCTGATTTCTGCATGGAGTTTGGTACCCCCCCCCCCTTCTTTGAAAACAGACAACTTAACACACACAGGACCTTCAGTCTAAAAGATGAAGCGTTAGACTTGATCACCAGTCGAAGTCTGAATGATGAGATACTGAAACACAACAGTGATGGAAGCAGCAAAGAGAACATCAGATCAAATGATCGTGTGTGTGTAGGTGTGTGTGTGCGCGTGTGTGTGTGTGTCACTGTTTTCCCAGCAACATTCTGCATCAGGTTTAATGTCGACGGATCATCAGCTTGGTTGTCTTCTGACCCGGTTCACGTGAACCTGATGGCGCGTTGATGAATCTCGCGGCTGTGCAGATGGCGGTGATTGGACTGTTTCTTTGGACTGGTGGTGAAACATGAGGCCCGGGGGCCGGCGGTGGTGCGGACCAGCAGCAGCGATGCTCTGGTTTGCTTCAGGTGATGCTGCTGGTGCTTCCTCTGCGTCATGAAGGCGACGGCCGGCTTTGTTTTTGCATGTTATTTCCCTCCTGAAGTGAAACGGACGATGCAAATGTCGCTGTGTTTGGAGGCCGTTAGACTGCAGCGCTGCACGACTGACGAGCTTCTCCAGAACAAACGTATTCCAGGGTTTGAGATCTCGAGCCGAGTTATGAAATGCATTTACGCACAACTAAACGAGGTTGTTCTTCTTTCTGCCTGTTCTTGAGCCATGTGCAGAAGCAACAAAGTTGTCCAACTCGTTGCCTTTTTGTCAACGTTAAGCGTCTCCTTGCTGTCAATCATCCACGCAGAATTTACCTTCAGGTCTCTCTTGATTTGTGGAACATCTAAAACATTCAATCTCTCCGTGTGTCTCTTGGTTCTTATTTAAGATGCTCTGATGTGTCTGATGTGACGATACGCAGTTATCTGCTGAGTGTGCGTTAGTGTTGCACTATAAATGATGTTCACGTGCGTTCAAAGAGCAGATTTACACTCAACGTTTCACCAGAACAGCTGTTTCAATGTTTGTCAACACGGGACGTTAAAGAGTCTGATGTTCCAGCGATGGGAGAACAATACAATGAGTTCATGGTGGAAGAAGGGAAGTTGTTGGTGTTCGTGAGTTGCACTTGACCAGTTTACTTGATCAGCGTTGTTCTGACTGTGGATGCTTTTGAGGGCGGGAACAGTTACGTTCTTCGTTGGTCTGCGGACGTTTTGAAGCCTCTCGTTCGGTATGTTGTCCGTCGCCATCTTGTTTTTGCAACCAGAGACGGCGTACACGTCTCTGGTAGAGACCTGTCAATCACAGTAGCCCCGCCCTAAAGCATCCCCTGCTTTATGGTCTGTGTGACTGTAAATGGACCATAATGTACTAAATGAACATCATGCTGTATTGAAGAAGACTTGAAACTAGAGATTGAGACATAAACTCATGTTTACAATGTTTACTGAGGGAATAAATCAAGAGAGAAGTAGAGTCATTTTCTATAGACTTCTATACAACCAGAGGAGTCGCCCCCTGGTGGACACTAGAGAGAATGCAGCTTTAACACTTGAAGCTTTGTCTTCCAGAGGTTGTCTCCTGACTGCAGTTGATCCCGTTTGTTTTCTGTGACTGAGGCTGCACCAGGAGCATCTTCATCGTTCCTTCATCATCCTCCGTGTGACGGCTGAGGACTCGACGCATCCTTCACGGGTTCATCGTCTCCTCGGAGCCTTACTTTCTTTTTCTCTAAACCTGCTCCTTCGTCATGAATCCCTACGCAAACACAAGACCACTTACATTACTACCCTCTGACATTACCCATAATGCACCTGTGTCGGCCACCCCGTCGTCCCCGGCGGCCTTCCAGACGAGTCACAGCTCCTCGTCGTTTGTGAGCCTTAACTCCGCTCGCTATCGGACCTCGTCTGCCCAAGACGGAGGACTCGACCTGGTCCCTCCAGGCTCGGGCTCCCTCTTCAGATCCTGGTCTCAGCCCAGCCTCGTTTCAGTCTCGTCTACCACACCGAACCCTTACCCCGCCGCCACCCCCCCCACCTGCCACGTCTCCGTCATCGTCCCGTCCCCGGACCTCCGCCCGTCCCCGGACCTCCGCCCGTCCCCGGACCTCCGCCCGTCCCCGGACCTCCGCCCGTCCCCGGACCTCCGCCCGTCCCCTCTCGGTGCGACTCGGCGCGCCGAGCTCGACCCTCCGGACCTGGAGTGCTCCATCTGCTTCAGCCAGTTCAACAACGTCTTCCGCTGTCCCAAGATGCTGCAGTGCCGGCACACCTTCTGCCTGGAGTGCCTGGCGCGCATCAACGTCAAGTCGGCCGAGCCCGACGCCATCCGGTGCCCGCTGTGCCGCGGCCACACCGCGCTGCCGGCCCTCGGGCTGCCGAGGCTCGCCACCGACTCGGACATGCTGTCCTACCTGCCGGCCGCCATGCAGCGAGTCTACAGCATCCGCTTCCTGCGCAACAAGGGGAAGCTGCAGGTCAAAAGGTGATCAGGGCCGAGCTTCATTTGGGAAGGTTCTGATTCTTACTTTCAAAAAGCTTCACATGAACGACTTCAACTGGCCTGAGGCTCAGGTCATTTAATGAATATTAATATTAATGAATATTCATAGAAAGACAATATTTGCTCATCAAAGAGCACATCTGAGAACTCAGGACTCTTAATTAAAACCTCATTTGTATATTTAGGAATTATTTAATAAACATGAAGCAGAAGCATCTTGTAGATGAAATATTTCAATGAATCCTGAAAGTCACGGCTTCACTTCTTGTCCCAAAGGTCTTCTGAAGGTCGTGAGCGGTGGATCCAGAGGTCGTTGACCTCTCTGCGGTCGGAGAGAGGCTCTCTGGACGTGGGGCTACCCACCCCCCCCCCGGGGGCCGGCGGCGACGGCCTCGGTGAAGCTCTGTTCCGGCTGACGGGTCGGCCGGCGTGCCGCTTCTTCCTCCTGACGTCCGTGGTGCTGATGCTGGTGCTGCTCACGGGCATCATCGTCTTCCTCTTCGTCTTCCAATGACGTCGCGTCCGCGCTGCTTCTTTTATCTTTTTTATTTCTGTGGCGGAGAAACGAACGGTAAGAACTCCAGTTGATGAGCAACATCTGTCCCAGCGCTGGTTGGAAGATCCAGATGTGCTGAACGGTCGACTGACTCTCTGGCAGAAGCTTCAAATACAAGTTATTGTTGGAAAATGCACAAAATCATGAGCTGAAGCGTGGACGTGTTGTACGACTGGCAGTCAAAGGTCGATGGACGGTTGTGATGTTACAAAGTCTCTGCTGCCTGAAACATGAACGTAGTTTCCTTTTGGGACATGAATGTGTATTAAAACATCCTGTTACTGAAACAATAACAATAATATCAATAATAATATCTATGAACTCGTCATACTGTTGAACCGTTCAGCACTTGATCACGAGAACACCAGCGGCTGAACGTTACCTGTTGACGTGTGTTGCTGTGAAACAGGAAGTATGCAAATACCAGCTGAGCGTGACGCACCAGGAACTCTCTCCAGAGGACACATCTGGGTTCACCTGCTTCTTCAGGTGAACGTTGAATATGAATTCTCAGAAAGCTGCCGGTTCATCTTCCCTCACTGGGAAGTCTGTGAACAGCTGTTAGTTTATTTATCACATGTTGTTTTTTAATATTTGCGTGGAGGCATGAATCAGATGATGATGTAATAACAGCTGGACTGAGAGGAAGCGTTTCAACAGCACGACAGTCATGAGTTTGTTCTTTTCCCCAAAAACACTTTGACTTGCAAATGAAACTTCCAGAGATTCAACCAGTGAAATATGAATCACAAAAGATGATTCCTTTGAGAGGGAAATGCATTTTAACATGACGTTCATACTTTGACCTTTTAAAGCTCCGACCTGTTTTACCGCCACATGTAAAATAAATCATTTTTATGTATTTATACTGAAGTTTTATCAAAGCTTTCACTGTCGCCGTGTTCACCGTAAATAAATTCCTTTTTGAATAGTTGGCTTTGTGTTTCTATGAATGTTGTGTTCAGAGGTGAAGCACATGATGAATATTAATGCAGCCGGAGCTCGACGGGTTATTAGTTCAGATGTCAGCGCTCGGATCAGGAGCATTGAAGAAGAACTGAGCTCTTGTTTCTGCAGCTATCAACTGAATGTTGTGATGAGTTTTCATATTTCATACGGGATTCATTTAAATCAACGTTTTTATGGTAAAATGGCTCAAAGCACAGATCGACTGTTTGAATTGGACTGTCTGATTCTGAGAGGAGTGGAGCGTTGAGCACTGATCTCCAGAGTGACGGAGAGTTGATGTTCTCACCAGGCGGTGGAACCGCGTCTGTAGCTGCTGCCGACGCCTTTTCACCCTCCAGGCACTGAAGTTCCTTCACTATTAATTATTGTTTTGCATAAATATTAACGGGTGAAATATGCAAATCCTTCCCTTCTTTCTTTGAGGAACGTCGACGTCAATGTTCAGAGTTATCCTTCATAATTCATCTCACACTTTCTCCTCTGGACCTCTGAGCTCAGATTAAATTCATCTTTATATAAATGTATTAAAATGTTTCTGTTGAAAGTGAAATAAAAGTGACGATGCAGAACCTGTTTCTGAGGGAGGAGGGCTTCTTCATAGAGGATCAGGACTATACTGAGACTGGTTCATATAGGATCAGGACTACACTGGGACTGGTTCATAGAGGATCAGGACTACACTGGGACTGGTTCTTTCTCTCGTAAAGACGTGATCCTCAGATGATCTGACCCAATTTTACTCTAATTACAAAAACTATGACGTCACACCGACTCGCTGAAGTGTAAAAAATGTTCCTATCAATATTAAAGAGCAGAAGCAGGATTAAAGTGTCTGAAGAGCTTTATTTGTGATGTAAAACGTTCATCGGTCTGCGGAGGTGAAGGCCTTTGGATCAGAGCTGGATCTCTTCTGTCTGAGGGACGGACAGAGTGACACCATTTAAACACAGCAGAGTTCTGTGTGGACCCACGTCCACACTGGAATAACTGCTCCTCCTCCGCAGACTGCTCCCTGACAGACCTGTTGGACCTGTTGGACCTGTTGGGAGGCGGCTGAGCTCCCGTGCTGGAGGAGGCTGGTTTATGTTTCCACGTGGGCTGGGGTACCAAGCCCAGGTCGCCCAGTCTGTAGCGGGCCATCAGGTACAGCGGGTCTGTAGCCAGGTTCAGGGTCTGTGTTCTGTGAGGACACGTGGATGGATTACTGAACGGGCCTACCGGGCACACGACCGGGGCCCAAAGGGTCAGTTACATCAACAAAGAGACACAAAAAGACTACAAAGATAAACGGAAGGACTACAAAGCCACAAAACAACTTCAAAGAGACAGAAAGAGAAACTAATGACGATAAAGAGACAAGAAACAACTACAAAGAGACACGATGCAACTACAAAGAGACACAATGCAACTACAAAGAGACACAATGCAACCACAAAGAGACACGATTCAACTACAAAGAGACACGATGCAACTACAAAGAGACACGATGCAACTACAAAGAGACACGATGCAACTACAAAGAGACACGACGCAACTACAAGGAGACACGACGCAACTACAAAGAGACACAACGCAACTACAAAGAGACACGATGCAACTACACGGAGACACGACGCAACTACATAGAGACACGACGCAACTACAAAGAGACACGACGCAACTACATAGAGGCACGACGCAACTACAAAGAGACACGACGCAACTACAAAGAGACACGACGCAACTACAAAGAGACACGACGCAACTACAAAGAGACACGACGCAACTACAAAGAGACACGATGCAACTACAAAGAGACACGACGCAACTACATAGAGACACGACGCAACTTCAAAGAGACACGACGCAACTACATAGAGACACGACGCAACGCCAAAGAGACACGATGCAACCACAAAGAGACACGATGCAACTACAAAGAGACACGATGCAACTACAAAGAGACACAACGCAACTACAAAGAGACACGACGCAACCACAAAGAGACACGATGCAGCTACAGAGAGACACGATGCAGCTGCAAAGAGACACGATGCAACTGCAAAGAGACACAATACAACTACAAAGAGACACAACGCAACTACAAAGAGACACGATGCAACTACAAAGAGACACAATGTAACTACAAAGAGACACAACGCAACTACAAAGAGACACAACGCAACTACAAAGAGACACGATGCAACTACAAAGAGACACAACGCAACTACAAAGAGACACGATGCAACCACAAAGAGACACGATGCAACTACAAAGAGACACGATGCAACTACAAAGAGACACGATGCAACTACAAAGAGACACGATGCAACTACAAAGAGACACGGTGCAGCTACAAAGAGACACGGTGCAACTACAAAGAGACACGATGCAACTACAAAGAGACACGATGCAACTACAAAGAGACACAATGCAACTACAAAGAGACACAATGCAACTACAAAGAGAGGAGTGCATTGTTGTTGAAATGCATCAATAACCCGATGGGTCCAGTTCAGGGACTGTGTTCTGGGTTTTCATTAACATGAAATCAGCTGTGACACAAGAACCAACAGACGAGCTCCAGGAGGGCGGTGGTTCCAGTACCCGTCTGTCTGGGGTTCAGTGGTCTGTGGTCTCTGTCCTCCGCTGGTCTCCTCGGATGTGGATCCTGGTCCCTGGGGGGCGGTGCGCTGCAGGATCTCCAGCAGCCTCAGCGTCTCACCCCGAGTCTTGGACGTCTTCTCTGAGTCCTGCAGAGGTTTGATCACCGAATGAATGAGATGATTCGACTGTTACCCCGACTGGTCCTTCCACCACCGGATGTTTGCGGTCCTCCTGACGCTCCTGATCCAGGACCGGCGTTCTTACCGTCAGGACGAGAAGGACGGCGACCGCTTCCCGCATGTTGGCCTCCAGCTGCCTCCTGCTGCTCCGCTCCCTCTGGAGCTCGGCCCTCAGCTCACTCGCCTCCGATGCTTTCTCATGTTTCTGCTCTGTTGCTGAGCGCTGCAGCTGTCTGAAAACACACACACACACGCACACACGCACGCACGCACGCACGCACACACACACACGCACACACACACACACACACGCACACACACACACACGCACGCACACACACACACGCACACACACACACACACAGTATAACGCTCTGCTGAACCTGTGAGGGGGTGGAGCTCAGCGGTGGAGCATTGACTGCAGGTCAAGAGGTCTCTGGTTCAAAGGCAGGTTAACGTGCGTGTTTAGTCGTGTGTGGATGAATCTTGAGTGTCGCGTTGTTCAGACGCCACAGAGAGTAAACCTTTACCTGAGAGCCTCATCCTCCTCCAGCAGACTCTCGTGGGCGGAGCTACGATCCTTCAGCTTCACCTTTAGCTCCGCCTTCAGCTGAAGACTCGTCTTCGTCAGATCCTCCAACTCCTGAAGGAGGAAAGATGAACGATTTGTTGTGTTTGTTAGCAAACCACCGCTCTGATGGGCTGACAGAGTCAACAACACCACGCAGTCTACTGAGCTGTAGTACAGTAAGAAGTACAATATGTACCTCTTAGATGTAGTACAGTATAAAGTACAATATGTACCTCTTAGATGTAGTACAGTATAAAGTACAATATGTACCTCTTAGATGTAGTACAGTATAAAGTACAATATGTACCTCTTAGATGTAGTACAGTATAAAGTACAATATGTACCTCTGAGATGTAGTACAGTAAGAAGTACAATATGTACCTCTGAGATGTAGTACAGTAAGAAGTACAATATGTACCTCTTAGATGTAGTACAGTATAAAGTACAATATGTACCTCTTAGATGTAGTACAGTATAAAGTACAACATGTACCTCTGAGATGTAGTACAGTATAAAGTACAATATGTACCTCTTAGATGTAGTACAGTATAAAGTACAATATGTACCTCTGAGATGTAGTACAGTAAGAAGTACAATATGTACCTCTTAGATGTAGTACAGTATAAAGTACAATATGTACCTCTTAGATGTAGTACAGTATAAAGTACAATATGTACCTCTTAGATGTAGTACAGTATAAAGTACAATATGTACCTCTGAGATGTAGTACAGTAAGAAGTACAATATGTACCTCTGAGATGTAGTACAGTAAGAAGTACAATATGTACCTCTTAGATGTAGTACAGTATAAAGTACAATATGTACCTCTTAGATGTAGTACAGTATAAAGTACAACATGTACCTCTGAGATGTAGTACAGTATAAAGTACAATATGTACCTCTGAGATGTAGTACAGTATAAAGTACAATATGTACCACTTAGATGTAGTACAGTATAAAGTACAACATGTACCTCTGAGATGTAGTACAGTATAAAGTACAATATGTACCTCTTAGATGTAGTACAGTATAAAGTACAACATGTACCTCTGAGATGTAGTACAGTATAAAGTACAATATGTACCTCTTAGATGTAGTACAGTATAAAGTACAACATGTACCTCTGAGATGAAGTACAGTATAAAGTACAACATGTACCTCTGAGATGTAGTACAGTATAAAGTACAACATGTACCTCTGAGATGAAGTACAGTATAAAGTACAACATGTACCTCTGAGATGTAGTACAGTATAAAGTACAATATGTACCTCTGAGATGAAGTACAGTATAAAGTACAACATGTACCTCTGAGATGTGGTACAGTATAAAGTACAACATGTACCTCTGAGATGTAGTACAGTATAAAGTACATGTACCTCTGAGATGTAGTACAGTATAAAGTACAATATGTACCTCTGAGATGTCGTACAGTATAAAGTACAACATGTACCTCTGAGATGTAGTACAGTATAAAGTACATGTACCTCTGAGATGTAATACAGTATAAAGTACAACATGTACCTCTGAGATGTAGTACAGTATAAAGTACAACATGTACCTCTGAGATGTAGTACAGTATAAAGTACATGTACCTCTGAGATGTAGTACAGTATAAAGTACAATATGTACCTCTGAGATGTAGTATAAAGTACAACATGTAGCTCTGAGCTGTAGTGTAAAGTACAACATGTACCTCTGAGCTGTAGTATAAAGTACAACATGTACCTCTGAGCTGTAGTGTAAAGTACAACATGTAGCTCTGAGCTGTAGTGTAAAGTACAACATGTACCTCTGAGCTGTAGTGTAAAGTACAACATGTAGCTCTGAGCTGTAGTATAAAGTACAACATGTAGCTCTGAGCTGTAGTACAGTGTAAAGTACAACATGTAGCTCTGAGCTGTAGTACAGTGTAAAGTACAACATGTAGCTCTGAGCTGTAGTACAGTATAAAGTACAACATGTAGCTCTGAGCTGTAGTATAAAGTACAACATGTAGCTCTGAGCTGTAGTGTAAAGTACAACATGTAGCTCTGAGCTGTAGTGTAAAGTACAACATGTACCTCTGAGATGTAGTACAGTGTAAAGTACAACATGTACCTCTGAGATGTAGTACAGTGTAAAGTACAACATGTAGCTCTGAGATGTAGTACAGTGTAAAGTACAACATGTACCTCTGAGATGTAGTACAGTGTAAAGTACAACATGTAGCTCTGAGATGTAGTACAGTGTAAAGTACAACATGTACCTCTGAGCTGTAGTACAGTGTAAAGTACAACATGTAGCTCTGAGCTGTAGTATAAAGTACAACATGTAGCTCTGAGCTGTAGTGTAAAGTACAACATGTAGCTCTGAGCTGTAGTGTAAAGTACAACATGTACCTCTGAGATGTAGTACAGTGTAAAGTACAACATGTACCTCTGAGATGTAGTACAGTGTAAAGTACAACATGTAGCTCTGAGCTGTAGTATAAAGTACAACATGTAGCTCTGAGCTGTAGTGTAAAGTACAACATGTAGCTCTGAGCTGTAGTATAAAGTACAACATGTAGCTCTGAGCTGTAGTGTAAAGTACAACATGTAGCTCTGAGCTGTAGTATAAAGTACAACATGTAGCTCTGAGCTGTAGTGTAAAGTACAACATGTAGCTCTGAGCTGTAGTATAAAGTACAACATGTAGCTCTGAGCTGTAGTATAAAGTACAACATGTAGCTCTGAGCTGTAGTATAAAGTACAACATGTAGCTCTGAGCTGTAGTATAAAGTACAACATGTAGCTCTGAGCTGTAGTGTAAAGTACAACATGTAGCTCTGAGCTGTAGTGTAAAGTACAACATGTAGCTCTGAGCTGTAGTATAAAGTACAACATGTAGCTCTGAGCTGTAGTGTAAAGTACAACATGTAGCTCTGAGCTGTAGTGTAAAGTACAACATGTAGCTCTGAGCTGTAGTATAAAGTACAACATGTAGCTCTGAGATGTAGTATAAAGTACAACATGTAGCTCTGAGCTGTAGTATAAAGTACAACATGTACCTCTGAGCTGTAGTATAAAGTACAACATGTAGCTCTGAGCTGTAGTATAAAGTACAACATGTAGCTCTGAGCTGTAGTGTAAAGTACAACATGTACCTCTGAGATGTAGTACAGTATAAAGTACAACATGTAGCTCTGAGCTGTAGTATAAAGTACAACATGTAGCTCTGAGCTGTAGTGTAAAGTACAACATGTAGCTCTGAGCTGTAGTGTAAAGTACAACATGTAGCTCTGAGCTGTAGTGTAAAGTACAACATGTAGCTCTGAGCTGTAGTGTAAAGTACAACATGTAGCTCTGAGCTGTAGTATAAAGTACAACATGTAGCTCTGAGATGTAGTGTAAAGTACAACATGTAGCTCTGAGCTGTAGTATAAAGTACAACATGTAGCTCTGAGCTGTAGTATAAAGTACAACATGTAGCTCTGAGCTGTAGTGTAAAGTACAACATGTAGCTCTGAGCTGTAGTGTAAAGTACAACATGTAGCTCTGAGCTGTAGTGTAAAGTACAACATGTAGCTCTGAGCTGTAGTATAAAGTACAACATGTAGCTCTGAGCTGTAGTATAAAGTACAACATGTAGCTCTGAGCTGTAGTATAAAGTACAACATGTAGCTCTGAGCTGTAGTATAAAGTACAACATGTAGCTCTGAGCTGTAGTGTAAAGTACAACATGTAGCTCTGAGCTGTAGTATAAAGTACAACATGTAGCTCTGAGCTGTAGTGTAAAGTACAACATGTAGCTCTGAGCTGTAGTGTAAAGTACAACATGTAGCTCTGAGCTGTAGTGTAAAGTACAACATGTAGCTCTGAGCTGTAGTATAAAGTACAACATGTAGCTCTGAGATGTAGTATAAAGTACAACATGTAGCTCTGAGCTGTAGTATAAAGTACAACATGTAGCTCTGAGCTGTAGTATAAAGTACAACATGTACCTCTGAGCTGTAGTATAAAGTACAACATGTAGCTCTGAGCTGTAGTATAAAGTACAACATGTAGCTCTGAGCTGTAGTGTAAAGTACAACATGTAGCTCTGAGCTGTAGTATAAAGTACAACATGTAGCTCTGAGCTGTAGTATAAAGTACAACATGTAGCTCTGAGCTGTAGTGTAAAGTACAACATGTAGCTCTGAGCTGTAGTGTAAAGTACAACATGTACCTCTGAGATGTAGTGTAGAGTACAACATGTAGCTCTGAGCTGTAGTATAAAGTACAACATGTAGCTCTGAGCTGTAGTGTAAAGTACAACATGTAGCTCTGAGCTGTAGTATAAAGTACAACATGTAGCTCTGAGCTGTAGTATAAAGTACAACATGTAGCTCTGAGCTGTAGTATAAAGTACAACATGTAGCTCTGAGCTGTAGTGTAAAGTACAACATGTAGCTCTGAGCTGTAGTATAAAGTACAACATGTACCTCTGAGATGTAGTGTAAAGTACAACATGTAGCTCTGAGCTGTAGTATAAAGTACAACATGTAGCTCTGAGCTGTAGTGTAAAGTACAACATGTAGCTCTGAGCTGTAGTATAAAGTACAACATGTACCTCTGAGATGTAGTGTAAAGTACAACATGTAGCTCTGAGCTGTAGTATAAAGTACAACATGTAGCTCTGAGCTGTAGTATAAAGTACAACATGTAGCTCTGAGCTATAGTGTAAAGTACAACATGTAGCTCTGAGCTGTAGTGTAAAGTACAACATGTAGCTCTGAGCTGTAGTATAAAGTACAACATGTAGCTCTGAGCTGTAGTATAAAGTACAACATGTAGCTCTGAGCTGTAGTGTAGAGTACAACATGTAGCTCTGAGCTGTAGTATAAAGTACAACATGTAGCTCTGAGCTGTAGTATAAAGTACAACATGTAGCTCTGAGCTGTAGTATAAAGTACAACATGTAGCTCTGAGCTGTAGTATAAAGTACAACATGTACCTCTGAGATGTAGTGTAAAGTACAACATGTAGCTCTGAGCTGTAGTATAAAGTACAACATGTAGCTCTGAGCTGTAGTATAAAGTACAACATGTAGCTCTGAGCTGTAGTATAAAGTACAACATGTACCTCTGAGATGTAGTGTAAAGTACAACATGTAGCTCTGAGCTGTAGTATAAAGTACAACATGTAGCTCTGAGCTGTAGTATAAAGTACAACATGTAGCTCTGAGCTGTAGTGTAGAGTACAACATGTAGCTCTGAGCTGTAGTATAAAGTACAACATGTAGCTCTGAGCTATAGTGTAAAGTACAACATGTAGCTCTGAGCTATAGTGTAAAGTACAACATGTAGCTCTGAGCTGTAGTATAAAGTACAACATGTAGCTCTGAGCTGTAGTATAAAGTACAACATGTAGCTCTGAGCTGTAGTGTAGAGTACAACATGTAGCTCTGAGCTGTAGTATAAAGTACAACATGTAGCTCTGAGCTGTAGTATAAAGTACAACATGTAGCTCTGAGCTATAGTGTAAAGTACAACATGTAGCTCTGAGCTGTAGTGTAAAGTACAACATGTAGCTCTGAGATGTAGTATAAAGTACAACATGTAGCTCTGAGCTGTAGTATAAAGTACAACATGTAGCTCTGAGCTGTAGTGTAAAGTACAACATGTAGCTCTGAGATGTAGTGTAAAGTACAACATGTAGCTCTGAGCTGTAGTATAAAGTACAACATGTAGCTCTGAGCTGTAGTATAAAGTACAACATGTAGCTCTGAGCTGTAGTGTAAAGTACAACATGTAGCTCTGAGCTGTAGTATAAAGTACAACATGTAGCTCTGAGCTGTAGTATAAAGTACAACATGTAGGAGAAGTAGAACAGCGTGGTACTCGATGTACTTGCTTTGTGAACCCTCTCACCGGCTCACAGCTGTTCTGCAGGCTGAGCTCCACCAGCCGTCTCCTCATGCGCTCCACATCTGGGAGACGACGCTCGATCTTTTCTCGTAGCTGGTCTTTCTGCTCCCACGGGACCTGGTTCTGGTCCAGAAGGATCTGGATCTTCTGTGGCAGCTCTGCGTGCTGATCCTGAACCTCCTTCCTGAAGTCGGCCGCCTCCTTGGACAACATCTCCTTTAAGCTGCTTACAAACATTGTTGTTTTTAAATGTCAAAGTTCAAACACGAGAGCAGGAGATGTGGCGCTGACCGTCTTTACTTCGTCCTCTCCAACTCCGCTTCCTCCTTCAGGGTGGCGATCGCAAATTCATGTTCCATCTTCTGATGGACCAGCTCCTTCCTCCCGGACTCCATGTGGCTCTGCTGCTCCATCAGCTGCTCCTCCAGCTCCTGCTGCTCCTCAAACTTTGGCGCTGAGGGAGGAAGGAGAGGAGGAGAGTAAACAAGGAGAGGAGGAGAGGAAGCATCACACAAAGAGCTACGATTGTACTGAATACCTCCAGGATTCATTCTCAATGATTGTAAACTGGATCTGTTGTCCAGGAGACCCACCCAGCATGTTCTCTTGGTTCTGCTGGTCGATCCGGTCCTGGAGCTCCTTCAGCTGCCGGCTGTGCAGCAGCTTCAGGGCCTCTCTGTCCCGTTGGTCATCCTGCAGCTGCACCTCCAGCTGCTCCGCCAGCTCCTCACACTTCTCCTCCGCCTCCACCGCCGCGTCCTTCAGGTACTCGCCGACGTCCGTCCCGTCCGTCCTCAGCGCCCTGCAGCGAGAGTCCAGGTCCTGGAGCTCGTCGCACTGGAGCTGACGGCTGCAGGTGAAGATGATTACTGTGTTGTTGTGCCTGAGGATCTAATGTGGTCTTTGCTGGAAACACTTCAAATACAAAAGTAACTACAGAACACGTCGTCTGTATGAACACATCAACGTATAAAGTGAATTATTGGTTCCAGGAACTTTGATACACAACGTCCAACGATCTGCAGAAGAAGTGGAACTCAAACTAAAGTCAACAAAGAAACAATCGATTATTACAGAAGAGCGAGTCTGAGAGCTGCACGTGGGTCTGAAACATATTCATGATTTAACACAAATTAAATAATTATTGGCAACTGTTTCAATAATCTATTAATAGTTTCAGTCACAACAATATATACAAGTCTATCATACACATATATATATATATATATATATATATATATATATATATATATATATATATATATATATATATATATATATATATATATATATATATATATATATATATATATATATATATATATATATATATATATATATATATATGTGTGTGTGTATAAAATCTGCTTTTTAATTGAAAACAGCTGATTGTTAGTTAGGTGTAACTAGCGGAGCGCAGCACTTTTTGGGATTTATTGTATTTATTTTCACAGTTTATTTCAGTATTAATTGGTTGAAGTTCGTTAAATGATGCTCAGACACAGTGCATTAACTATAAATACTCAATAACTGACTAAATATTTGTATTATAGACTGAATAAATGTCTAAATATGTTAAAAAAAAATAGATTTGAACCACAAAGTGGCACAAACTGGTGCTTATGTTGCTAATGCTAACGGAGCTAACATCAACAGGTATAATATACTAATACATATGATAAACTACTAATATGGAGCTGAAAGTATATATATATAATACAGCACAAAGGTACAGTATATACTGTCATGTATCTCCATGTGACTCCTGTGTTGCGGTGCAGTGACTCGTGTGTTGCGGTGCAGTGACTCGTGTGTTGCGGTGCAGTGACTCCTGTGTTGCGGTGCACAGTGCGGTGCAGCGTTGTGGTCTCACCGCTCCAGCAGCGTGTCCAGATACTGAATCTGCTTCAAATAAATCCACTTCTCTTTGTCCTCAGAACTCAGTTTTTCCGCCATAATTATATATTTGTCTTTTCCCCGTAGAGCTCTTGACTTGTTCTTGTTTGTCTCCGCTTGTTTTAATTTCATTCTTTTGGAGCATTTTATAAAAGAAAAGATATTTTGTTGACTGCTGTGGTTGCTAGGGAACGCTGCCTTCAGGGACTGTTCGGAAAGAGGGAACCTTTTCAAAAATAAACTGATTGGCTGGCCTGAAATCATGTGACACAGGAGACTGACGTGTCTAATGTGTCAGAAATGAAGCGATCTGAAGAGAGACGCTTTGTTTTATGTGTTATTGCCATGACAACAGAGCCAGCCTTAAAGTCACAGTTCAGGGTGAAACAGCTCAGCACACATCTCAACAGCCTGAAACATTCCCCCGAATACTTTGAGATCTTAAAAATGAATACATTGATGATAAAAGTAAATAAGGGTGAGTTTAAGCTGCTTTACCTTCTGAGATAAATGTACTTAGTTACTTTCAATAACTGAAATCTGTTCTCTGAATGAGTCTCTTAAAGAGACAGTAACACGTATATTTAGCTTTGACTGAGTTTTAATGTGTTGCTTCACCTTCTGCAGGACACTGAGGTTGTGTTCAGACTGAACATGTTTTAATGTGAGTCATGCACACACACACACATACACGCACCCACACGCATACACACACACACACACACTCAGACTCAGAACACCCAATCCACAGCTCTATTAATACCGAGCCTACACACATGTAGAGGAGTTCCCTCAGTCTGTAGCTGCCAAACCAAAGGGTTTCTCTCATTACAGTGTTTAGCTCAACACACGCACGCACGCACGCACACACGCATCCTTTTGTACTAAGCTCCGCCCTCTCGTTTCACTGCAAACTGGCGCCAGAGTTCAGTCGAACCAGCAGGAATCAGAAGCTCAGTCATCTCTTCATAATCACAGCGTCTCTGACCGCCTGAGAGGTGAACCTGAGGCTCACCTGTGTGAGGATGCCTTCAGGTACAGCAAGTCATTTTCATAGCTGAGGTTTCTCGCGTGCTCGCTTGCTGCACGCTCCCTCCAGCTCCCACACGCTGCGGCCCGCGCGCTGCAGCTCAGCTGTCTGTTCTTCAGCCGGAGGAAACGCAAATAATGTGCTCTTTGCACGGAAAGGGGAGAGCGGCATGTTTCCTCAGCAGGGAAGGAATCAGAGAGAGGAGACAGTCTGAGGAGCGAGGAGGAAGACGAGCCAGACCTTCAGCTCTCACCACAGACACACAAATACACAAACTGTGTCCTGAGATGAGTTCAAGAAGCTCATTTCATTTCCCAATGTCGTCACGTGACAACAGATGGAAACGGTGTTTTACATCATTTCATCATTTATTCTCTTCATCATTTCAGCTTTTATATATTACTTCAACAACATCGTGACATTTACACCTTTTCAAGTGTGGAACAAAAGATCATAAAAAACACAACAGCATGAAAGCAGAATGCACGTGAACGGGTTCAGTTCAGGACTTGGAGGTCATTACGTCTGTGACGTCAGAACCCAGAATGTGAAACACGCAAAGAAAACCAGTCTGGACCTTTAGAGTCCCCACGATGTGTCACAGCTGACATTCATTCAACTATTACTGATGAACGGACACTTTCACAACAGGAAAGTCTTCCACACCAGTCAGTGCGTGGCGCTGATCCAATCACGTCTCCTGTCTGTCTCTCAGCTCCGAGCCCGTTGGTTCCTGTTGAAGACATCTGCAGTTCCATGTTATGAGCCGCTCACTTCATCAAAACGTCTTCAAATGTTCACGTTTCGTTGTAGACGGTGAGTCAAAAACAACATGAAAATGTTTTTGTTTTTGATAAATGCATGAATGAACCATGAGCTCCTTTTCTCAGGACATTTTTCACATCACATCTCATGTGCAAACTAAAACCCGACAGTGTGTCCTCACAGGAGACATGTCTGTCCTCACGTGAAACAGGAAGTCAATGCTGATGTTTTTCTCCTGTAACTTCTGTACTTGTGTCGTTATTTTAACCCAAAAGACGATCTTTTCCTAAACCTAACTAAGCAGTTTCCTGTGAAGACAGAAGTTTATTTTGAAAAGACTGTTTTCATGTAACGAGCAGAAATTGACACGTGTTGCTGGACTTTTGTTGGAAAATGCACGAAAAACAAGTTGCAACTTTTTGTAGGATATGAGACGAGCTGAATCCACACGTGCGTGAGGGCTTGAGTCAGAATACAGAGTGCGTGTTGCTGCTGATGAAGGAACAGCAGTTCGGCTGATGGTGTTTAGTGGAGATCAGTGAGACGTCAGTCTGTGAAGACAAACCAAACCCCAACATTCACACATTCCACCTCCAGCTGTATTCCACGTTTAACATCAGAATCATCTTGACAAAGAAACAGGAATCGGTCAGGAGGTTACCACAACATGTGACTCCATCACTGAACACTGAAGTCATCTCAATTCAATCTCATCCAACAAGGAAAACACACAAACAGTTGTGTGTGCAAATGACCTCAAATGAACATTTCTAAAGAGGACTCGCGGATCTACAGAGCTGTATTTGAATGAAGCCGAGCTGTCAGGGAACAGGGTGCAGAGTGAACCCACGTTCCATCTTCATGACAAACATTTCGCTGTTCGGGTGAAGAAGGGAGCAGCTCTTCAAAGCCTCGTGGGCGTTTAATACCTCCTGCATGAAATGATTATAAAGTTCCTCAATTTAAATTCCTGAATGAGAATGATTGGTTTCACCGAAACCACAGCACTCAAATCAAGCAGCGCTTTTCCTTTGAGCAGCGCGCGGTTGAATTCCTCCGGCAGCGTGTCAGCTGCAGCGGCTCTGTGCGCGCGCACCCGCCTCACTAAGCAGTGATAACTGAACTTCAAGCCCCGACGTGCGTCGCCTCGTGTTTCATGCGGCCGCGCCTTTTCCCCTCGGAGCAGGAATGAACCGGCACGTCGCTCCTTCTGTTGCCGTGGCAGATAAACAGACAGCAGCGTTCTGCAGCATCACGCACGGAGACACGCTGCAGCAGCAGAGTGAGATGACCATTACATGACCAACACTGGAGGGAATAAAGAGCTTCACATGCAGCTGTCCAGAAGGTGAAACGAGTCTTTGTCTCCTGCTCTGACCTCAGGACTTCATCTGACTCGTCTTTTGATGTTCAGAGTCATCACTGTGACCAGCTGATCCACGGATCGATACAGAGAATTCACACATCTTCACCAAAGTCTTTCCTCTGGTGAAGCTACCAGCAGGCGCTGGTACGTCTGCCTGCTCTGCACTTACTGACGTATTTGCGTGCAGTTTGTAACCGGGTTCACTACAGCGAGGTCGAACAATATACGAACGTAAGTGAAAGTTGTTGGAGCTTCGTCGGGAATCGGAGGAACGCCGAACGTCTTCAGGCCGGAGAGGAGAGGAAGCGTCCCGCGTCGCCTCGCTCAGCCTGTGACCTTGTGACCTTGTGACCTTGTGACCTTGTGACCTGGTGGTTCACCGCACGAACTGTCTCGTCATTTCAGACCCGGTCTGTTTACCTCACCATCGTAGCGACAGAAGAGAAAATGATCAACACGTGACAATGAAAGGTTGTGAAATCCTGCCTCACAGTATGATGGACCATGTGACATATCAGTGACATATCAGTGACATATCAGTGACATATCAGTGAGATATCAGTGAGATATCAGTGACATATCAGTGAGATATCAGTAACATATCAGTGACATATCAGTGACATATCAGTGAGATATCAGTGAGATATCAGT
>NC_136639.1:1539440-1569440 GCF_949748355.1 Melanostigma gelatinosum
AGGAATGATTGAAGGTTTTATTGATTACTTTGTTAGAGCCCGAACATAACGTTTCTGAGTGGTCTACTATTAAAAGGGCTGGACACAAACATGTCCTCACTCTGAAGGTATAAAACGTAGTCCCCACAACGATAGGAGCACAAGACCTTCACACACACACAAACAAATATTCATTAAAAACTGGTACATTTGCCAGACAAACACACCTTATTCAGACTGAACTTGTACGCTGGTTTAAGGTTAAAAAATGTCGTTGACTTTGTGGAGAAAACGATCATTTGTTGTCTTTCATTTTGACTGACCGGCACCACCAGTTTGATTTATTTCTATCCACTCTGGAATAACTGTAATCAGTCACTTTTTGTTATTGTTGCATTCTTGGTTTTATTAATGTTGTAATGTTGCACCTGAAGTGCGTTTGATTTCCACGACAGGAATCTTTCTGTCGGATCAGTCCTCTCACTCAGAGCTTCTCTGGGTTTTCCGGTTGAGTCTGGAGGATTCCAGGAAGAGAGAGAAAGCAGAGACGGGCGGTGATCCGTGGTCATCGGGCCGCTGACGTGGACATCAGCAGGTCACCGGTTACTCAGAGGCAGGAAGTCTGTTTAGTTGAGCCGAGAAAAGCAACAAGTTTGTGGACGGTTCAAAGCAAAACTTCAGCTCTCTATGTAAACCAAAACACAGATGGGGTTAGTCAGGGGTCCCCCCCCCACCCCCCCTCTCTCAGACCGGCTCGACCAATCACAGCGAGATGGAAAATTACGAAACAGCAGAGCAAACTTTCTGCTGTGGAGCCAGAGAGGCCAGAACCCTCTGCTGCTCACATTTAACCCGTTAATGGACACGACAGTGACAGAAAGTTATGGATTAAAAAAACATAATTTGGTTTTTCAACATGTTTTTTTCAGCTTCAACCAAGCTGCAAGTGCAGAGAGTTAAAACTGAACAAAAAGAAAGAATCTGACACTGAAAGAAGACACAAATCAGAAGATCGTCAGTAAAAAACAAATCATAAAACAAAAGATGTGAAAATAGAATAAACTCATTTTTTAAGGCTTGTTTTATTTTTCTAAAGTTTTTCTTATTTTCGATGCCAAATGTTACAATGAATTTCAAATGAATGAAGGATTTTATGAATTATACATGAACTGTCTTTGCATTCAGTAGATGCAAGATAATTATAATAACTATTAAAGAGGATTATAGATTTCTATAAATCATATTCATGTACGTTTGATACAACAATACATCCTTCGATATTTAGTGTTTTCCAAGATTTCACAGCAGGACATATAGTTGATGGATATTTCTGCAGTATATTTGATCTATATTTAGCTTTTGTTGTCTTTTTGCGATTAACTTATTTGTTATACTTTGACTGTTTATTGGACATGTTTTGTTGGCCAAACAAAATGGCCAAACTATTGTAAAGGCCTGAGGGGCAGGGTAGTGGCTGGCGTCTACGTTCCAGCCAGAAGGCTCCACCCACTCCTTCAGGGGAGCATTGAGATCAGGTGTGGGAGGAGACACACCTGATCCTGATCTCCTCATCAGGGAGGGAACCGGAGCAGAAAGGAGACGACGAGGGGAGACGAGTGTCTTCTCCTCGGGTGGAAGAAGGTGAAGCCCGGCAGGTCGGCTGGCGGCCCGGCAGGTTTAGTTGAGTTGTAGAGTTAACTGATCGAGCAACGCTTTCTGTTGGTTGAGGTTTGTTTGATTAAAAACCTGCAGAACTGACTCTGCCTGTGATTGCTGCGCTGCCACTAACTTCTGTCCTCCGTACCTTCCTGCTGCACGACGTAGAGACGCTGTTGATTTGTTCTTCAGGTTCTACAAACAGTCCTCATGGTCTTCATCGGTGTGACTCATCTGCTGATGAAGACGGTTTGACGCTCTAGAAAGAGCTAACAGTTTGAGAAGGAGCTCCACCTCAATTAAAATGAAATATTTATATGTTTTAAACCTTTTTAAGTCTTTAAGTTCTTGACTTTATGACTTTTTTATGAAACAAAAACAGAAGAATCTTTCTTCACAACTCAATGCTTTGACAATCTGCACAGCGTCTGTCCTCAGATCAGATCGGGAGGAGAAGCAAGTCAACAACAACATTGCAAATCAAAATGAATGAACACGAACAATATGGATGTTATGAATGGCAGCGACTGATCATCCAGAATGAACATGTGACCTGGTTGTGGGCGGGGCCTCTGTGTGGGCAGAGAAAGGCTGCCCTGTTCTGCACGTAGCCCCCCGTTCACACGGCAACAGCCCGCCGCCAATCAAAAGTGTCTTTGATCACAATTATTACCGCAGCAGTGACCACATCACCGTCAACATCACCGTCCACATCACCGACCACATCACCGTCCCACATCACCGTCCACATCACCGTCCACATCACCGACCCCATCACCGTCCACATCACCGACCACATCACCGTCCACATCACCGTCCACATCACTGACCCACATCACCGTCCACATCACCGACCACATCACCGTCCCACATCACCGTCCACATCACCGTCCACATCACCGACCCCATCACCGTCCACATCACCGTCCACATCACCGACCACATCACCGTCCACATCACCGTCCACATCACCGACCACATCACCGTCCACATCACCGTCCACATCACCGACCACATCACCGTCCACATCACCGTCCACATCACCGTCCACATCACCGACCACATCACCGTCCACATCACCGTCCCACATCACCGTCCACATCACTGACCCACATCACCGTCCACATCACCGTCCCACATCACCGTCCCACATCACCGTCCACATCACTGACCCACATCACCGTCCACATCACCGACCACATCACCGTCCCACATCACCGTCCACATCACCGTCCACATCACCGACCCCATCACCGTCCACATCACCGTCCACATCACCGACCACATCACCGTCCACATCACCGTCCACATCACCGACCACATCACCGTCCACATCCCCGTCCACATCACCGACCACATCACCGTCCACATCACCGTCCACATCACCGACCACATCACCGTCCACATCACCGTCCACATCACCGACCACATCACCGTCCACATCACCGTCCACATCACCGACCACATCACCGTCCACATCACCGTCCACATCACCGACCACATCACCGTCCACATCACCGTCCACATCACCGTCCACATCACCGACCACATCACCGTCAACATCACCGTCCACATCACCGTCCACATCACCGTCAACATCACCGTCCACATCACCGTCCACATCACCGACCACATCACCGTCCACATCACCGTCCACATCACCGTCCACATCACCGACCACATCACCGTCCACATCACCGTCCACATCACCGTCAACATCACCGTCCACATCACCGTCCACATCACCGACCACATCACCGTCCACATCACCGTCCACATCACCGACCACATCACCGACCACATCACCGTCCACATCACCGTCCACATCACCGACCACATCACCGACCACATCACCGTCAACATCACCGTCCACATCACCGTCCACATCACCGACCACATCACCGTCCACATCACCGTCCACATCACCGTCCACATCACCGACCACATCACCGTCCACATCACCGCCCGAATCACCGTCCCACATCACCGTCCCACATCACCGACCACATCACCGACCACATCACCGTCCACATCACTGACCCACATCACCGTCCACATCACCGACCACATCACCGTCCCACATCACCGTCCACATCACCGTCCACATCACCGTCCACATCACCGACCCACATCACCGTCCACATCACCGTCCACATCACCGACCACATCACCGTCCCACATCACCGTCCACATCACCGTCCACATCACCGTCCACATCACCGTCCACATCACCGACCACATCACCGTCCACATCACCGTCCACATCACCGTCCACATCACCGACCACATCACCGTCCCACATCACCGTCCACATCACCGTCCACATCACCGTCCACATCACCGTCCACATCACCGTCCACATCACCGACCACATCACCGTCCACATCACCGACCACATCACCGTCCACATCACCGTCCACATCACCGTCCACATCACCGTCCACATCACGACCCACATCACCGTCCCACATCACCGTCCACATCACCGTCCACATCACCGTCCACATCACCGTCCCACATCACCGACCACATCACCGTCCCACATCACCGTCCACATCACCGTCCACATCACCGTCCACATCACCGTCCACATCACCGTCCACATCACCGACCACATCACCGTCCACATCACCGACCACATCACCGTCCACATCACCGTCCACATCACCGTCCACATCACGACCCACATCACCGTCCCACATCACCGTCCACATCACCGTCCACATCACCGACCACATCACCGTCCACATCACCGTCCACATCACCGTCCACATCACCGTCCACATCACCGTCCACATCACCGACCACATCACCGTCCACATCACTGACCCACATCACCGTCCACATCACCGACCACATCACTGACCCACATCACCGTCCACATCACCGACCACATCACTGACCCACATCACCGTCCACATCACCGACCACATCACCGACCCACATCACCGTCCACATCACCGTCCACATCACCGACCACATCACCGTCCCACATCACCGTCCACATCACCGTCCACATCACCGTCCACATCACCGTCCACATCACCGTCCACATCACCGACCACATCACCGTCCACATCACCGTCCACATCACCGACCACATCACCGTCCACATCACCGTCCACATCACCGTCCACATCACCGTCCCACATCACCGACCACATCACCGTCCACATCACCGTCCACATCACCGTCCACATCACCGTCCACATCACCGACCACATCACCGACCACATCACCGTCCACATCACCGACCACATCACCGTCCACATCACCGTCCACATCACCGTCCCACATCACCGTCCACATCACCGTCCACATCACCGACCACATCACCGTCCACATCACCGTCCACATCACCGTCCACATCACCGACCACATCACCGTCCACATCACCGACCACATCACCGTCCACATCACCGTCCACATCACCGACCACATCACCGTCCACATCACCGACCACATCACCGTCCACATCACCGTCCACATCACCGTCCACATCACCGTCCACATCACCGTCCACATCACCGACCACATCACCGTCCCACATCACCGTCCACATCACCGTCCACATCACCGACCCACATCACCGTCCACATCACCGTCCCACATCACCGTCCACATCACCGTCCACATCACCGACCACATCACCGTCCACATCACCGTCCACATCACCGTCCACATCACCGTCCACATCACCGTCCACATCACCGACCACATCACCGTCCACATCACCGACCACATCACCGTCCACATCACCGTCCACATCACCGACCACATCACCGTCCACATCACCGACCACATCACCGTCCACATCACCGTCCACATCACCGTCCACATCACCGTCCACATCACGACCCACATCACCGACCACATCACCGTCCACATCACCGTCCACATCACGACCCACATCACCGACCACATCACCGTCCACATCACCGACCACATCACCGTCCACATCACCGTCCACATCACCGTCCACATCACCGTCCACATCACCGTCCACATCACCGACCACATCACCGTCCACATCACCGTCCACATCACCGTCCACATCACCGTCCACATCACCGACCACATCACCGTCCACATCACCGTCCACATCACCGTCCCACATCACCGTCCACATCACCGTCCCACATCACCGACCCACATCACTGACCCACATCACGACCCACATCACGGACCACGCTGGCTCTCGGGTCGTCATGGTGGTCTGAAGTACCAGAGACAGTTACATTACAACGACAAAACAAGGGGAAAGAACAGCGAACACAAACCATGCGGTCAGCAAGAATAAACATGAGTCAGCATGAAGTCACTCTGCAAGTCATTGCAGCTCTTACAGTAAATGTGGAAAAGAGCCGACAGAGTTTCACCAGACTGTGAACTGACGGCGGTTCAGTGAGGTCACACTGAAGCAAACACTCTGAGGCTCTATTGCTCTTTCATCTTTAGATATCACCTGAGCGTTCTTTAGCTTCCTGTAGCGGTTAGCTTAGCAGCTGATCACCAATAACACGTCAACAACAATCTATAATCAAGTACGCAAACAGAACAAACGTAAAGAAGCAGCAGAGACGTCGACGTCGTTCAAACGTTGAACGATCTATTGTGTTCGTTGTCTTTGTCGGATTCCTGATAATTATTGCTTCACTGACACGACTGGTTCCACTGACGTCTGCATGAATTATTACACAACTCTCAGACTCTCACTCGCTGCGGTGGACCTGTGTGTGCACGTTGTGGACTAATTCAACAAAACATCTGCATTAAAACATCTGCAGAAAAAAGGCAGCTGCTATGTAGTTTTGATGTCACTTTTTGTAACTGAATGATTCTGTGTCGTCACTTCAGAACGTTTCAGAATCGTTGATGTATCATCTCTCATTACGGTGGCTCGCCTCACTGCCGGCCTTATTAGGAAGCACTGGTACAGTAGACTGTGTGTGCGTGTGTGTGTGTGTGTGTGTGTGTGTGTGCGTGCATGCGTGCGTGTATGTGTGTGTGTGTGCGTGCGTGTATGTGTGTGTGTGTGCGTGCGTGCGTGCATGTGTGTGTGATGTCATGCTGATGGCATCCTCGTCCTGCAGCAGCTTCAGATGCTTCTGATTCTTTCTGCAGGAGCTCACAGTGAAACCAAAGCATTATAAATGTGCTGCAGGTATTTAAAACACGCAGCGTGTGAACACGACAGGTTTCACTCCACAAGTCTTTGTTGGGACTGAAAGTGACAGAAAACAGGACAGAAACGCAGAAACATCGCGGAGCACAACGTCCAGCAGCTCAAACAAGTCTTTCTGAGAGACACTTTTGACCTCAATCAGTCGTCCAGTGAGACGTTACAGATGTTACAGTCATGCACGTCAGTGCTCCTTAAATCCTTTACGTCAGCTGTATCTTTATTCTTTTTGTTCTTTTAATTCATTCATTCTTTTATAAATTGCAAGGAAACAACGTTGGCTTTGTTTTTTCTTCATCTCTTCTGGTTTTTCAGTCATCGGGTGAAGCAGTGGATATTGAGAGCGGCGTCGTGTCGTAATGACTGTAAGACGAGAGGACGTCCGCTCAGGGCCGGTGAAACAAACGTGTTTCACGTGTTCATTTTACTGACGTTACTTTGTGAAGAAGGGGATTACAGGCAGGAGTCACATTTTAAAATACTGAAGCAAAGAACGACGCGGTTTCATCGTCACACAGTCTGTTGAGCAGAAAGATGAACAGCATCACAGAACAAGTGCAATTCAGCACTTTCAAGTTCATCGTCTTCTGCCTGCAGAGAGAAGGTCTGAGAGAAGTGAATGAACCTCTTCTGGGTTCTGCTGCAGCAACACAGGACCAACGCGTTCTAATGAGCTCCGCTGCACTTTATGAACCTGAATATTTACTGATTGTGACGCATGGATTCGTTTTAAAGTCGATCAAACCGAAGGTCAAAGAAAAATAAGAAAACAACTTCTTTCATTTCTCTTCAAATGTTGTTTTGATGAACATATATCAGACCTGAGATCTGCTCTCACTGGCTGCGGATCGATGTCGTGTCGATGAAACTGATAATAAATATTCCAGGATGCACAAACGCTGCCGGCTCAACAGATCAGAAGAAGAGATTTAAAGGGAGAGGAAATACTTTGCGTGCATGACTCATTTAATCTTCTTCCTCCTTCATCATTCCACAGAAACACACTCAACGTTCATCAGCTTTCTGTAGTAAGAGAAGAGAAGATGCAGCATGTCACAGACACAGCGACCCTGAGCATGGATCACAGCACGAGACTCCCACTGAGCCACCAGTGGTTTCACTCAACGCTGGCAGAGAGCTTTAGACACTCCGGAGGCTTCAGACGTGCCCATTAGCTGAAACACCTGCTCTGAGTTGTTCCTCAGCAGGAACCTGTGTGACTGTGGAAGCTGGAAGCTCAGGAGCTGGAAGGATCTCGGCTCAGTGTCAAAGTAAAGAGTAGTGCAGCTTCCACCGGCTGGAATCAGCGGCATGCTGTTGACGTGTTCTCCTGGCTCGTGAATATCAAACGATAAAGAATCTCTGCTCCTCGCATGAACTCGGTCGTTCGGGGGAGTGTGTAAGAGGAGGAGGTCTGTCATCTGACAGCAGTGCATGATGGGATCACGTGTGTCGGAACTTGATCTGAGGTGAAACTCGACAGGCGGAGATTCCCGGGAACAAGCAGATTAAGGCTTTGATCAATCTGACACATTGCTCCTCAGACACGAGAACACCTTTAACAAAGGTTTTAAATAATTCATTTAAATCTGCTTCTGATTTCTCTTCATCACGTGATTCCATCATTTCAGCTACAAACTGTTGATGTACATGACTCAGCAGTATTTAGTTTGGTTTTACTCCAGACCGTTCTGCACTAACTATGAGATCAACCACCAGCCTTGAAGACGTCGTGTTGGTTCTCACAATGTTTGAAGTTAAGAAGAAGTCAAGCAGCTTCTTTAACGACTCTGAATAACACATATCTTCATATTTGGACCATTTCCTAATCATCAGAATAGTTTTTAATAAACTCACAAGTGAAAAGAGATTTTAAGAAACACTGAAATAGAAAATCTTTCATGTAAAATTAATTTAAAAAGCATGGAATCCATAATGATGCTGCTAGAAGCAGCGTGTGTGACTCACAGCGTGTGCAGTGACTTCCTCTTTGGTTTTGGACTTTTCTAAATGTAACTTCCTGTGATTTCAGCGTTCAGAGCGACCGCAGAGCTCAGTGACAGAAATCACATGTTGGAAAACTTCCAGAACTCCGATATTAGAGCAGAGATATGTTTAGGATCACGTGACATGAAACAGACAACGCTCAAAGCATCTTCTTCTAACCGGCTCCTGTTCATGCTCACGTTGTCTGAAACGATGTTTTAGAGAATGAACTTCTGAAGACGTGATTGTGAAGCTCAACACGTTTTATTCTTTGAAAATGTAAACGCAGCACTTTATTCTGAAAACACTCAATGTGCAGATTTCTGTTCATAGTTGTGTGTTACAGTCATCACAACGTTTCCTTCTCTTCAAGTTAAACTGTCACAAACTCTCAGTTTCATTGAGAACACAACGGAAAAATAACTGCACTTTATACGTCTCCATATTCACATCACATGTGATATTCACATACTGAGTGATATTCACATACTGAGTGATATTCACATACTGAGTGATATTCACATACTGAGTGATATTCACATACTGAGTGATATTCACATCACATGTGATACTGAGTGATATTCACATACTGAGTGATATTCTTCACCTGAACTTCCTCAGCAGGTTTCATCGACTTTCATCTCAGAGTCACGAACATTTTGTTTCCAGATGAACTTCTTGCTTTTTACACTTTTCATATCCACAGGAGACGAACATGAGCCACATTTTAAAACACGTAATATTGTAAATATCATTGAATTCAATGGAATACGTTTGTTTTCAGGTTTCATCAGTTTCCTCTCTCAGCATGAAGTCTGTCCGTCGTGCAGCTCTCAGAGGAAACTTCAACATTTCACATCACTGAGCGTGTTTTCAACTCTTTCTGTGTTTTGACATCGTCTTCGTGACACACAGACGTCCAGCTGCAGGTCATCGGACGAAGGAACCACACGAAGGAAGCAAGGACATGAACGATTCCACCAGAATGACTAACACTGTGAAATGTTAGCGATGCAGACGTAGAAGCTGACCTGACATCTGCTCAAAGGAGAAGAAATGTGGAAGAATTGAAATACTTGATTTAAAAAGATATTAAACTCTCTCAGGTCATTTAAGTGCAAAGATTCCTTCCCTTTGAAGATGGAATCACTTTAAAATGATGATAAAAACATGTAAATATCACCACTGCAGACTAACTACATATATCATTTGTGTGTCTCATTTTTCATTTTTCTGTATTTGTTCAAAACTGCTTCATGACGTCATGTTTCTGAAGTCACGTTGTGTGTTCAGTAGAAACTCTGAGGATCACTGAGCAACGTCTCCAGTAACTCTCACTGACTGACTGTTTACAGTCAACGAGCAGCTCAGAGCGACTTCTGATTATCATCTGATTATCACATAAATATCATCTGAATATCTTCTGATTATCTTCTGATTATCACATAAATATCTTCTGATTATCTTATGATTGTCACGTGAAGGAGTTATTATTAAAGATGAATATTGAAGCGCTTAATGATCTGTTGTGGTGTTATGTGATTATGTCATGCGTTGCATGAGGAATGCTCTCGTCCTCTATGGACCTGTCCTCCCTGCTCAGGGTAATTATTGGACCAAACCGCGATGATTCAGCTCCACCGCAGCCCGCTGCTCCGGGATCAAACCTCAAACATGCAAATCTTCCGGTTCTTTTCCCTCCTTGAGCAACAAGCTGGCGGTCAGGGAGTGGCCTGCTGTGTGGGAGTGGCCTGCTGTGTGGGCGTCTCCAGAACATGAAGATATAAAGCGAGAGCTGCGCGCCGTCCCACACTGATCCGACTTTCTGGAACCTGAGACAGAAACACGAAAACCGAGAGAAAGAGAAATGTACTCGCGATCAAACAGCGTGACTGTGACGGTGCAGCAGGAGAGCTTCGGCTTCTCCCGGCTGGCGACCCGCAACACGGAGCCCGAGGTCTTCACCTTCGAGCGGGTGCCGGCTCAGGCCACCGCGCTGCTCTCTTACGCGCCGATCCGGCCGAGGAAGCGCTGCACCCGCGTGATGTACCCGGCGAAGGTCCGCATGCACCTTCCGCCGCCGGAGAAGAGCCCGGCCAAGCGCTGGCTGCTCGTCCTGTGTCTGGTGGTGCTGTGGCAGATCTACACCGAGGAGCCCTGCGCCGACACGCTGCCGGGCAGCGCAGACGGGCCGGTCTCCGTCAGCGACTACCAGTGCTTCCCCTTCCACCACCAGCCCGCGGAGGAGCCGCAGCAGCAGCTCACGGACCTCGGCCCCGGATCCGAGCTCCTGTCGGCCACACCGAAGATCTGAGCGCTGCACGGTGGCTCCTTCGGTTGAGAGGAGACCGGGAGCAGCTGGTTCCAGCAGGGCGCCATGGAGAGCTAAACACGGCGGCTCTGCTGGTCCACCGCACAGCGGGTAGCGACAGCTGAGACACCCGGGACTGAGCTCCTCGTCTAGGACTCCAGTGCCTCCGGGATCCACCGTGAAACGCGCTGGAGTTGATCCCGCGCAGCTGCTGGAGATCAGCGGTGCGCAGCGAGGCACGGCCGGGCAGAGAGCTCCATGCGCCGGCTGCTTCTCCTCCCTGCCAGCGGGGGAGGACACGGTCTGGAACCGGAAGGAAAGAAGGAAGGAAAGAACTATGAACACTGAAACTTGAAGGAAAGAAAACTTGAACTCTGCAGTGTGATTTACACACTGACTGCACTCTCACTGGATGTTTTACATGTTTATAAAACTGTCACTTGAACGAGCAGAAACGGACACTGTCTGTTGTCTGAATGTCTTATTTCGTTATTTATTATATTTGCTATTTATTGATTAATAATTTAAAGAATAAAAAATGTCAGAAAGAAGTTCCTGTTTGCTGCCTCGTTCTTCTGAATGTTGTGTTGATGGATGTTTCTGCAGAATTCATTGGATCATAATCAAGACGTCTGCATGCAGCATATTATTATATTTATTATCTATTTAAGACCTAAAGATGTCAAGCACGTCTTGTTTGAACTTTAATGCAACACTTTAATGAACTTTAATGAACTTCATGTCGCGCTCAGAGCTTTTTATATATTTGGCTCATCATCTCTGCAGAAAGCGTCACAGGTCTTTACCCAGCATGCACCTGCATCTTTAACTCTGGAGACCTGGAGCTGATCCGCTCCATGTGAACATCTGTATGACTGCAGAACAGCAGCATGAAGCCGACAGCGAGTCACGTGATGATGCAGAGAGAGAAGGTTCATGAACGCTGTGAGTTTATACTGCAGCGATGCTACTCATATAACAACATACATATATATATAATACACATATATATATATATAATACACATATAATACACACATATATATCTATATAATACACATATAATACACACATATATATCTATATAATACTCAGCATCAACTTCTGCAGACTCACTTTCCTTTTTTCCACTTGTAAAAGGTGGAGTTGCTGAGTCAGCAGCTCGTTGTTACATCACTGGTGAGTAGTTCAGGTGTCCCTGCAGACTGTTGTCATGACGACTTAACTCCTGCATTACCTCACAGAGAAGGTGTGGCCGTGATGATGGAGGTTTCAGGAGACAGTGGAGGAGACAGGCGAGGAGACAGGCGAGGAGACAGTGGAGGAGACATTGGAGGAGACAGGTGAGGAGACAGGCGAGGAGACAGGCGAGGAGACAGGCGAGGAGACAGTGGAGGAGACAGTGGAGGAGACAGGTGAGGAGACAGGTGAGGAGACAGGTGAGGAGACAGGTGAGGATACAGGCGGGGAGACAGGCGGGGAGACAGTGGAGGAGACAGTGGAGGAGACAGTGGAGGAGACAGGTGAGGTGACAGGTGAGGAGACAGGTGAGGAGACAGTGGAGGAGACAGGTGAGGAGACAGTGGAGGAGATCTCTTTAAAGATGTTTTTAATATCTGTGAGTGACTGAGAGAACAAACACACCAACACATCACCTGCTTCAGCTTCTATGAGTCCATGCAGGGACATCTATGATTATCCTGTTGTAGATATTGTTCTTTCTGTGTGACAGCTTGAATAATGACTCACATCTGTTCGAAAGAAGAACAAACTGCAGATGTGTATTTGATGTGAAACGTATTCAGGAACTAAAGCAGAATGTGAATCGATCCTCTTTGTTCTGAGTCAAACGTCGTTCTTTAAACTCTGCATTAAATGTGTAAAGAAACAAACTTCAGCAGAACGAACCGCTTCATGAAAGAAGGAACATCACAGAGATGTTTGGTCACCAGGAGATTCTGTAAACATTGTGATGAGTCCTGATCTCCAGATGTGTGTTTGCGTTGGACGACACCCAAAGCATTGTGGGTAGACGTCCAGCCGAGGTCAGAGGAGCGGAGTGACCTCACCGAGCTGTGAACACGAGAGCTGTTATCCGGTGAACCGCCGACCTCAGCGATAGCGCTGTGACTCACAGTCTGCTGTCACGCTGACTCGCGTACGGCTTCAGAGAGAAGAAACACGAGGACGTTCAGCTGCCGCTGCGTCTGAGGACTGAGACTGTTGTGTTCATGGCCTCCAGTATTTAATGGGTTCAACGTCTGCTGCATTCCTTCAATGAAAGAGCTGCTCTTTGTATTCATGATGAATGAAATGCACGTGATTGAATACTTAGTGAGCTTTAAGAGCAGATGGTAAAATACTTAGTGAGCTTTAAGAGCAGATGGTAAAATACTTAGTGAGCTTTAAGAGCAGATGGTAAAATACTTGGTGAGCTTTAAGAACAGATGGTAAAATACTTAGTGAGCTTTAAGAGCAGATGGTAAAATACTTAGTGAGCTTTAAGAACAAATGGTAAAATACTTAGTGAGCTTTAAGAGCAGATGGTAAAATACTTAGTGAGCTTTAAGTGCAGATGGTAAAATACTTGGTGAGCTTTAAGAACAGATGGTAAAATACTTAGTGAGCTTTAAGAGCAGATGGTAAAATACTTAGTGAGCTTTAAGAGCAGATGGTAAAATACTTAGTGACCTTTAAGAACAAATGGTAAAATACTTAGTGAGCTTTAAGAGCAGATGGTAAAATACTTAGTGAGCTTTAAGTGCAGATGGTAAAATACTTGGTGAGCTTTAAGAACAGATGGTAAAATACTTAGTGAGCTTTAAGAGCAGATGGTAAAATACTTAGTGAGCTTTAAGAGCAGATGGTAAAATACTTGGTGAGCTTTAAGAGCAGATGGTAAAATACTTAGTGAGCTTTAAGAGCAGATGGTAAAATACTTAGCTAGGTTCAGGAACAGATGGTCGTTTGGGTTCAAATAACCACAGAGGTGCTGTTACGGAAACACTGTTACTGTTAGCAGACTTTCAACTTCCTGCTTCATAATCACATCAATAATAATATGATGCATGAGACCAGGGCCCCGTTCCACGTAAGTGGTTCAGCAAAGTCGATCAAATGTCCTGTTAGCAGCCTAAATCAACGATATGATTGAAGTCAGGCTGTCTCGGTTTCTCTGAGGCTGATCCTCTCAAACTGTCTCGTTAATTGGAACCAGACGATCGGGATCAGGATGATTGCGCGTGCTCGTCCTACGTCAAAAGGGGGAAGCGTGGATCACCGAAACCATGATGTTCTAACAGTACAATGTCAAATAAAGTCACAGAAAGAGCCGCTTTTTACTCCGCTGACGAGCAGGAGATGATCATGAACGCATATGAGGATTTCAAGACCGAAATCACGGCAAAATATAACACCGGCACCGCTGAGAGGACCAGACAGGAAGCACAGCAACACATCAGACACGTTCAATGCGTCAGTGTTGAAAATGTATCACCTCATTTTAATGCCTCATCACCCCAACCAATCACATGACATGTCTTTATGTGCTGCTGGCAGTAGACTTCATGATGCATCATCCAATGAGATCTACAGCGACAATAATGATCTCAACTCTTCAGAATAACAATAAAAACAAGCCCAACGAGGATCTAATGATACTCATTAACATGAGGACATATGTACTGTATGCCCTCATGTATCATGTAGCCTACTATATATGTGTATATACATGTATATGTAGATTACCATATAGAACTAGTTTGAATGTGTGTGTGTGTGAGAATCTGTTCATGGGCGGATCAGTGTGTGTATTATTCATAATCAGACATTCAATCAACTGAAGCAGTGAAGGTCAATAGTGTGTGATTCTCTGTGTTCTCATCATGATCCACCGTCATCATGTTCTACAGTAATGATGTGCTGCTGTACTAATAACACTCATATCATTATGAGTGCTTTAACCTCATGTATGCAACCAGCCATCAAGAGGACATGAGAGCAAGTACACACTAAGCACACACACGTGTAGTAAACAGTGTTTGTATTGAAGGAAGTATTTTATTAATGCTAGAGGTGACCTCAACCAACTGATAACAATCGGAAGTTGTGGTTGTTGTCGCCACCCGCACACACACACACACACACACACACTCACACACACACACACACACACACACACACACACACTCACACACACACACACACACACTGTAGACCTCAGTGGAAACTCTCTGCTCAGCTTGCTAGCGTGACGGTTCTTTAAACACTGTAAGCCGTCACTCTAAACACTTCATCCATGTTATCTCACTGGTAAACACACACACACACACACACACACACGCACACACACACACACGCACACACGCACGCACACACGCACACACACACAGGTTGTGTTTCCTTCATCTCCTGACCTGGAGGTGTAGCGGATGTGGAGGAGTCACAGATTTTACTGTTTGTTTGAAGCGTTGTGATGTCCATCAAACACATCAGGTTGAGACGATGCACGTCTCGCTGAGAGCTGCACTCTAAACAGTATAATATATTATAATAACAGTATGATACTTGCAGCAGAGAAGACAGTATTTTACTGTTGTTTTACAGTGCACCTATTGTAATTTAACAGTATCTTACTGTGTACTGGATTACAGTATGTGATGTAGAATAACAGTGCATCCCAGCATGTTACCGTTTATTTACAAGGACAATAAAAAAATGCTACTTTTGCATTTAATTCCTGCACAAAAAAGTAGAAAACACAAGAACTCATAAACTATACTCCTGAACAATACTACTTGACCTCAACAGTTTATACAGCTGACTTTGTAAGATAAATAACATTACAAACATCTGTGTTCCAAAACCCCATTAACTGTTAATTTACATGCAAAGCATGAATATTTAACTGTAAGTTAAAGTTATTATGAAATACAGTAAGTTACTGTTTTAAATGCACTGTAAATGTACAGCGATTCATCTCAGTGCGTCTGGTTCATTATGAGCCGTAAAGCTTTAAAGGTATCAAGTCAATCAATCAATAACAACTACAGTTCTCTTCCTGAGGTCTCTTAAAGCAGCGTTGTATTAAACTATTCTTTAGTCCTGTTGACTTTAGTTTAAGACTTAAATGTCGACCTGAGATAGAGGAGAGAGGACAGAAGTGAACGGGTTCTTTTTCTTCTGCATTTCCATGGAAGGTGCTCGAGGGTGGAGAGGACAAAGAGAAGGTTTCACTCTCTCTCCACACCTCCTCCACCTCTCCACCTCTCCACCTCCTCCTTTTCTTTCTCCACATACCAACACAGTGACTCATCTCTGGCAGGAGAGGAGGAAGGGAGGGACGCTGGAGGACCGCAGCTGAAACCTGAGAGAAGAAGAAGAAGAAGAGGGAGTGAGAGCGGGGGAGGACAAAGCGGAGGAAATGGAGGACGGAAGGAGGAAACATTTGACGGGAGATTCCCCGGCTGCATCAGACTGGAAGCTGAAAAAGTCAGGATTGCCCAACAAACCTAAGCTACCGGTGATCTTTGAACCTGAATCATATCTTCATGAGAGCAGAAAATCCCCCACAATGCATCTGTAATAAATCATGATGAAACATGACGGCTCCCTAAGTAAAAGTCCTAAATCACACCAGCAGCATGACGAACTGTTGGAGGTTGAAACTGTAGCCGAGGAAAGTTTCAAGTTCTGGTAAAGTGAGATTCAACCTTCACTGAACCTGCGGAACGTTCTGATAGAAGATGTGAAGAACAACAAGTCATCAAGAAAAGAAGATGAGAGATCTCATCACAGACACATTTCTGATCGTTTTGCATCTCATTGTAGTTGTTTTGTGTCTCATCGTGGTCATTTTAGCATCTCTGTCATTGTTGAGCATGTCTTTGTAGAACTTCGTGGTCGTCTCGTGTCTTCGTGGTCGTCTCGTGTCTTCGTGGTCGTTCCGTGTCTTCGTGGTCGTCTCGTGTCTTCGTGGTCGTTTCGCGTCTTCGTGGTCGTCTCGCGTCTTCGTGGTCGTTTCGCGTCTTCGTGGTCGTCTCGCGTCTTCGTGGTCGTTTCGCGTCTTCGTGGTCGTCTCGCGTCTTCGTGGTCGTCTCGCGTCTTCGTGGTCGTCTCGCGTCTTCGTGGTCGTTTCGCGTCTTCGTGGTCGTCTCGCGTCTTCGTGGTCGTCTCGCGTCTTCGTGGTCGTCTCGCGTCTTCGTGGTCGTCTCGCGTCTTCGTGGCCGTCTCGCGTCTTCGTGGTCGTCTCGCGTCTTCGTGGCCGTCTCGCGTCTTCGTGGCCGTCTCGCGTCTTCGTGGTCATCTCGCGTCTTCGTGGTCGTTTCGCGTCTTCGGGGTCGTCTCGCGTCTTCGTGGTCATCTCGCGTCTTCGTGGTTGTTTCGCGTCTTCGTGGTCGTTTCATGTCCTTTTTGTTTTCATCTCTTTGTTGTCATTATGCTTCTCTTTGTAGACCGTTTGTGTAACTGTGTGATCGTGTTGCATGTCTTTGTGCTGGTTTTGCATCTCGTTGTAACTCCCCAACTAGAGATGTTGGCAGTAACTTCAAACAGAGATTCAGGCCCAGGGGCCCCCAACCCAGGGGCCCAGTAGGCCCTTTCAGTCGTCCGTCCACGGATGGGTGGATGAGTCGATACATGTCCTCATTGGTGTCTTTTATCTTTGTCTGTGACTTCAGCAGCTCAGTTAAATGACGAACTATTTAGTTCAACATTCAGATATTCTGTTCAGGTCATCGACGGTTCAGTGACGCAGTTTTGCCAAATTTTCAAAGTGCTAATTCAAGTTTCCAGGTCAGATTGCCGTGTTGAACTGTTGCACCGTGTGAACCAGAAGCAGCAGCATTACAGACATTCCTGTCGAGACAGCGTGTGACTGAGAGCTGGTTTTAAACAACTTCTCACTTCACCGGTGACCGACTCTTCTGTATTTAACTCTGGGCTGAAAACCATACCTGAAGTATAACATCATTCATAATATAACATGCAATCAATTTGTGTCATTGCCACATACAGCTGTCACTCTTTGTGCAATGAAATGAGAATGTGTGGTTCAGCTGTGAGAACATTTCTGTATGTTTGATGAGTAACACATCTGTGAATGACTTACGTCCCCCGCGGCTCATTTAGCCTCAGAGCTATAGATCCAGGATTAGAGAAGTATGTTAAGTATTTGAAGTATTTGTGTGGTGAGGGAACACCCAGGGGCCCGGCCGGGTGGAGCAACATTCAGGTGCACAGTCATACATCCGACAATTGTTAAGGCAACCTTTGAATTGTTACGAATGTAAACTCACCTCCCACTCCTTCTCAAAGGGAAGCAGAGAGCCGCTCACCTCTGTGCTCCGTTCACACAGAACCCATGTGAGCGCTAAACACGCCGCACATACCAGACGGGACACAAACGCTGCAACACCGCGAGACCACGACAACAGACAACCCAACACAAGAACACCGCGAGACCCCGACAACAGACAACGCAACACAAGAACACCGTGAGACCACGACAACAGACAACCCAACACAAGAACACCGCGAGACCACGACAACAGACAACCCAACACAAGAACACTGTGAGACCACAACAACAGACAACCCAACACAAGAACACCGCGAGACCCCGACAACAGACAACCCAACATAAGAACACCGCGAGACCACGACAACAGACAAACCAACACAAGAACACCGCGAGACCACGACAACAGACAACCCAACACAAGAACACCGCGAGACCACGACAACAGACAAACCAACACAAGAACACCGTGAGACCCCGACAACAGACAACCCAACACAAGAACACCGCGAGACCACGACAACAGACAACCCAACACAAGAACACCGCGAGACCACGACAACAGACAACGCAACACAAGAACGCCGTGAGACCACGACAACAGACAACCCAACACAAGAACACCGGGAGACCATGACAACAGACAACCCAACACAAGAACACCACGAGACCACGACAACAGACAACCCAACACAAGAACACCGCGAGACCACGACAACCCAACACAAGAACACCGTGAGACCATGACAACAGACAACCCAACACAAGAACACCACGAGACCACGACAACAGACAACCCAACACAAGAACACCGCGAGACCACGACAACCCAACACAAGAACACAGTGAGACCATGACAACAGACAACCCAACACAAGAACACCGTGAGACCACGACAACAGACAACCCAACACAAGAACACCGCGAGACCACGACAACAGACAACCCAACACAAGAACACCGCAAGACCACGACAACAGACAACCCAACACAAGAACACCGCGAGACCACGACAACAGACAACCCAACACAAGCACACCGTGAGACCACGACAACAGACAACCCAACACAATAACACCGCGAGACCACGACAACAGACAACCCAACATAAGAACACCGTGAGACCACGACAACAGACAACCCAACACAATAACACCGCGAGACCACGACAACAGACAACCCAACATAAGAACACTGTGAGACCACGACAACAGACAACCCAACATAAGAACACCATGAGACCACGACAACAGACAACCTAACATAAGAACACCATGAGACCACGACAACAGACAACCCAACATAAGAACACCGTGAGACCATATGTTTACAGGGTGGTATTAGTACTTCTACTGCAGTCGTACGTGTTCCTCGTGAACTCGTCATGGTGTTTGTAGCTGATCCTCTGAGTGAGTCCAGATAAAGTATCTCTGACCTCCGGTCCTCTGGTCCTCTGAGTGACTCATTCAGTGTGTTGCTGTTGATAACAGCTCGGTGAGGAAACACCGACCGCTGTCGCTCAGACATCACGAGAAGAACCTCGTCTCCTCCTCCAGGCTGAGGAAGGACCGGTGAAGAAGTGTGGGCCTGATGGAGCATGAGCGGATCACGTGACTACATTCATGAATGCATCTGGAATGAACACACGTGAGTCCTGACTGCTGTTAGTTCTCATTATGGAAAACCCAGAAGCCTCTTTTGAGACCACATCAGTCCACATCGGAGGTCTTTACACATCAGTCCACATCGGAGGTCTTTACACCGGCTTCCTGTCAGTCAACTCATCTACCTCTGTGGTTTATGAAGCACTGAAGGTTTTATCTCATTATTGATGGGGGGTCTGGTTCAGGACTGCTTTCTGTCCCCACAGTTAAACTCAACTCAACTGGTTTTGGTCGTCACCATCTTAGTTCTTTGGGCCGTGATCTTATTGAATTAGATCACGCCTCATTTGCATGTTTAAACATAACATTTCAGAAAACTTGTAAAACTAAAATGAATCGACTTAATGTCAGGAATCAACTGGAGAAGTTTCCTGGTGATATCTATGAGTTCATTGTTGGTCACGTTGATTTTTAAACGTATTACTTTTACGTGTTTCTCTCAACATGTTCTGTCTGTAACTTTGTGCCATTTGTATCCTAAAGGTCTCTAACCATAACCCTAACCCTAAAGGTCCCTAACCCTAACACTAAAGGTCTCTAACCCTAACCCCAAAGGTCCCTAACCCTAAAGGTCCCTAACCCTAAAAGTCTCTAACCCTAACCCTAAAGGTCTCTAACCCTAACCCTAAAGGTCTCTAACCCTAACCCTAAAGGTCCCTAACCCTAACCCTAAAGGTCTCTAACCCTAACCCTAAAGGTCCCTAACCCTAAAAGTCTCTAACCCTAACCCTAAAGGTCCCTAACCCTAAAGGTCTCTAACCCTAACCCTAAAGGTCCCTAACCCTAAATGTCTCTAACCCTAACCCTAAAGGTTACCTTAACCCTAAATAACCTCCTTTAAATATGAACTAGTTCAGCACAAGCTTGAGAAACAGAGAAGGGAAGGAAGCTCTTCTGAAGAAGTCCTCAGCAGGTTTAGCATAGATGCCACAGGCGGGATTCGAACCCGTAACCTTCAGTCTGGCGTCAGTTTTAAACTGAGACTGTTTCATAACCAGTTAAAAAGTTCCTCAATGTATGGCAATGTATGAACCTATTTGTTTGTTTATTTACTAATACACATTGTTGTATCAGGATAGTCGCTGCAACAGTTCTCCTGGAGATGTAACAAAGGTCAAAGTTCGGCGATGTTGTGGCGATGCGCCTTAAAGCAACGAGGTCACCGGGACGCCAGAGAGGGAAACACACACTGCAAAACTCGAGCGGGGAAATCCACAAGCGTTATGTAATTTCAAAGTAAAAGCCTGTCAATGTTTATTTATTTTCTTGTGCGAACACAAAGAACTTTCCCTCCGATGATTCCAACAGACAACAAACTCATCAGGTTTAAAATTCAACAAGACTTTAAAATAAATCCCCGTGTTTTTAACGGTGTTTCTGTGTTTTTTAACGTCTCATGTGGAGTGTTGTGACACTGAACTCTGTGTGTCATCGGGATGAAGAAACATCATCTCTTTGAGTAACGCTGGGCTTTTATTGTGACATCACCTCCAGCAGTGACATCACTTCTTCTGTATGACTACACTAAACTGTATCTGAGTCAAAGAGGCCACTTGACTTTAGCTGAGCACAGTTTGTTTCTTTATGTATTTATTTTAAATGGTTCAGGTGAAATAAAAGTTGTATAACAATGCAAACATTTGATTACAATACATTCATGTTCCCCAGAGGATGAACCCTACAGACGTTGTTGATCCTCTGACTTTTGCTCTAGTGCCACCGTGAGATGGACTGCAGTTCTTTATTCATGGTCCCCGCAGGATGAACTGTAGTTCTTTATTCATGGTGCCCACAGGATGAACTGTAGTTCTTTATTCATGGTCCCCACAGGATGAACTGTAGTTCTTTATTCATGGTCCCCACAGGATGAACTGCAGTTCTTTATTCATGGTGCCCACAGGATGAACTGTAGTTATTTATTCATGGTGCCCACAGGATGAACTGTAGTTCTTTATTCATGGTGCCCACAGGATGAACTGTAGTTCTTTATTCATGGTGCCCACAGGATGAACTCTAGTTCTTTATTCATGGTGCCCACAGGATGAACTGTAGTTCTTTATTCATGGTCCCCACAGGATGAACTGTAGTTCTTTATTCATGGTCCCCACAGGATGAACTGCAGTTCTTTATTCATGGTCCCCGCAGGATGAACTCTAGTTCTTTATTCATGGTCCGCACAGGATGAACTGTAGTTCTTTATTCATGGTGCCCACAGGATGAACTGTAGTTCTTTATTCATGGTGCCCACAGGATGAACTGTAGTTCTTTATTCATGGTGCCCACAGGATGAACTGTAGTTCTTTATTCATGGTCCCTGCAGGATGAACTGTAGTTCTTTATTCATGGTGCCCACAGGATGAACTGTAGTTCTTTATTCATGGTGCCCACAGGATGAACTGTAGTTCTTTATTCATGGTCCCTGCAGGATGAACTGTAGTTCTTTATTCATGGTGCCCACAGGATGAACTGTAGTTCTTTATTCATGGTCCCCACAGGATGAACTGTAGTTCTTTATTCATGGTCCCCACAGGATGAACTGTAGTTCTTTATTCATGGTCCCCACAGGATGAACTGCAGTTCTTTATTCATGGTCCCCGCAGGATGAACTGTAATAACTTTATTGATCCTCTAACTTTTCATTTAGGGTCATAATCAAGTCAACGTGTCCAACACTAAATACCTGCAGAAGTAAAAACATTCATTCAGCCTCAGGTTGACTATACTGACTATTAGCTAATGTTAGCATGCTAAGTCATCACTTCATCTTCATCACTTCACCTTCATCACTTCACCATCATCACTTCACCTTCATCACTTCACCTTCATCACTTCACCATCATCACTTCACCTTCATCACTTCACCATCATCACTTCACCTTCATCACTTCAGCTTCATCACTTCATCTTCATCACTTCAGCTTCATCACTTCACCTTCATCACTTCAGCTTCATCACTTCATCTTCATCACTTCACCTTCATCACTTCACCTTCATCACTTCATCTTCATCACTTCACCATCATCACTTCACCTTCATCACTTCACCATCATCACTTCACCTTCATCACTGCTGAGGAGAAAGAAGAGTTTGAGTTTCTGCAGCTTTTGAAACTTCCTGCGTTTTACTTTGAAACTCTGCTGCCCCCTGCTGTCTCAAACACACACACACACACACACACACACACACGCGCGCAAACACGCACGCACACACAGATTGTGACTGTAGATATTTAGAAGAGTTGGTCACGTGACCAAAACATCAGAGGTTCAAATCCCTGAAACTACACATTTAAAACAACATAAATAATTGTGCTTAGAGATGTTGTTAATATTGTTGTTAATATCATTGTGTCTACAACATAGGATGACACTGAATCCTTCATGTTTCACCTTAAAAATTACAAATTAATTTGGACTTCCCAAAAAATAGGGGGGGGGGGGGCATCTGTCTGATTATTGTTGAATTTATGATTATTATTTGTTAATTGGCTTTTCATCTTTTTAACTTTACATGTATATGTATTTTATATTTGTTAATATATATTTAAAAATATCTATACACTTATATACATATATATATATATATTATATATATATATATATATATTATATATATATATATATATATATATATATATATATATATATATATATATATAATATATATATATTATATATAATTATTTATTTTTTTCCGTATTATTTATATATATTGATATTTTTTATATTGGATATAATAGAAGTTGAACATAAAGGTCACAGCTCTCTTCTCAGGACTCGACAGCAGAGTTCCTACAAGTTCTCAGATGTCAGACCCGCAGGGGGCTCATGTTGCCTTCCTCCTCCTCCTCCTCCTCCTCCTCCTCCTCCTCCTCCTCCTCCTTCCTCCTCTCCTCCTCCTCTCCTCCTCTCCTCTCCTCCTCCTCCTCCTCCTTTCCTCCTCCTCCTCGGAAACGGGATGTGATGTAAATACACAGAAACTTTTTTTCCCCTGTTCCCGTCTCTTTGGAGTTTGCGGCTCTTCTTCCTCTTCTTCTTCCTCCTCTCTTCGCTGAAGTTCAAGTAGAAGAAGGAGCGCTGAGAGAAGGAGAACTCGTCCCCGTTGCGCTCCTCCGTTATGATCCTGTGAGCGCCTCCGTCCTTCTGCGACTAACGGCTCACCGACCCGCCGCACCGGAGCCCGGGAGGAAAAAACGGATCGAACCGGAGAGAAGCTCGCTGCTGATCTGGACCCGGAGGACAGGTCAGCTGACTGCGTGTGTGTGTGTGCGTGTGCGTGTTTGTTTTGTGTGTGCGCATGTGTGTGTGTGAGTGTGTGTGTGCGTGTGTGTGTGTGTGTGTGTGTGTGTGTGCGTGCGTGCGTGTGCTGCTGGAAACAACAGATGTGAGATCAGCTCTGAGGCCCAAAACGAGAATTCAGACTCACTGCAGAGCTGAGATCAGTTCACTGACCAGCATCGATTAATGCAGAATACATACAGTTCATCGATTAATCAGGAGGATAACTGATCGATTCATTGTGATCATAGACACACACACACGCACACACACGCGTACAGATAGAATACAATAGAATACTGTCAATCATATAACTAAAACTAGCTGCTCTGCTCTTTATCACATAAATATAATGATTATATTCTGCATGTTCGTTCTGTCCTCATGAGCTTGAAGATGTTATACAGCAGGTATCGTATTACTATTAGAGATGAATACACAGAAGATATTACTGTTAATCGTGTTAATTGTGTTTAGGAAGTCAAATAAATCACTGAAAAGTCACGATTATTATATTTTCACATTTTAGTCTCTTGTTAATTTTCATAAAATATAAATCTGAATGTTTTCTCTTTTATCATGAAAATCAAATTAAAATAACGAATTCAGAAAACTTTAGTTTTACAAATAAAATAATTAAAAGTGCAGTTTGCAACTTTAAGTATCATTAAAAAATAAACCAGATGACGAAGAACTGGAAAATATTTTACATTGAAAAAAAGATGAAACGTTGAGACGAATAAGTGTTTCAATGCAGAATAAAGATTAATGTAAAAGAAGCGTGTGGAGCTCTGCTGCTAAAACAGGAAGACGTTTTGAAGTGCTGCCCACAGCCTTGGATGTAAACATTCTCAATATTAATAAGTGACGCAGAATGTGTCCATTGATGTCTCAACGTGTCCTCTACACCACCAGCTGTGTTTATTAACTCCTCCTCCAGGTGTGTGTGTGTGTGTGTGTGTGTGTGTGTGTGTGGGATCATGTTTGGGTTATTTTTATTTTTATGCTCAGTCGACTCAGTTTACACGACAGTCAGAGGTTCAAACCTTTGAACTGAACTCCCTCTGAATCTTCTCTCAGTGGTTTCTGTAAATCTCACTTCACTCACTTCATGAAGTTCATGAAGTATTTTTGGGATGTGAATCTGCGATGTGTGTTTTGCCGGTCTGCAGAATAAAACGATGGCACCGTACGTTTCAGCGGAGGGATTGTACTTAACCGTTCAGTTAACGTTGAATCTGAACGTTTCTGAGGCAGAACTGGTTCCATATTAACTATTGTTGGAAGGAGGAGCATCATAACGCGGCAAACGTTCGGGTTTAGCAACACGTTGTCTGTATGTGACGTTGGGACGAGACAACGTATCCTCACACAACGGTTCCTACGATATCTGACGGAAAATTACGTCAGATTTTTCGTGCGTTTTCCTACGAATGTCCAGCAACACGAGTCAATTTATGCATGAATTCGTTACATGAATACAGTCTTTTCAAAATAAACTTCTGTCTTCACAGGAAAATACTTGTTTAGGGTTAGGAAAAGATCGTAAAATACTTCGTTAGGTTTCAGAAAAGATCGTAAAATACTTTGTTCAATTTAGGAAAAAGATCGTAAAATACTTTATTCAATTTAGGAAAAAGATCGTAAAATACTTTGTTCAATTTAGGAAAAAGATCGTAAAATACTTTGTTCAATTTAGGAAAAAGATCGTAAAATACTTTGTTCAATTTAGAAAAAAGATCGTAAAATACTTTGTTCGGTTTCATAAAAAGATCATAAAATACTTTGTTCGGTTTAGGAAAAAGATCGTAAAATACTTTGTACGGTTTAGGAAAAAGATCGTAAAATACTTTGTACGGTTTCAGAAAAAGATCGTAAAATACTTTGTTCGGTTTAGGAAAAAGATCATAAAATACTTTGTACGGTTTAGGAAAAAGATCGTAAAATACTTTGTTCAGTTTCGGAAAAGATCATAAAATACTTTGTTCAGTTTCGGAAAAGATCATAAAATACTTTGTTCGGTTTAGGAAAAAGATCGTAAAATACTTTGTTCGGTTTCGGAAAAGATCATAAAATACTTTGTTCGGTTTCGGAAAAGATCGTGGTTAAAGTGGATAAAATACGGAGTAAATTCGTTAGCTGTCTTTGAATTACGGTTGGTTATTTTTCGTATGTTGCTGCAGACGTTGGATGAGCAGCTGTTGAACGTGAGGATCAGCTGCGCTCCTCATCGTACGTTCTTTTCTTTCACCGGGTCGATTAATTGGCAGTAATGTGAGTCAGCTTCATGTTGGTGATGAGAAGCAGTGAGAAGCTGATTTGTTGTCTCTTGAACAGACCGATGTGATTTCACAACAGCAGCCGCTCAGTGTTTGGCTCCGACTGAGAGCTGAAGTAACCCGACAACAAAGGAAGACATCTTGACTCTCTCTGATGAAGCTTCTCCTCTTCATCAGGTTCAGGATGAATCCACAGCGCATGAAGACAGCTGATTTATATTTAAAACAAAACCTTAAACTCATCTTTATTCTTCTCATACTGGTTTTATGTAATAACAGGAAACAGCTGTAGAAGCTGTCCTGCTCTTAAAGGATGTTCAATACAAATCTAGTCACTTCCTTCAAGGATCTTTACAACTTTAGCCTCGATATTTATAATATTTCTCTTCTACGTTAGATTTTTAAAGATAAAGACTTCACAAAGATGTCAAACTTAAAAGTCTTGTTACTTTCTGTCAAAGCAGGGCAGCAATAAGACGATCAAAAGAGTTCAAATGTGTTACGTTGGACCTGCGAACTTAAACAGCTCCTTTAAAATGCATCATAAAGCTTTGCTTCATGTTTCTCTATTTCTTTCTCTCATACCTTTAGACAGAAGATGTCGTCTTCTTTAAACTTTGGCATGTTAGATATCAGCGTCAAAATCGTATTGGCCCCACCCATTTACCTAAACTCTGATTGGCTATCTGCCCGGTCAGAGGCGGGACCTTAGTTCAGACCAACGTTTGACGATGTTTTGTTTTTTCTTTTATATTTTCGGAGGTATGATTTATTTTGAGGGGAAGAATACACTTTTACATCCTGTGATGTTAGTGAGACTCATTTGCATATTGATGTCCCAATTTTGCTCCAAATATCTGCATATGTCCTAATATAAATATGTGTAAATATCAGTGAAGGAGCTCAGTTGAAGGTACATTTCACTCTTCGAAGTGAACTGTGGTGTTAAAGGAACAGTTCACCCAAACACATCATAAGCTCCTTAAAATGAAAGTGCAGACAGACGTGCACAACTATTCATTGATGGGAAATTCAGCAATAGTTTAGTGAAGATAGTTGTTCATATCTCTATGAGCCAATGGACGAACAAAAGACACTTATGATGATGCAAGTTCTTTGAAGCTTTTCTTGCCGTCTTTCCTTCGGTTTTCTGAACCTCACAAGTCGTCGAACGTCAGACAGGTCTGGACTCTGAGGACTGAAAGTTAACACGTGACTTCAAACTGAATCTCACTCTTCCAATAAAAGGTAATTTGTCCCGTCCTGATGATCTGCACGCCATCAGATCTGCACGCCATCAGATCTCCTCTAGAATAAAGGGATCTGTTTCTGAGGTGTGTCCAGAGATGGAACTATTCAACAGATCGTATCTTGCTCGTCTCCTTACAGAGAAGTCCTTCAGATGTTTAGATGAATGTTTCCAAAGATGTCTGACAGGTCATCATGTCTCCCCATGAAGTCCAATCACACTCTGATCTCTGTCAAAGTGTGATGCTCTCGTGATGGTGATGCTCTCGTGAGGCCTCCTTCTACAAACACCACTTGAGCTGAGACACAGAAACTCTGAGAGGAAACAGTCAGAGTGCCTTCTGGAGAACTGTGTGTGTGGAAGCTGCAGATTACCGACGAGTGTAAATGAACGAGTGTCGGGTTTCCGTCTGCCGAGTCGAGCCAGCGGATCATTAAACCACTAAGGAACCACAGAGGATCTGTGGAGGAGGAACACTGAACACCAATGGATGGCAGCCGCTGATAGCAGCGTGAATTCTGCGTCAGTTGCAACCGCCGTCTCAAGCTCCCCTTCACTAAAGATCTAACTCTCCCGTATGGTTCACAGCTGAGTGCACTTTGACCTTTCTGACAGAATGCTTTGTTTAGTAATAGTTTATTGAGAGTAGTTGTGTTTGGATTCCCATAAGCCCTCGAATGGACAAAGGACACCTGGATAATTGCACAGAATGTTTTTATCACCTTTTTTTCCGTCTTTTGTTGTGTGTTTGCACAAACGCTTTTTCCAGGATTCAGAGAGCGAGCACTCTACGCTATTGACAGTTAACTGCTCCTTTAAAGTGGACTTGTCTTTGTCGAAATGTGAGGGACATTTTGTAAAGTCACAGGACTCGTCAATCAAACAAATGTTAGTTCTGCTCAGTGATTGGTAGCTCGGCCTCATAGACGATCCAGAGACAGAAGAGCCTCTCTGCTCCCCCCACCCACCGCTGACAGAGTTATGATGCCCTGCATACCTGTGTGTGTACTGAGTTGAGCAGCACAGTCTTCAGTTGGTTAACTTCCGAGTTACTGGACAGATATAAAGCGTTAAATCCAGAAACAAAGTGACAAAGCAAAGTGTTTCAAATCAAAGACTCTATTTATTTAAGAGATCACTTGATTTGCTCTGCAGACAAGTTCAATGAAAAGGTTTGTATCGTCCCGGGCTGAACAGTTCCACATTGCGGTCTCCAGGTGTGTTTGATAGCGTTCACCTCGGCTGTCGGTTCAAAGCTCTGCATGTTAAATCAAGCGCTCTGCACATTCTTCAGATACCAGCAGCTCTTTTTGAACCATCTGCTGCTCTTCTCCGGTCCAGACCTCGTCACCATCACCTGCTCTCAGGTTGCATTTGCGTGTTGGGCATTTGGCTGGTGCTCACTCCGGGTGCTTCAGGAGCGACGGCTGAAACGTCCACCTGAAAGCTCGGAGACGGAAAGTAGACCGGACATTCAAACAAATGATTCATCAGTTCTTTAAATAAATGAGTTTTCTCCTCTGGTTCCACATGTCAGATTGAGTTTACATGTCGTGGTTTGAAGCGCTCGGCCTGTTAAAACATATTGCTTCACATGTTCTGTTGCTCTTCAGCAGTTGAGGTCTTGACATCTTGACATCATGATTGAATCAGTGCTGACTGCCCAGAATGCATCGCCATGGCTGGTAATCGCCCACCGTGGTGGGCTGAACGTCATGTGGAGGTTCTTATGTTGAACTGATGGTTGTTCGTGTTTTATCAGCTGACCTTCAGCCCAGGCACCAGAACAAATGTGGCCGTTGACGTTGAATGTTTCAGATCAGCCTCGTGTCACGCTTCCAGATACCCACAATGAAACGCTAACGTTGTCAAACAATTAGTGTGGTTTAGGCACCAAAAGTACTTTGTTAAAGTTCGAAAGAAGATCGTTGTTTGTGTTCAAATAATAACGTAGCAACCCTAACAAGCAACAACGTAATGTAACGATGTAATGTAACAACGTAAGAATTAACAAAGTAAGAAATGACAACGTAACAAAGAAAGTAGAACCAACTTAACAAGAAACAATGTTCCAAGTAAAAACATAATCTAACAACGTAATCTAACAACGTAGTGTTACA
>NC_136639.1:1574440-1596940 GCF_949748355.1 Melanostigma gelatinosum
TACCTGCTTTATAAACTGTGTCTGTCTGTTTCTGTGTGTGTGTGTGTCCGTGTCTGTCTGTGTGCGTCTGTGTGTGTGTGTGTGTGTGCGTGTGTGTGTGTGCGTGTCTGTGTGTGTGCGTGTGTGCGTCTGTGTGTGTGTGTGTGTGTGTGTGTGTGTGCGTGTGTGTGCGTGTGTGTGTGTGCGTCTGTGTGTGTGTGTGTGTGTCTGTGTGTGTGCGTGTGTGTGCGCGTGTGTGTGTGCGTCTGTGTGTGTGTGTGTGTGTCTGTGTGTGTCTGTGTGTGTGCGTGTGTGCATGTGTGTGTGTGTGTGTGTGTGTGTGCGTGTGTGTGTGTCTGTGTGTGTGCGTGTGTGCGTCTGTGTGTGTGTGTGTGTGCGTGTGTGTCTGTGTGTGTGCGTGTGTGCGTCTGTGTGTGTGTGTGTGTGTGTGTGTCTGTGTGTGTGCGTGTGTGCGTCTGTGTGTGTGTGTGTGTGTGCGTGTGTGTCTGTGTGTGTGCGTGTGTGCGTCTGTGTGTGTCTGTGTGTGTGCGTGTGTGCGTCTGTGTGTGTGTGTGTGTGTGTGTGCGTGTGTGTGTGTGCAGGTTGAACCGTGAGGAGGGAGATGGCGCCTGGTGTCCTGAGGGTCAGCTGGAGCCTTCAGACAGTCAGTACCTGCAGGTTTGTGTCTTCACTGTTTTACAGAGAAACGTGTTCAGTGGGTTCAACAGTCGGAGGATTCTCATCGTCCTGTTCTTCACACACGGATCAGTCCGACTGCCTTTGACTTCAATCACAGTGAAGTTGAGAAGGAAAGTAGTGAAACAGAAAGTAGTGATTTGAGTTCAGAGTGAAGGACTGTAGGAGTAACAATCACAAGACTTTATTGATTTGTACGTTGCAGTTGATCTTATATTCAAGCATAAAGAACCATAAGAAAGAATAATAAATACAGCACTGTGTAAAATATAATGTAAAGTGTGTACATCATGCTACAAGTATGAATACAAAGTATTCATGGAAGTATTGCATAGTTTAATTGTTGTACAAGTTATTGTACAGTTTAAAGTTCTGACATTTCTGTTCATAATTCAAGAAGCAGAGTTCTGTGTTAAACTCAACAAAGATACACACCAGTGGACCATGTGTTTCATGAATGATTAAAGTATTATGAAGGGACAGTATGAGGTACTTCTACACGGTCACAGTATTCCCGACAGTAGACAGGAACAGCAGCCACAACAGCACAACACAGCTGCTGCTCTCCTGCTGCTCCGTCGGTTAGTGAGCGAGTGTTGTTGTGTGACTTTGGTGTTTAAAGGGTTAACTCAGCTCCACTAAAGTCACTCACTAACAACACTCACTCACTAACAACACTCACTCACGAACAACACTCACTCACTAACAACACTCACTCACTAACAACACTCACTCACGAACAACACTCACTCACTAACAACACTCACTCACTAACAACACTCACTCACTAACAACACTCACTCACTAACAACACTCACTCACTCACTCACTAACAACACAAACTCACTAACAACACAAACTCACTAACAACACTCACTCACTCACTAACAACACTCACTCACTCACTCACTAACAACACAAACTCACTAACAACACAAACTCACTAACAACACTCACTCACTCACTAACAACACTCACTCACTAACAACACTCACTCACTCACTAACAACGCTCACTCACTAACAACACTCACTCACTAACAACACTTACTCACTAACAACACTCACTCACTAACAACACTTACTCACTAACAACACTCACTCACTAACAACACTCACTCACTCACTAACAACACTCACTCACTAACAACACTCACTCACTAACAACACTTACTCACTAACAACACTCACTCACTAACAACACTCACTCACTCACTAACAACACTCACTCACTCACTAACAACACTCACTCACTAACAACACTCACTCACTAACAACACTCACTCACTAACATCACTCACTCACTAACAACACTCACTCACTCACTAACAACACTCACTCACTCACTAACAACACTCACTCACTAACAACACTCACTCACTAACACTCACTCACTCACTAACAACACTCACTCACTAACAACACTCACTCACTAACATCACTCACTCACTAACAACACTCACTCACTAACAACACTCACTCACTCACTAACAGTCACTCACTAACAACACTCACTCACTCACTAACAACACTCACTCACTAACATCACTCACTCACTAACAACACTCACTCACTAACAACACTCACTCACTCACTAACAACACTCACTCACTAACAACACTCACTCACTCACTCACTAACAACACAAACTCACTAACAACACTCACTCACTCACTAACAACACTCACTCACTCACTAACAACACTCACTCACTCACTAACAACACTCACTCACTCACTAACAACACTCACTCACTCACTAGCAACACAAACTCACTAACAACACAAACTCACTCACTAACAACACTCACTCACTAACAACACTCACTCACTAACAACACTCACTCACTCACTAACAACACTCACTCACTAACAACACTCACTCACTAACAACACTCACTCACTAACAACACTCACTCACTCACCGACGGAGCAGCAGTGAACCAGCAGCTGTGTCCTGAGAGGTCACATTGCTGTTCTTTAATGGAGTCTGGTCCTCTCGATGTTGGCGTGTTGTCCCACACGATGCTTGTGACTTCAGATGAACGGACCTCATGTTCAGTGTCTGTGGGTGCTGTGGGTCAGCTGATGGACAGAACCCTGTTGCTGTGTTCTTCAGGTGGACCTGGGCAGGTTGACCTTCCTGACGGTGGTCGGGACTCAGGGACGCTACGCCAGGTACTCCGGGAACGAGTTCGCCCGAGCGTACCGCCTCAACTACAGCCGGGACGGCCTGCTGTGGAAGTCCTGGAGCAACCGGCTGGGCAACACGGTGAGCAACGCAAAGGCAACGTGACAGAGCTTTGATCTGAGGCTGTTCAGGATGCAGATACAGCTCCACACAGAACCCAGCTGGGTACCACACTGTGTGAACTCCTCTGTTCTTGTGCATCTCCAGGTGATGGAGGGCAACAAGAACGCCTACACCTCCATCATCAACGACCTGCACCCCCCCATCGTGTCCCGCTACGTCCGGCTGATCCCCGTCACCAAGCTGTCCACCACGGTGTGCATGAGGGTGGAGCTGTACGGCTGTCAGTGGGAAGGTGGGACACTCACTCACACACACACACTCACTCACACACACACACACACTCTCACTCTCACTCACTCACACACTCACTCACTCACAATCACTCACTCACTCACACTCTCACACTCACTCTCACTCACTCACTCACTCACTCACTCACAATCACTCACGCACTCTCACTCACTCACTCACACTCTCACACTCACTCTCACTCTCACTCACTCACTCTCACTCACTCACACACTCACTCACTCACAATCACTCACGCACAATCACTCACTCACTCACACTCTCTCACACTCTCACACTCACTCACTCACACACACACACTCTCACTCTCTCTCTGTCTCACACTCACAATCACTCACTCTCACTCACTCACTCTCACTCACTCACACACTCACTCACTCACACACTCACTCACAATCACTCACTCACTCACTCTCACACTCACTCACACTCACTCACTCACAATCACTCACTCACAATCACTCACTCACTCACACTCTCACACTCACTCACAATCACTCACTCACTCACACTCTCACACTCTCACACTCACTCACTCACTCACTCACTCTCACACACTCACTCACAATCACTCACTCACTCACAATCACTCACTCACTCTCACACACTCACTCTCACACACTCACTCACAATCACTCACTCACTCACTCACAATCACTCACTCACTCTCACTCACTCTCTCACACTCTCTCACTCTCTCACACTCTCACACTCTCTCACACTCTCTCACTCTCTCACACTCTCACTCACTCACACTCTCTCACTCACACACTCACAATCACTCACACACTCACTCACACTCTCACACTCACTCACACTCTCTCACTCACTCACACTCTCTCACACTCTCTCACTCTCTCACACTCTCTCACACTCTCTCACTCTCTCACACTCTCTCACTCACACTCTCTCACACTCTCTCACTCACTCACTCACACTCTCTCACTCACTCACACTCTCTCACACTCTCTCACTCTCTCACTCACACTCTCTCACACTCTCTCACTCTCTCACACTCTCTCACTCACTCACTCACTCACTCACTCACACTCTCTCACACTCTCTCACACTCTCTCACTCTCTCACTCACACTCTCTCACACTCTCTCACTCTCACACTCTCTCACTCACACTCTCACACTCTCTCACTCTCTCATACTCCCTCACTCTCTCACTCACACTCTCTCACACTCTCTCACTCTCTCACACTCTCTCACACTCTCTCACTCTCTCACACTCTCTCACTCTCTCACACTCTCTCACTCTCTCACTCACACTCTCTCACACTCTCTCACTCTCTCACTCACACTCTCTCACTCACTCACTCACACTCTCACACTCTCTCACTCACACTCTCTCACACTCTGTCACTCACTCACACGGCTGCAGCTGTGGATCGTTTAGAGTTCTCATGTCGTCACATCCTCTGTGTGTGAGGCCCTTCGTGGTGACGGTGATCAGCTTGAACCACTTCTTCACTGAATGTGAGCAGAAGCTCCATAAAAGCTGACACGATGTCCTCCAACCTGCAGACGGTCTGATCTCCTACGCCGCTCCGGAGGGTCAGCTCATGATGCCGCCCGGTTCCCCCATCGCCAGCCTCAACGATTCCACGTATGACGGAGCACATGAGAGGAGGCGAGTCCCCCCCCCCCCCCCCACACACACACACACACACACACACGACTGTTTCCTGACGGGACGTCTCGTCCAATAGGAGGCTGTTCGGCGGTCTGGGTCAGCTGACGGACGGTGTGATCGGCCTGGACGACTTCCTGCTGACGCGTCAGTACCACGTGTGGCCGGGCTACGACTACCTGGGCTGGAGGAACGACTCGCTGGGCAGTCTGGGATACGTGGAGATGGAGTTTGTGTTCGACAGGCAGAGGAACTTCACCTCCATGAAGGTTTTCACTTCTTCTTTACCTCGTCACACGGCAGCGTCCTGTGATTGGTCGGGTTGTTTTAAGGAGCGAGTGAGTTCAGTTTATCCTGATATTATATTTCACGACTCTGACAAAGTGAACTCTCCTCCGTCAGGTTCACAGTAACAACATGTTCTCCCGCGGAGTGAAGATCTTCTCCTCCGTTTCCTGTTGGTTTAAGCCCCGCCTCATCGCCGGCTGGGAGGCGGAGCCTGTGGCTTTCAAGACGGTGCTGGACGACAGGAACCCGAGCGCTCGCTACGTCACCGTGCCGCTCGACCGCCACGCCGGCAAATCCCTCCGCTGCCGCTTTGACTTCGCCGACGTCTGGATGATGTTCAGCGAGATCTCCTTTCAGTCGGGTAACACACACACACACACAGACATTAATATATACACACACACACACACAGACATTAATATAAATGTGTGTGTTTACACACACACACACAGATTCTATTTCCCTTCACACCAATGAATAAAACGTCTTTCCTTTGTCCCTCAGAGGACACCGTACTCCCGACCCCGGTCACTCTGGGGACGACCTCGTCTCCATTTAAGAGAGAGAGCACCACGGCAACCCCACCTGAGACAGGTCTGACCTCTGACCTCACCCTTCTGATCTCACATGAGATGAAACAGCATGATCGAGTCCTCTCCTTGAGTCCTCTCCTCTCTCTCCACAGCAGCCAGTCCATCAGCCAGCAATCCGCCCGACGACGGGAACACGCCCGTCCTGATTGGCTGCCTGGTGACCATCATCATGCTGCTCGTCATCATCATCTTCCTCATCCTCTGGTGCCAGTACGTCTGCAAGGTGCTGGAGAAGGTGAGCAGACGAAGAGATCCACGACGCTTTTATTACACCGGAGGAAATAAAATGAAGAAACAGCTGTTTAGAAAACAATCACATCTCAAATGATCAACAAATCAAAAAGCTTCATGAGCTATAAAGGCCAGATCACTGTTCAATCAATCAGTCAATCAGTCAATCAATCAGTCAATCAATCAGTCAATCAATCAATTGTTGATCAAACAAATCAAACACAGTTCTAAGTGTTCTACATTACATCACATCACATTACAGTACATTACATTATAGTACATTACATCACAGTACATTACAGTACATTACATCACAGTACATTACAGTACATTACATTACATCACATTACATCACATTACAGTACATCACATTACATTACAGTACATCACATTACAGTACATCACAGTACATTACAGTACATTACATCACAGTAAATTACAGTACATTACATTACATCACATTACATCACATTACAGTACATCACATCACATTACATTACAGGACATCACATTACAGTACATCACAGTAAATTACAGTACATTACATCACATTACAGTACATTACATTACAGTACATTACATTATAGTACATTACATCACAGTACATTACAGTACATTACATCACAGTACATTACAGTACATTACATTACATCACATTACATCACATTACAGTACATCACATCACATTACATTACAGTACATCACATTACAGTACATCACAGTAAATTACAGTACATTACATCACATTACAGTACATCACATTACAGTACATTACATTACAGTACAGTACATCACATTACAGTACATTACAGTACATTACATCACAGATGATGAGCATCATAGAGCAGAAACCAGAGCAGACGTACAGAAACTAACTAGTATGAATACAGTAAGTGGTGAGTGAAGGCAAAGGGAAGGACATGAAGAGACAATGCGCAACAAATAAAGAAAATAACAAAAATAGCACAGAATGAATTGATCATGGTAAAAAAAGTAGAACTTTAATAATGTAAAAATATTGGAACGTAATAAAATAAGAAATGAAATATAAAAATGTATATTCTTTAGAAAGCTGTAATAACGTCCTCTCCTCCTCCTCTCCTCCCCTCCTTCTCTCCTCCTCTCCTATTCTCCTCTCCTACTCCCCTCCTATCTTCTCCTTCTCTCCTTCTCTCCTCGCCTCCTCTCCTCCCCTCCTCTCCTCTCCTCCCCTCCACTCCTCTCCTCCTCTAGGCTCCTCGTCGGATCCTTGACGAGGACGTGACGGTTCGTCTGTCCTCCTGCAGCGACACCATCATCCTCCAGACCCCCCCTGTGCCCCCCCGCTCTGGCCACGCCCCCACAGGTAGACAGTTTGATGCATAAATAGAAGAAAGCCGTCGCCATCTTGGTTTTTGGTCGTGTATGAGTGTGTGAGTGATGAGTGAACAAACCCCTCTGTGTGAACCTTCAGCACACAGAGAGGAATGAACGAGTGAAGTTTGGTGAATGTAAGAACTGCTAAAGTGGAGATTTATCATCAGAGTCTGAGAACAAACTCATTGAGAGGAAACGTCTTCAAAGAGACGTTTAGTTACATTCCAGACATTTAGACTCCACAGGTGAATATTCACCACTTCATCACTCGCATTAAGAGACTCTACAGGTGAATATTCACCACTTCATCACTCACATTAAGAGACTCCACAGGTGAATATTCACCACTTCATCACTCACATTAAGAGACTCTACAGGTGAATATTCACCACTTCATCACTCACATTAAGAAGACTCTACAGGTGAATATTCACCACTTCATCACTCACATTAAGAGACTCTACAGGTGAATATTCACCACTTCATCACTCACATTAAGAAGACTCTACAGGTGAATATTCACCACTTCATCACTCACATTAAGAAGACTCTACAGGTGAATATTCACCACTTCATCACTCACATTAATAAGACTCTACAGGTGAATATTTACCACTTCATCACTCACATTAAGAGACTCTACAGGTGAATATTCACCACTTCATCACTCACATTAATAAGACTCTACAGGTGAATATTTACCACTTCATCACTCACATTAAGAGACTCTACAGGTGAATATTCACCACTTCATCACTCACATTAAGACTCTACAGGTGAATATTCACCACTTCATCACTCACATTAAGACTCTACAGGTGAATATTCACCACTTCATCACTCGCATTAAGACTCTACAGGTGAATATTCACCACTTCATCACTCGCATTAAGAGACTCTACAGCTGAATATTCACCACTTCATCACTCACATTAAGAGACTCTACAGGTGAATATTCACCACTTCATCACTCACATTAAGAAGACTCTACAGGTGAATATTCACCACTTCATCACTCACATTAAGAGACTCTACAGGTGAATATTCACCACTTCATCACTCACATTAAGAGACTCCACAGGTGAATATTCACCACTTCATCACTCACATTAAGAGACTCTACAGGTGAATATTTACCACTTCATCACTCACATTAAGAGACTCTACAGGTGAATATTCACCACTTCATCACTCACATTAAGACTCTACAGGTGAATATTCACCACTTCATCACTCGCATTAAGAAGACTCTACAGGTGAATAGAGTCACAACATGACCTCATAGACATCACCATGAAGCTTCACCACTTCATCACTCACATTCAGAGTATTTATTGTGTTGAAACGTTGAGGCGTTATGTAATGGTTGTGTTTTGTGTCTCAGGCCTCACCAACACCGACCCTCACTACGAGAGAGTCTTCCTGTTGGACCCTCAGTACCAGAACCCGGCGGCGCTGAGGAACAAGCTGCCGGAGCTGTCGCAGAGCGCCGAGGCGTCAGGTAGACCCGCCGGAGCTCTTCCTCGCTCTTTAACCTCACAGTCGCAGCAGACAGAGAGAAATGAGAACAGGTTCACGTCACGTGTTCGTGTTCTACTGAGCGTCTGTGGAGGTCTGGTGATAGTTATCATGGCTCTTTCTCATCTACGCAACCTCAAAGGAAATGTGAATCAGTGATGCTTTGAAAATGCTTTGTTTAAGCTGCAGAAGCCATCAAACTGCTGCAGTCTGCCCCCTGCTGGCCGCCTCACAAACCTCCATCTTCTCAGTTCTTTACAGCTCTCTGCTTCTTCTTTCTTCTCTTTCTTGGTCTTCAGTATTTTCTTGGTGATGCAGAATGTGCATGCTCGTTCACTCTGCAGCTCTTCTCGTCCCTCTCTGTCTCTGTCCATGTTTCCTCCTCCTCCTCCTCCAGCTCTCCTCCTCCTCGGTAACCCTCTCTACGACCTCCTCCTGCTGACTTCCTGTCACATGACGTCAGGCTGGCTGCGTGGTAAGAGCTGAAAGGTGTGACTTCAGGACGTTCACACATCAGATACGGTCGACCGGACTGACGGGCGAGGACGTCCTGTGTTTGTGAATTGCGTTTTCATTCCTGTGCATGAACACTTTATTCTCTCGCTGACATTCACTCTTCACGACATAAACTCACAATCACATTTGTTTTGACGGCTAAAGTCACAAAAATAAAATGGCAAAGGCACACGATGAAAATATGATTTGAACTGTGATATGATATATTTCCAATCACTTCTGGCAGATACGTTTTCTTTCTTCCGTGAATATCGGTCTGATGGGTCCAGTAGTATGAGAGATTAGCCGCAGACGGACAGACACAAAGATGCACACACTCACTCACACACACAACATAATACATCATCTCCTTGGGGAGACAACTCGCTCATCAAACACCTCTTCCTTCCCTCTCCGGCAGCGTGCGGAGGAGGCTACGCCGAGCCCGACGTCACCCAGTGCACGCCGCACCAGTGTTTCCACAGCAACGCGCCGCACTACGCCGAGACGGACATCGTGCGCCTGCAGGGCGTCACCGGCAGCAACATGTACGCCGTGCCCGCCCTCACCGTCGACTCGCTCACCAGGAAGGACATCTCCGCCGCAGAGTTCCCGCGGCAACAGCTGATCTTCAGGGAGAAGCTGGGGGAGGGGCAGTTTGGAGAGGTGAGGAGGAGGAGGAGGCGGGGCCACAGCCGGTCAGGGAGCGCGGTGCTTGTATTTGATTCATCTGATATCGCCATTTCCTCCGGGACCGAGTTCGTGCAAGGCGTACACTATAAAACGCAGATCGGCAGAGATCTTTTCCAGACGTGGTTTGTGTGCGAGTAATTGCAGAATTGCGGCAGTGTATGGTTGATTGCGTGCAGCGTAATGTCTCAGGGAGACATCGATTATTGTTTCAATGTATGTTTTAAATCTCCTTTACTTTTTACGACTGAATTTTATTTCTTACACTGTTTCTTGAATTGTTTTTAAATCTCCTTTTCTTTTTCCTTATGTTTTGATGCTTTTAATGGTTTTATGTGAAGCACTTTGAATTACCTTGTTGTTGAAATGTGCTATACAAATAAACTTGCCTTGCCTTGCCTTGATAACGCCGTGCTCTGGTGCTGGGATTCCCTGCATTGAAATGGATGGTTGTATTTATCCAGGTCCACCTGTGCGAGGCCGAGGGACTCCCAGAATTCCTTGGGGAGGGGTCTCCGCTCCCTGACAGGGATGGGCGGTCGGTACTCGTGGCCGTTAAACAGCTGAGGGCCGACGCCACCAGCCAAGCCAGGTACACCGTGTGACTGTTTATTTCTTTAAAAGTCCCCCCTTTGAAGTTTGTCCATTTTCTGGGGAACCCTCAACGGATCGGACCTGCAAATCTCATGTGTTGACCGAAGTGACCGAGTATATTGCGGAAACCGTCAAAATTAATTTACGTGATTTCAACGAGACGATCCAAAACTGAAAGTACCTCGAATGAAACCGAAAACAAAATGTCCGCTCTTCCTCCGTCCACCAGGAACGACTTCCTGAAGGAGATAAAGATCATGTCCCGTCTGAACGACCCCAACATCATCCGGCTGCTGTGCGTGTGCGTGTCGTCCGACCCGCTGTGCATGGTGACCGAGTACATGGAGAACGGAGACCTCAACATGTTCCTGTCGCAGCGGGAGATCGAGAGCACGCTGACGCACGCCAACAACATCCCCTCAGTCAGGTTAGTACACAGAACACTGCACTTTACACATGCTAACATGCTAACATGCCAACGACACATGCTCAATAGGTTTAAGATGCAAACAGCAGGGGACGACGTGATCACTCTCCAAACACGTGCACAAGCTACGATCAACTCGTGAAGTCAAAGTTCTCACCTCCGTCTCCTTCCTCTTCCTTCCTCATCTCTTCCCTCGCAGTCTGTCCGACCTCCTCCACATGTCGGTGCAGATCTCGTCGGGGATGAAGTACCTGGCGTCCCTGAACTTCGTGCACCGCGACCTGGCCACCAGGAACTGCCTGCTGGACCGCCGCCTCACCATCAAGATCGCCGACTTCGGGATGAGCCGGAACCTGTACAGCAGCGACTACTACCGCATCCAGGGCCGGGCGGTGCTGCCCATCCGATGGATGGCCTGGGAGAGCATCCTGCTGGTGAGGGGGGGCAGTTAGCACTGGAAGTGGAAGCATTGCTAATGTTTTTATAGAAAAGACCAAAAGCACCTCTTATTCTTGACCTGGTTTATTTGGACGGTGGCACAACAAAGTTCATTCCTGGTGAACTAGGCAGCGCCAGGAGCTTGGTGACGTGGGTGACTACTCGTTGGGTTGCTTGGGTGAACCGCTACAGCTAGTAGGCTGTCCGGTGTCATGCTAGTCGACCGTCAACAAGCACGAGTCAGTCACAAAAGCCCTCAAAGCTAATGGTGCTAGCGCACAAACTGACTGAAAGCTGACCCAGTTCATTCAGGAGACTCAGAATAGGTTCGTCTTTAGGTTTGTGCAAGACATTCAAGACCTCAGGTAGTCTGATGGTAACGCGCCCCATAAACACCAAACCAAAACGTGTTTGTTCTAGAACATGAAGAGCTGTTCCCTGAAATGAAATCATTTGACTCCCACAGTGTTTTTCATGTTATCTCCATGTGACCTCCTCTCAGGGTAAGTTCACCACGGCCAGTGACGTGTGGGCGTTCGGCGTCACCCTGTGGGAGATCTTCACTCTGTGCAAGGAGCAGCCCTACAGCCTGCTGTCCGACGAACAGGTCATAGAGAACACTGGCGAGTTCTTCAGGAACCAGGGCCGACAGGTGAGACCAGCGACTCCAAGTGGAGCACTAGCCTGGCGCCCAGGAGTGCCTGATTTAGATCCCCGGCGGACTGAAAGCAGCTCCAGTTCCTGAATGCTTTGTCAGTCCTGTGAGCTGGGTCCAGTTGAGGACGAGCAGCCCTTCTGCTCTCTGAGCCCTGACTACGTTGGTACATCTGAGCAACGCGTTCTTCTGGTTCTGTACTGAACAACCTCTTTAACTCTCCTGTGTTTCCCGACTAGATCTTCCTCTACGGCCCTCCGCTCTGCCCGCCTTCACTCTTCGAGCTGATGATGCGTTGTTGGAGTCGCGACATACCCGACCGGCCCACTTTTGAGGGGCTCTACCAGGCCCTGAGGCCCCACGTCAACCAGTGAGCCGAGGCCACTGGGAGGTACTTACTCGTGTAGGACGACAGACTGACACGAGAAGACCGAGGACTGGAATTATGCTGCGAGAGTAAGACGCGTTCAGAGGGAAGGAAGAAGCTGGCAGAACTGTGGTCCGAAGGTTCGTTTGGTGGCAACAGCAGCAGCTCTACCCTGAGAGACCAGATGGAGGTAGAAGAGAAGGCTGGTCAACTCAGAGGAAAGCCAGTCGGTAGTGAACAAAGGTTTCTAAGCTTTTTAAAGCTTTCTATCATTTCTGATGTCACAGTTTCTTCCGTCTCTTAAATCTCCTTTGACCAAAACGTCTTGTCGGACCTTTTCACACACATCTCTCTTTATTCCGTTGTTTTGGTGCCAAAGGCGCCGTAAGCTTTATATTCTTCTTCTGTTAACCTGGACAGACTCTTCAGTGTTGGGAGTGTCCTCTCCCTGTGTTTCATTGTTTTATTTTATTGTTATTGTAAAGCACTGTCTGTGTCTCTCAGTTATTCATGTTCATACATTAACCCACACTGGAGCTAGGGTTAGGGTCAGATTGTAGTTTAGCTTTTTAGATTTTATTCTGTTTTCTTGTTCTACAGTGTTTCACTTCTGTTGGTCTCTGTGTGGATATGGAAGTTGAGGTTGACTTCATATTGAAACCTGTGTGGTCGGTGGGTAGTTAGTGGAGGAAGTCGCTTTGAGGCACACTGAAACCAAATAACTACAGAAACGTGTTGTGCTGATTTAGTTGCCAAAGAGAAATGAAGAGTGGACGTGATAACACAATGACTATATTATATTATGTTAGTAAAACTCAATGTACCATTAACATCTGCCAGTGGGTGGATGCGTTCATTCAAAGTGCCTTAACGTTGTAGCATGAGTGGGAATCAAGCCACCGTTCACACGGTGAGGATCTCACTTTACCCGTGTGTCTGTTTGAGCTGCGCCTAAAAGATTTAAGGACATTTACAAGATAACGAGTGTGTCCAGCTGTCCTGGATTAGCTGGGACGTCCCATACCGAACCTCCCAACGTCCATATTTAGACTGCTACTCTAGTCTGACGGCGCTCTTACAGATCATATATATATATATATATATATATATATATATATATATATATATATATATATATATCTGTATATATCTGTATATATCCAGTATCAATCAACAATTCAATGTTGTTGTCCAATGTGTAAAAGTTGTTTAGCACATTTTAATTATTTGATTTCATAATTCTATGTCCCATCCTTTAATGTTTCAGTCTCTCATTAGTGTGAGTGTGTATTACATGTGTATTACACGTGTAGTGTGAGTATGTATTACATATGTATTACATGTGTATTACACGTGTAGTGTAGTGTGTGTGTGTTACATGTGTATTACACGTGTAGTGTGAGTGTGTATTACACGTGTAGTGTGAGTGTGTATTACACGTGTAGTGAGTGTGTATTACATGTGTATTACACGTGTAGTGTGAGTGTGTGTTACATGTGTATTACACGTGTAGTGTGAGTGTGTGTTACATGTGTAGTGAGTGTGTATTACATGTGTATTACACGTGTAGTGTGAGTGTGTGTTACATGTGTAGTGAGTGTGTATTACATGTGTATTACACGTGTAGTGTGAGTGTGTGTTATATGTGTAGTGAGTGTGTATTACATGTGTGCAGCATTTTAAATCCCTTCTTTTGAACAAATTGTTCAAAAATGTAAAATGGCGCAAATCAACATGAGCTTCACAGAGAAGAGGAGGAAGACCTAATGTGTTGCGTCTCAGTGTTCGTGTTGGTGCAGTAGTGTTTGTATTATCTGTACTGTATCTCAACACTTCTGCCAGTGTGTGTGTGTGTGTGTGTGTGTGTGTGTTTGACATTCCTTTGAGCGTTGGGAGCGTTGGGATTGAGGGGGTTAACCAGAGTTAATGTACTGAACGAGATGATTAAATGAGGGCGACGGGACTTCGTTAAAGCAACGGGACGGAGAAGTAAGGAAACCACTAAACTCAAACTCCCAGAGTCCTTTGCTACAGTGAGCCATTGTGTTTAGTTCTGGTTCCATTAGAGGTAAAGTCTTGTAGTTTGAAAGTGTACTTACTGTACAAGTGATCTGAAATATCTCAGTGTGTGAATGCAGATTAGGAGTGATGAGTATTGATTATTGATTATCAGAATTTATATCTTTTTATCTGATTACTTCTGTTCTGGAAGGTGTTTCCTTTAGTTTCCAACAGTAACATTCTGACAGATGTGTCCTGCTCCACACTTGTACTGTACATAGGCTAGTAGCTGTGTATATTAATATATTGGGAGTCGTCCCAAGTCTTTCTCACTCTGTACCCTCTCATGTTGGTTTTCCTCCAATAAACATACATGTTGTCACACAGAAGAGTACACACCGGGTCTTACTTTTCTTCGGGTCTTGATCTTTTTAAGATCCAAAGTTCCCATGAACACCAACATGATGTCTCAGGTTAAGCATCACTGTAATCCAATCACCTCAACAAGCAGACAGCTACCTCTGGTATGACGGGCCATGGCGGTCTGGTTGTGTCTCTGTGATGGAGGGAGTCAGTCCGATCGGCTACAGCGTCCAATCACATGACTGATGAACAATGAGGGGGCGTGTCTTCTGTTAAAACGCTTCCTGGAAGTCTGTTCTCGTGGGTCCTCGCTCATGGCTCCTCAGAGATCCCTCCTCCCTCCTCCCTCCTCCCTCCTCGCTCCTCAGAGCAGAAGTAAGAGCTTTGGGACGGCCGTCAATATGGCGGCGCAGAACAACTTCCGGTTCGAGCGAGGAAGTGAACCCGTTTCGGAAGTTGGAAATGACAATTAAGAGACTTGGGATGTACCCCAAGACCGTTTGAGAGGAGAACTTTGAGGAGAACCTTCAGCCAAAGAGCTGATATCAGATCAGCCTGACCTCACAACCAGACAGCAGACCAGCAGGAAAGGGAAGCAGTACATGAAGCTTCTGTACTAGCTGAACACCAGACAGGTTAGCTAGCTGCATGACGTCATGCTAATCACTTATTCAGCTTTTTCATATTATCGTGAATATTATTATATGATATATATTTTATTATTTGACATATATATTATTATATGATATATATATTATTATATTATAGTGAGAGTATAATAAGATGTCCTGACGTGTTTGTCAAAGTGTTATTTTCTGTTTTTTTCATGTTGGAATAAATGTTAAATATTTGACTGTAAAGTAGTAATACGAGTTTGATACCTTCATGTTTTTGCATTAACTCATACTGGGATGTTTGCTGACATTGATTGGATGAGGCACAGCCCTACAGAGAACATGTTCCATCAGCTCCGCTACTTCTAACACCGTTCTAAGCACAAGTTTCACCATAAAACCTCACAGAATGTACCGATGAGTTGTATTTCTTCTCTTTAATGAGCTATCATATTCTAGAGTGATTGTTAGATGTCAACCAGGCCGAGTGACCGACCCTCCTTCTATTCCTGCTGTGGTCACTGTTGCATCTCTCCATTTCGGTCACGATGAAAGAATCAGAAGCAGAGCGAGAGAAAGCGTTTCACAAACTCTGAATCCTGCAGAGAACTTCCACCCCAAAGCACAATTTACAATTTACAACAGCTTGGACAGTTAACAGCAACAGCACCACTGATGTCTTTCATAGATGACAGAACCTCGACTGGTTTGAAGAGATTACACACATTTCCTTTACTGGAGCTCAGTTGCATTTGGAACATCTTGAATGTTTCTTTAGGGATTTAAACGCAGTTAGCAGGTCTCTCATTGTGGATTCACTTTTAAGGTGGATTTATTTTCCAGGATAAACAATGGCTGATGTGTTCCAGTGTAACAACAGGGCTCACGGAGGGCAGGAATGTTGCCCATGACATTGGTGATAAAACGTTACAGCCAATAAACAGAGACGCAATTAAAAGGCCACTTTCATTGAGTCATCCTTTTTCAGCCACTAGGGGGCAGACAGGCTCAACACAGCTCACGATGTTAGTAACCAGCTGGCTGCTTCCACACAGCAGCATGATGGCTCATCAGGAGTCTTCCTGTTAGTGTCACATGATGAATATCAGTCCACTCCTCTCTCTCTTAGCTCTGTGTTTGGTCTCCACCACCTCCTGAGGGAGACATCCGTCTCTTTAGCTGCTAAATGCTCCACTGTGTTCACCAGCGGAGTGTGTCTGCTGAGTGCTGCTGAGCAGGTAGTGCACAGTGGCTTCATTCAGCTTGTTTTGATCAAGTGCAGAATGCAGAAGGGACAAAAACTGCAGTTCCTCAAATGGCCAATCGAGGCCGGCTCCAAAAGCGAGTGATTCCCCATCGACCCTCGAGTTAAAAGGACCAACAGCAGAAATAAACATGAGACTTTCCCAAAGCAGACTAGATATATAATCCCTCCAGCGTGTTCAGGGCCTCTTGCCCATTGGACGTGCCTGGAAAACCTCTCAAGGGAGGCGTCCAGGAAGATCCTGACCCAGATGATGAAGCACCTCAGCTGGTCCCTTTCCACCTGAAGGGTCAGTGTCTCTACTCTGAGCTCCCTCCGGATGTCTGGGCTCCTCTCCCGATTTCTTAGGCTGAGCGCAGTCACCCTACGAAGGAAGCTCAGCATTTTGGCCGCAATCTCATGAACACAGGTGAGGGTCTGACCCGAGATGGACTGGAACATCTGTCTATCTCACGCTTCAAGATACTCAAACTCCCTCGCTTGAGTGCAATCCGCTGTTTTGCAGCAGAGAACCACGGCCTCGGACTCCGAGGTACTGACTCTCATCCCGACCGCTTCACACTCGCTGCAAACCGCCCCATTACGTGCCGAAGGAGCACAATGTCGTGAGTGAATCGGACCTCGAGACGGGGCGGATAGCGGTTTCAAGCGATGTTCAATTCCGGGTGCTATTAGCGGCCGCATTCCATTCTTTGTGAATTCGCCCCTTAGACAGAACCAGACAGGAAGAGGAGCCCAAGAAATGCTAAAAATCTCTGTAGAGCTGCAGAGTTGGGGAGAACTATCAGCCGGTTGATCACTACGAGCGACCCTTTTAACATCACACACTCATTCAATCTTTGCTGAGAAGCTTCTCAAATCCAAACCTTTCATCTATTCCTCAGCTCTCCATAAAGGCCTTTTGATCGACCCCAGCAACTACCGGTAGCTTCTACTTTGATAAGCATGGAAAGAATTTACTGACATTTTCTTTTTTCCAGCTTGGTTTGGTTCCTGGATCGTGTTTCTCTTTTACAGCTACCGTCTGAATTGGGTAATGAGGGTCAGGTGTGACACAGCGCTCGCTCTTCTCTCTCGCTGTAAGTGTCCTTGCTGACAGCAGAGCTACATTTGCCTGAGAGCAGAGGTTTGTTAGCAGACGTGAACCTCGGCTTTCATAAAGGGTGGTTCAACAGTGGTTGCAGCTTCAGGTATGAAGGATAAATGGCCCTTGGTTGGTTTGATGGAGGGTCTAAAAGTAAGACAACACGATGTGTTTTGGCCGTAGAGACATCCCCCCCCCTGTTAGCAGCTGAGCATGTCACAAAGTCTTCCCCATTGTCCCTCTTGTGCCTTTGTTTAGCTGCAGTGTCTGATATCATTTGTGTTAATTGATGTGATGACTCCTCCTCCACCTGTGTGTGACTCTTCAGCTGCACTTCATTTGGTCGAGCGGCCTGTTTGTCACAAAGAGGTGGAGAAACCTGACGAAGCACCTTTTAACTGCTGACAAAGACGCATCAGAACCTTTTTAGATTCAGCCGCGGCAACTCATCGGAACAATGTCTTCATCGGTTTAGATCATTTCCTCTGATGTCGGTGCTCGTGGTATTTTTACGAGACCTCAATTTCACGCTGGTGTTTGAGGAGGAAGCTGGTCTCTGTCTCCATAGCAACATCTGGTCACACAAGGAGAAATGAGGTGAGCAGGTTGCAGGAGAGGATGTCTCCAACATTAAAGGTTAGAAAAGAAGCTGGACAGTAATCATCGCACCGGGATTGGACAGAGAAGAGCACCAAGCTCTTTCCTCCACGCCGGCTGATTGACAGGTGGTATACAGTGAAGCAGGAACAGAAATATGAACCTCCTCTCTCTGATGTTTAATGGAAGGTGTGGAGGCCAGGGGCCCGCTGGCTGATGTGGATTCAGGTTTTGTTGTGGTTTTAATGAGTCTGGCTTCTGCTACAGCTGCTTTACAGCAGGAATGAGCTGTTCTACAGACGGATGAGGTGACTAGTCACGCTTGCATTGAAATGTTCTGAGTATGTAACTGATACGGAGGAAGGGTTACATTCTTTAAGTCTTTACTCAAACCGCAAAGTGTCTTTAGACGTCCATCCCAGAACCCCCTCTGTTTTTATCCTTTATTTAGGTCTTTCCCTAAAGTCTGGGTGAGGATTTGGCCATTGTTTGAAAAGTCAGTCTGGTCTCATCCAGCATTCGTAGCTATACCTTCAAAATATAATGTGCCATAATTTGTAGACATGCCATGAAATAATTTTGTATGTTATCCACGTAATCATGACCGAGGAAGTACAGTCAACGTTGATTTATTCATCACGTAACTTGCCTTCTTCAGTAACGTTACTTCCATGGTTGTTTTAAGCAGGCAGTAAGAGTGAAGCCAAAGCTTCATGTGTTAAAGCTGCATTCTCTCTAGTGTCCACCAGGGGGCGACTCCTCTGGTTGTATAGAAGTCTATAGAAAATGACTCTACTTCTCTCTTGATTTATTCCCTCAGTAAACATTGTAAACATGAGTTTATGTCTCAATCTCTAGTTTCAAGTCTTCTTCAATACAGCATGGCCGTCGCCATCTTATTTTTTTGTTGCAGCAGTGAACAGGAAGTGACCATATATGGACTGAGGAGGAGTGACAGAGAGACGGCGTATACGTCTCTGGTAGAGACCTGTCAATCACTGTGTAGCCCCGCCCTAAAGCATCCCCTGCTTTATGGTCTGTGTGACTCTAAATGGACCATAATGTACTAAATGAACATCATGCTGTGTTGAAGAAGACTTGAAACTAGAGATTGAGACATAAACTCATGTTTACAATGTTTACTGAGGGAATAAATCAAGAGAGAAGTAGAGTCATTTTCTCATAGACTTCTATGTCGTTTCTGCCGTTATTAAGCAACCAAAACCTGAACGCTGGGAAGACGATGATGATGATGAAGCGGTAATTTAGTGGTCATTTAACGTAACTGGCTAAACTAACCAAATATCAATGGACTCACAGCTTTACTGGCTGATCTTGTCTGTGACTGGCTGACCTGTCAACTGGATGCTGTGACGTCCTTCGATGGAAAAGGTGAAGCAAGTAAACGTCTCGATTCTGAGGGCGCTTTCCATCGACAATGGATTTGATCGCACATAATAAATGTGACATGTGAATGACCCCTGTTATGGGGATATATGTCATCGTCGTATGCTTTAGGGTTAAAGAATGTAAATCTTTAACTGTGCAGGCACCAAACACCTTTTCAGTGGATGATTCTATCAGTTTTGCATCCAGGTGTCTTGTTATTTGTTGTCTGTTATCTTGTTATCTGTTCTCTTGTGCATTGTTTCTGTCTTCAAAGACGGAGACACACAGAGGTCTAGATTACAGAACTTCCTGATGAGCATCAGCTGAAGGGCATGACCCTCTGTGTGTGTATGTGATGTGTGATGGTAAAACAGGCTGATTCCGTCTCCGCAATACTGGATCTTAACTCTTTGATGAGGTCACAGTGACCCCATCAAAGGAAGCACCTGGCTGAGTATAAATGTCCGTGCATCTGACTGTGTTGTCAGAGCACCTCCTGCAGATGACGTGATGTGTCTGTGAGACGTGTTCTCTTTGCTTGCAAGCAAATAAATCGACTATTACAACTTTGATCGTTCATCCAGACTCTGTTTCATTTGACATTGATAAGAAACACTTCTCCCGACGATTCATAGAAATATTCCACAACACCCCTTTAAATGGCTGCCGATAGTTTCTGTGTATGTCAGCCTTCTTTGCAAACACTTCCATACATTGATGCTCACACTGTCCCTCCTAAACTGATGATGAACTTCATCGTATTGTCTCCTTGCATTGGCTTCTACACACAGAAGGTGTTGATGATGCTGTCGGTGCTGGTGGGCAGTGCCGTTGCGTTTCCGTGGCTCTTTATGTGTCCTGTGTGCAGGCGGCCAGCCCTCATTATCAAGCCGCTTAAAGCGCTCAGCTGGGGCCGACACCTGCTTCTCATTGGAAACAGCGGTGGCTGTCTTTTTGTGTTCCTGAAAGGGAAGTGCAGAGCGCTGCGATAAAGTCGACCTGCCTTTGATCTTTACACAAATGTCGTAAAAAAAAAGAAGCTGTTGTGCGGCTTGATCACTTTTTCCCTTTAACATGACGGAATCGGTTTAAGCACGCACACGTGTGGCTGCTGCTGTGAGCTAGCCCGCTGCTAGCTGCTGCGTGGCTACTGAAACAATGCAGCCTTAGAATTTCTCGTGCAACACGGAACGCAGGCGTAACCTGATGTCGTCATTGACTGGATTTAATTTGAAGGACTCAGCAGTATTTGCTTTGTTTCATGTTGCTCTTATGAACAGTTAAACAGTCTCAACGGAACAGGAACAGAGAAGAACTCAACTCAGATATGGCAATCACCACAGCTGAATGTTGAAGCTAATTGGTGGTTTAAATCTGCAGTTCCACTAATGGCCACTAGATGATGACATTGAGAAGCTCCCACTGTCATGGTCAACACAAATATTTCATGAGCATCCCAAAAGAAAATGTCAATTTTCAAGGCTTAAAGGAATAATTCAACATTTCCCAAACTGCAGTTATTGGCGATACAGAGCTGGAGTCAGGACTTGGTGAGTGTAGCTTAGAAGTCGACAGTGGACAAAGAGAAGGCCTCTAAAGGTCTCTCCTTCAAAGGTTGATGGGATGAAAGTGACTGTCAATTAAGATAATTCAGTCATTCCAGAGGACTTTATCAGTTCAAGGGAATTAATTACTCAACCGAGTGACGATAATAAAGAACTTCCTGGGAAGACGGACGTTTATTTTAAAAAGACACGAAAGTTGTAATGAGTGGAAACTGTATGTTTACTGTGAAGATGGAAGTTTATTTTGAAAAGATGCTATGCATATGATGCTATGTTTACTGTGAGGACGGAAGTTTATTTTGAAAAGACGCTGTGAATGTCATGAGTACTGTACGTTTACTGTAAAGATGAAAGTTTATTTTGAAAAGACGCGATGCTGTAATGAGTAGAAACTGTAGGTTTACTCTGAACACAGAACTTTATTTTGAAAAGATGCTATGAATGTCGTGAGTGGAAACTGTACATTTACAGTGAGGGTGGAAGTTTATTTTGATAAGACACTAACCGTGTGATGAGTAGAAACATACAGTTTCCACTCATTACAAGCGTGTAATGAGTGGAAACTACATTTACTGTGAAGACAAAAGTTTATTTTGAAAGTGAATGAGAATGTGTGAGACATGAAGTTCTGTAACTTACTGTTAACTCATTTGAGGTGACATTTGGGAACAAAACCTAAGTTAAGAGTTGAAGTGTGTGTGTGTGTGTGTGTGTGTGTGTGTGTGTGTGTGTGTGTGTGTAGGTGTGTGTGTGTGTGTGTGCAGCATGTGGGTGGCAGGTTGTGTGTTTTACAGAAAGCTCTGTTTTAAGGCATCCTGAGCGCTCAGTGGGGGTTATTCTCCATTAAAACCAGACAAAAGCAGCTTGAATGGATCGTACTGTACCGCAGAACAAGTACATGCAGAGCTACTCTGAAGATGGAATGAATAACTGGAACATATTGAACAGATTCAACCTCTTGGTACCCTGACAATCCAGTGTGGACCCTCAGGACTTCACTGCTCTGACCACAGAGATAATTAGACAGCACAGTTACTCTAATTATACCTCTGTGGGCAGAAAACAAAGGGTCAGAACTTATATTTTATTTTATAAGAA